>NC_142609.1:12853941-13453941 GCF_041222555.1 Hakea prostrata | reverse complement strand
AATGTGCTTTGAGCTTTAACTCCTCAATAAAAAGAATTGTGTTATTCGGATCTGACTAGATTGTCTAAGGTGGCTTCTGTCCACCAGAGGTGGCCCACTCTTACGGTTCTTGTTGTGTGCATACAACTGATTTGAAGCTAACCAGGTATTTTCAAACCAACTCAGGAGCGGAGCAAATTCCAAGAGCAACATGCAGACAAGAGCAAAGACAGGAGGGAGAATATTTTTATTTTTTATTTTTTGAAAAAAAAAAGCTTTGAATTAAATGAAAAATAGAGAAACAAAATTCCATACGATAGTAGATCATCCCATCTGCATCATTCTGGACCAACAGGGCAAGAACATTAGGAATGTTAGAGAGAAGAAACTAATTTCATTTATAGATTGACAAAAGCTCGCCAACAAGTCTACGCAAGTATTCAACTCTCGAATGTGATAGTGAAATACACAATAATCAAATTGCAGCGAAAAATCTCGTGTCAATGACCAACCCCTGAATGAACCAAGTAATACCGTATCTACCTCAGAGCATCACTACAGCTGCCTAAGAATTCAACCTAACTAGAAAACGAGTGTAAGCTAGATTAGAAGCTTGTTGTAACCCACGAAGAACTACCTTCAACTCCATCACCAAGATATTCCTTTCAAAAGGAGAGAGAATAGATTAGAAAATGGTTAAATGTTGGAAAAATGTGAACCTTAGGATTCAAAAGAGACACATGTCAACCATCCAGAATGATGAATATAACCAGCCATGAGGTTGTTACTTAGGGCATTCCAGCTAACCTTATTAACTTTTTGGAGTACGCCAAAGCAACAGTGATAATTAATTGCAAATTCAAGGATTCTATACATAATTTTTTCTATAATAAAATATGTGAAAATAAATCATTTTCAAACACCAAAAATAAATTAGAAACATCTTCAAATTGTTGTGGGCCCACCACTTGTTTTTTCGAAGAGCTCAGTGTGACCCATCATTACCTACTTGGTGGGTAGGTATATATATATTTTTTTGATAATTTGGACATTTTTAGGCTTCAAATTAGGCCTAAAAAAATTTAACTCGTAAAATAGGAAAAAAAAAAAAGAAATTGAAAACATAAATGATTTAAATGTAAGGAAAATCTAATTAAATAATTTTTAGTAGGAAAAATTTCTATCCCCTATATTTACTCTTTTGTATTGTTTTTTCTCTCTAGAAAGTTTCATGCTTTTATTTTATCTTATTTATTTTGTACAAAAACAGTTGTATGCTTGATTCCCCTTTAATATTAAAAGGTTAATTTTCATTTAAATCCTTAGAGTTTGGCCCAACCGTGGCATTTTGCATCTACCTCCTCTGTAGCATAGAAAAAAATAAATTAAAAAACACTATTAATAATCAAATAGCATTCGTTAGTTTAGTCATCTTTAGGACCAAAATGTCTTTATACTAATTTGATTTTTTTTATTCTCCTTATTATAAATATTATCAAATAAAAAATAAGTTGAAAAAATAATAATAATTAAAACTAACTTCCATATAAAAATTATACTTTATTTCATGAGATAATAGTTTTTTAGTAACAATAAAATAATATTTTTAATTTCTTAAATAATTAAACTTAGGGTTATTTGTAAAAATAACACTTACATCCCCCATTAACTATTTGAGTGGTTAGAAATAATTGTTTTAACTTCTTCATTTAAACGTTTAGTTCTCCATTTAACTCTCAAAGATTAAGATATTAAAGATATTATATTATGAAATATAATATTATTTTAACCAAATTATAGAAATTAACCATCATTTTTATTTCCAAATTTTTGTTTAGGAATTACATTAATTTTTGGTAATATATATGTACTTTGAAAAGTTGGATAAAGAAATGAAAAGGGTATAAAGACATTTGGGTAATAAAAATGATTAAGGGCCTGTGCATGGCGCAACGAGACAAACAGCAAAGGAGAAAATAAAGAGGGGAAAGAAACGGATCACCTAAAAACATTGACGACGGATTGGAAGGCAAAGATGCTTTAACCCCGTCACCCAACCCATCCGGTGTAAGGGTCCAGTTTCAGATCTAGAGTTTTACACCAACGGGTGTCCCGTTCATGAATCCAGAGATTTCAAATCTCTGGATTCATGTAACCAAACAGGCCCTAAATTAATGAAAACCATTTGGTCCAATCCTTTTTTTGTCTTTCTTTGACACTGCCTGGAGGTAAATGCAAAATGTCACTTTTAAAAAAATTTAAAAATGAACATAGATCAAACCTTAGGAAGTCTAAAAAAATTACTCACATTAAAGGAATAAAACAAAGGAGTAACCATGGTCCGACATGTCGGTTCATGTCACCGTGTCGGACCATGGCGACACAGCGACTTGGGCGACATGTTGCCAGATGTCGGCAGACTTTTGGCAGAGGTTCGATGAAAATCGAACCCTTGTTTCGAAGGGTATTTCAGGTCATTTTGACTTGAAATTTGACATGTAGCCTAATTTGAGGCCAATAAACACATTGTGAGTGTTTTTTTTTTTACCTAAAAATCACCTAATCTAAAGTTTATAATTAGCACATGTTCGGCTATATGCGGGCAAAACTGGAAGTTTGGAAAATTCATATAAACTAATGTAAATATGTAAACACAACACAAATACACAACTAGTCAATAGATGTACTAAAGTTTTACCAAAAAAAAAAAAAAAGATGTACTAAAGTTTACAATTCATTATACAATTATGTTGAGTATGGCTCATGCTTCACATATTGTTATCGATGGACACGGGGGTGTGGGGCAGCGCCCCCGGAGCCTGTAGAGGTCCTATTTCACTTTGGCAAAAATCGGTGAAAAACGAATGAAATACTGTTATATATGCGAATGTAGCGATATATCACCAATCTTTTGGCAATATATCGACATTTCGGCGATGTATCGCCGATATATTGTAAATATCGTGTCGCTGGGAGAAGTCATGTCGCCCCCAGCGACACGGCGATATATCGCCCTGTGTCGGCGATATATCGCTCGACATAGAGTACCATGGGAGTAACATGGCCAATTCAAAATATCAGCGGAAAAAAAGTACTAGTTCATTTCTTTGGGGAGATTGAGAGGTAAGGCTTTTGAAATGAAAATAAAAATAAATACAAGGTAAGTATAAGGGGGAGATGAAAATTTTTCCTTCTAGGTAATAGTTCTTTACCTCTTTGCCATCCTCTTCCTCTCCTGACCCGGCCCTTTTGGAAGACAACATGTAGAATATGCCCATTTCGCCAAAGATCCAACACTTATTGTGGAAGTGTGCAAACCAGGCATTTGTAATGATAGAGCGCTTGGGAGATCTTCAAATCATGGCTTGTATCCATTGATCAATTTGAGGTGAAAGTCCAGAAACAATCATCCATGCTCTATGGTTTTGCTCTCATGTTATTACTTGTTAGAAAGCCTTGTAGTCAAGGATTGACCTAACTAAATTTAGAAGGCAAGGTGTTCAAGATTGGCTGGTGTTTATTTGAACCACCTTCAAGGACTGTTGTGGAGCGGGCGGGCGGGGCGCGGGGGGGGGTCATTTATTTTTCCCCAAAAAAAAAAAAAAAGGTTTTTTTTTCCCCCCCCCCCGGGGGGGGGGGCCCCCCCCCCCCCGCCCGGCCCGCCCCCCCGTGGGGGGCCCCCCCCTTTCTTTTTTTTTTTTTTTAATTAAAATATTTTTTTTAAAAAAAAAAAAAAAAAAAAAGGGGGGGGGGGGGGGGGGGGGGGGGGGGGGGAAGGAAAAAAAAAAAAAAAACAAAAAAGAACTCCAAAGTATCTCTTGAATTTGCACAATGTTACATTCCATTAGGGCTTGTTTGGTTACATGAGCCTAGAGATTTCAAATATCTAGAGATTTCAAATCTATGGAGTCACAATTCATAAAATTAACTGTTTGGTTGTGGAATTAAATATGTGGATTCATCCTAAAAAACTATTTGGTCAACATGATTTTTGTGAAATCACAAATGTTTAGCGCTTTTATAGTCACAATGAATCTCTGGATTTCACCCCATACCCATAAATCTACAAATTCACGTTTTTAGTGTAAAAAGATGAATCTCTAGATTTCATGAATCCAGAGATTTTCACAAGTCACAACCAAATGAGTATAAATCTCAGATTCATGAATCCAAAGATTTGAAATCTTTGGATTCATGTAACCAAACAGGCCCTTAAGTCATGATTAGATATTTTCATAATTCCTATATTGCCCTTAGATAATGATTTTACAAATGTCGTCTGTAGTAAAGTAGAATTCTAAATTTCATTTTCTTTCTTCTTCCACGAGTATCTTCTTCTTCTTCTTCTTCCGTTAGTCATTTCATGTTATAGATAAGATATAGATCAATAATATGACTAAAGGTTTATTCATCATTTCTTTTAACTAATTAATCGTTCCAACATATAAAGGGATAACTACCAACTTGACATAGTTTTGGTATGTCTATATTCTTTGCCAATTATCTCGGAGTGTTCCTGATTTTTTTTTCCCAAAAAGAGGATAAAAATAAAAAGTGATTCATTCATGAATCAACAATGAGTTTGATATGATTTCTAATATTGTAAGCATATATATAATTTTTTTAGTATTGATTTGATACTATTCTTATTAGTGGGTTAGTTGAGATCACAGGGTTGTTTCTTGACATCCATGTTTGACCACTATGTGTTAATAGAACAACCTTATTATTTGCATCCAAGTTCACCTCAAAACATGTAAAAGGCTTAACTGTGAGTAAGTCACCTCAAAACTTCAAACACTAAGCACAGAAACCTTGTGGGTGAAGGAGGAGAAACCGTGGCAACCAATTCCTTCTTATGCATGCAATCCTTGTGACTGTTTCGAATTCTCAAACCCTCAAGGATTCTTCTGTGACTCTCACTATAAAACCCTTTTCCCTCTTCTTCCCTTCATTGAAATAGAAAGACAAGAACACACACATAATTAGCCATCTCTCTCTGTGTCATGGATATTCCATATAGCTGTTTTTCGTGACAATGAATTGAAGTGGAGGCTTCAAAATGTTCTTCTGATAATACTACTGCTGACAGGTTCAATGATGAAGGCTGAGAGCAAACATACCCCAGTTGGGGACGTAGCAGCATGCTTGTGTTGTGATGTCTCTGGTATTGTCTGCATTGCAACTAAATGTCTTGTAACAGCAGCAAGCCCTGCAATATTGTCGTGTTTGATAGATTGTGGGACTAATTTTGTGAAGTGCACGATGGATTGTAGTAAAGGACCTACCCCAGGTCCTCCAAAACCACCAATTTTGCCTCCCTCGGTAGGTCCACCAGTTTTGCCTCCTATTCCTCCTAAACAGCAGAACTACCATGCAATTTCACCTCCCACCTAATCATCTTTACACTCCTATGGCTGATATATCTCCTAAGTTTACCATGTTTAATCTTTCATGCTTATAATGTGCAACAATATTTGTTGTTCTTCTACATTATTATTGAAATAAACACAAATATTATATGTTATTGATCATTTAAAAGGATCTCTATCTCTCTCATGAACACATGGTCAGTGTTTTGTATCAATCCTAGACTAGAAGACGGTGTATCGAATCCTGGAAATAATCATACAATGAAAGAGAAGAAAAAAATGAACGCCTGGAGACACGAGGTTTTTAAGCGAAAAACCCTCAAATGGAAGAAAACCCACCGCCAATAAAAAATAAACTAGAAGGCTCAGAATAGGCATTTATGGAAAGAAATTTTTTTTTAAAATCGAATGGAGCCATGGCCCCTTTGGCCCTAGGGGAGCTCCTCCCATGGCAAATATGGCCTAGTAGTGAAATTCATGGAGAGGCAAAGCCACCCACTAACATATTGTTCTCATAGTCAAAGGAACGAGATCCTATGATAGTTGCACTTCTATTGAGCATTCTTCATCTTAAACGAATTTCTTCACTAGAAGTGAAATCCCTTGCCAAGGGTATGTGATATTGAGACTTTGAATCTATTGTTTAGTTTTCTTCATATTTTGAGCCAACATAGAGGAGTTCCCATAAGATTCGATTATTTTTTTAGGTCTTGGTTCATCATAAACTTTGATCGAGTTTAAGCAAAGGGTATGATATTGTAATATTGAAAACCCTAAGATATAAAATAAGGAATTGAAAATTACAACTATACCTTAAGAGTATGGTATTTTGTTTATAAAAATGATGGTATATCCTTATATGTTTTTTAGATACTATATGAGAGGCAAATGCAAATTTTTTTTTTTTTTTTTTTTTGAGTATAAAAATGACTTAGATCATATCTCAAGGAGTCCAAATGAAAATTACTCGATAACGACATCTTCATTAAGAGGTGTTGGTCTTACTAATCAAGCAACTCTGCATTGGGAATATATCATTCTATCTTAATTCATCGATTTGATTTCATGCATTTCTCGATTTGATATTCCCTAATAAGGGGTAATGATTCCAAGTAGAGCAACCCTCTTATTAGATTTATCACCAAAGCATCAAATATGTAGCGGCTGATGCCTAATCTTCTATTTTTTTTAATCTTTATTTTTTATTTTTGAATTGAAGTTTGGCAGGCCAACTTTACCCCGATTTTATAAACCGGTGTTCGACCCGTCGCACACCTAGCTGTAGTGGGTGAGTCTCCCAGCGGGGATTTTTTGCATCTACAAGGATTCGATACTGGAACCTTGCTTAAGCAAACCAAGCTGCTTACCACTTGGACCAACCCCCCTCTTTTTTTTTTTTTTTTTTTTTTTGTCGGAGGTTCATCTGGGCTAGTTTGTGTGCACATCGATTACATCCTCAGAAGGAGCTTTATCGTCCACAATGGTCAAACCCATGACCTCTCTACTGAGAAGTATGGATCTTACCACTCTACCAACCCTACATTGACAAAATTCAAATTCTTGACCTTATTCTATGAAGCAACACTTAATTCTTTTAGTATAATGAAACCCATGATGTAACATTAGGTCACGAGGTCAACAAGTGACACGTACCTATAAATCTAACAACACTTTTATAAATAGTAGTAACCCATGTTTGATGTGTTAAAACTCTTGTCCATAGGTATCACTGGTCTAATTTCATTTATTTCATAAAGTCATCATTTTTAATAATACAGTGTTGTGACAAACCTTTTACCAGAGTAACAATGTTGTGACAATTAGATAAGACATTAGTGTTATACTTAGTTGATAAGGGTTTTGTGTTATAATAAATAAATAAAATACTTATTAATCCATTAAATTAAATCATTTAAAATTAAAAGATTCCTATAGTCAAACAAAGAGAAAATTTGGAAGGATTGGGATCCACCAGGGTATGGGAGGTAGAGGGAGAGGTATGGACGAACGGATGTCCGAACCCAATACCTTATTGGTTCTACTACTTTTGCATAGGAGGCTACCACTATTGGATTTTGTTTTAAAAATATATAAATATACAATATGATATAATAATTAGTTGCTACGAATGGTCTTCTTGACTCTTTTGTTGGGCCGTTGAATGTTGTTGTAGCTCTAATGGAGTTCTAGTGCCCATTGTTGATAATGTGCCATTAACTGGAAAAGTGTGTACCTCTACTTGCTTTGATACCATGATAATTAGGACATTGAAAAATGAATTTGGATTTACTTACCAAGGGCTACAGTTACATATTTATACTAATCTAGAATAAAAAAACTTCTAAATAGGTAAACTGTACGTAATATATACAAACTATTTTCTATTGGACATGCTTTCTTCTGTACAAAAGTATCTTAAAATTTAGTAAAATTGAAAAGAAAAATTCAGTCAAATACTTCAACAATAAAGGTACTCATTCTACGCTTCTAGCCTCCATTTATCTCAATGTAAATTTTACTTAGAAAATTATTTTCATGACATATTTCATTTCGTAGATGTAAATTTTTTTTAATATCTCTTATACAATACACAAATATTAAAACATTTATCAATCACAATAATTTTATATGTTGGCTTTTCATAAAGTGAATTTTACAGTAAAACCAACAGAGCTTTCATGGCGAACTCTATATCTTGATCTCTCCCGTAATAGAAATTGGTAAGAAATTATTTTCTATTCACATTTGGTGTATAATGTATATATATATATCATACTACTATTATAAGCATGTACCCCTTCGAAATCCGCACGCCTTATCTTTTTTTAATACCTCAATTGCGGGTTTTCTTTTCTTTACCAACTTTTGTAGTGAAATTTATGACATTTTAATTCTTAATAATAAATAATTTTAATCTCTCTCGACTCTCTCATCTTTGTCGTATGTCCTTTTTTTTTCAATACCTTTAATTTTGAACTATTTTGTTTTTCTTTATTTATTTTTGTAGGGATATTTATGATATTTTAATTTATAATGATATCGATCTCTCAATCTCCCCTCCGAATTGCGAGGGTTTATCTATTAATCTCTCCGGCTCTCTCAATCTCTTCTATGAATCTTTCAACTCTCTCAATCTCCTCTCACGAATTGGGAAGACGAAGCAAGATTTGTGCTCTCAATCTCTTTCTATGAATCTCTACCAATAACTCTCCGATCTCTCCCAATCTACCCTCTCATTGTTCCGTATGTGGACCCAATGGGGCTTAGTACGGGGTATCACAATGATGGAGGTGCGATTATCTGCAAGTCTCGCCGCATGCAAACGTGGATTCTTGCATCAAATATTAGGCCGATATCCGGAGTAATGTAGATAAAATAGTCTGGATCTTGCAAGTGTGCGTTTCTTGCACCAGCAACAGGGTTGTTTACTTGTCCGATTAGGTTTGTCATAGCAACGACGGGGTTTCATGCCTGGGTTGGCATGCACCATAGAAATTCCCATTTGTGACGAGATAGGCGTTTCCGGTATTCTCTCCGAAGAAAATGGTGTCGTCGGCCCATGCATCTGGACCTACGGGGCCTCCTCATGATAACAATTTCTTTGTTTAGTACCCAATTGCTTTGTCCGGCCTAAGGAGGCTAAAAAGCGGATGAAGCGAAAGCTCGGTCGGGCACATCGATGGAGACCACCTCACACTTCTAAATGTCTATCATGCTACAAGCAAAATAGTGAGTATCAAATTTTCTGCCTTTTAAATTACTTATTTAAGTCTAAATGGACTTTTGCTTTTTAAACCTAACTAAGAATCTATTGTGTGATGGAATATTGCGATGAAGACCCTCGGTGGTGTTATGAAAACTTCACAATCATAGGACCATGAAGTACTCTCAATCTCCTCTCATGAATTGGGAAGACGAAGCAAAGTATTCAAGACTCTCTCAACTCCTCCTCTCGCGATTTGCGAAGTGGGAAGACGAAGCAAAGTATTTCAATCAATCTCTATCACTCTCGATCTCTCTCAATCTCCTCCTCTCATGAAGGGAAGACGGAGCACATATCATGTGAATCTCTCTTTGTTTATCTCAATCCCGATTTTTGGGCAACGGATTGTTCAATAGTTCTTCTCACTTTGACAGCATGATTTCAAAGACAGAAAGATGCTAGCTTGCTAGAATTTATCTTTTCAAATTTTCTGTCTCATGTTTTTTGTCATTGAATTTCGTTAGGTTGAAAATTGAGGGAATTTATCCTCAGGTTGACCCCCCCGCTACATTGTTCCTATTATGCATTAATCCAAGTTCCAATGGATCAATCTTGCTAAAATCCTTGTTTTGTGTTCAGGGTGTCTCAAGATGTTGTGTCTACAAGTCGGAAGTGCTTCCTTTTGAAATGGGTTTGGTAAGTCTTCTTACGATTTATTTATAAAACTCCAACGCCACGAGTTAGAATTCTAGGGGTTCATTGGAATTATATTAATTTTGCGATAAATTTTATTTCATCCCTTCAATTAAGGCTCTCTCTTTTCCTTTTCTGGAAACAGTCTCCATATGGCTATTGTATATGTAGGCCGTCTACCTTAATATTTTGGCATGGCCTCTGTGAAGGTCTGCATGAAACTGAAATTTTTTTTCCCAATCTTTGATAATATTATTGTTATTTTTGCATAACATTCCTATAGTTAGCTGGTTTGGGTATGATGATAATGTTCTGAATTTCATTACGTGAAGGAAAAGTAGGTTGCATACACTCGATGGTGTTCTATTATGTTCCTAACTTTCCCATCCTTAATTTCTACATTTTTGTGATTTTATTGATTTGAGATTAACTTTATTAATTGAATTGTGATTTTATTAATTTTCTCGTGTTTAACTCATATCATAAAGAGTTCTTTTGGTGTGGTAATTTTTTATTTTTTTTATTTTTGGTGACAGATCATGAATTTAAGTTTCTTCTTGACTTCATAAATCTTTGGCGAAGGACTACTTATTCCGACTTCACAAATCATAAATAGAAGAACTATTCTACTATTCCTTTTTTCCTCTCAGAAGGTATGAACATCATCTAATATTTGAATTTGAAGAGAATAATATGGCATTCCTATTTATATTTACACCTAAATATTTGTGTTAGCACGATCTTGAAAATCTTGCACTAAGTATATGGGGCTAAATTTTTTAATCCATTCATTCATGTCATTCTTACCAACTTTCTTTATTTTAATTTATTTTTTAGATCCATTTATTGATTTCTATCAGTCCTCTTTGCTAGGATAAAAAGCAAGATTTTTCAATACACCTGTTTTCGGGAGTTGAGACAATAACATAGGAGTGAAGAACAAAAGGAATAGGAGATGAAGCGAAGAGAGGTGAGACATGCGGATACTGTCTATTATAGAGTGCATGAATTTAACCTACTCTTCGTTTTGGAGGGAGTAATGGTAGGATAACGAAGGTAAGAGAAACATATAACACAAAGAAGGAGACAGAAGAGATCTTGTGGTATGTGTTGATCAAGAACTAAATAGAGAAGACTTGATTTTCTTCTTGGCGATGTGACCACGATTGAGCCCCCCACCCAAGCCCTAAAGTGGGCCCCAAGACCCCCTAATCTTGCTAATTGAATTCATCCTAGGGTTATTAGACCATTTTCCCTGTCCCTTTAGGGGTCAATATGGATCTAGTGGAATCCCCCTCGATCCAAGGGCTATGGAAATAATTTTATTTTTACTTTTATATTTGGGTTATTATTTTGAGAATTACGGTCCATTTTAGTTTATTGAGTTATGTTTGACTTGGTCAAAGTTGTGAATAAAGTAAGACTCTTTTACAAGAAGGGTTCTTATCTTTTAAGAGTTTGTTTTTTTTTTAGAATTTGTGGTTTAGTTAGGTAGGAGTCTTTTGTTATCAGTCAGTCTTTTAATTCAAGAAGTCATTGTTGGTAGTTAAGTTGGTTTCCGAGTCTAGATCTTCTGATGACCACTAGCATTGAGTAAATGTTGGTATTTCTAATGAAAAACTCCTAATTCCTTTTGAAGCTAATCCCTCACAACATGAGAAGCAAATGCATGAGAAAGGCAGGGTTTAAGTAGATTAAAATTTGAATTCTTACTTACGATGTATTGATCTTTTCTAATTTAATCAACTATTGAAGTTGAATTTTTAGGACCTATGATCCGACAATTTGACTGGTCCAAACATTGGAGGAAGGAATGCCTAATGATTTTTTTTTTGGTAAGGAAATGCCTAATGAGTTAATGTGAAACCAAAGTAACATCGGAAACCATGTTAATTTTTGTCCCTCTTACTAATCTGTTTCTCGTCTTCTTCTTACTTGTGTATATACACGTTCAGAAATACTGAGGAAAAAATGGTCTGCAAAACAGCTTCTTCACGAAAAGTGATTGATAGGTGCGCTAAATTAGTATTGAGCATCCTTCAAGCTACAGTGCAAATTAAATACGACATTTTAGTTAAATGTGTAATTAATCCAATCACGAGACATAATGTAATCAATGCCAAATATATGTTTGAATTAACTAAAAACAAAAATAAAAGGACTAAATGGCAAGAGAAATTAATTGCTAGAGTGTCAAAGCACCCAATTGAATTTTTTTTTAATGTGGATCTGTCTTTCTACTATTTGTTGATGGATTATGAATTGATCATTTGAAACAATAGGTCGCCAAAATAGAAAGAAGATTACTGTATACGCAATGTACATCAATTGTTTCAAATGAAGTTTTTATTGTTGGCTTAATGATTTAAACATGCCCTTTCATTTTAATGCATCAATTAATTAGTTGGGCATCAATTATGGTGTTGAAATTCCATCAAGTGCAAAAGATGATTACTTGATTGTGCATAAGATGAGAAAGCCAATACCCATTGACGAACCAGTGACTTAAGTATTGACAAGTTTAAAAAGGTGGTGTTTATTACCGACAATAACAACTAAAACAATAAGCGACTCTTTACACCAAACCAAATCTCTATAGAAAGGTGGTTTCAATAACAACTAAAACAATAAGCAGCTTCTTTACACCAAACCAAATTCTCTATAGAAAGGTGGTTTCAATAACAACTAAAACAATAAGCAACTTCTTTACACCAAACCAAATCTCTATAGAAAGGTGGTTTCAATAACAACTAAAACAATAAGCAGCTTTTACACCAAACCAAATTCCTATAGAAAGGTGGTTTGAACTCTAAATTCTCTATGATGAAGTGGAGTTCAATCAAAGAAGTGAGAAACCAACATACAATTTAAGAAGTTTGATATAGCTAAATTCTCATTTGTTATTCGATATAGCTTTGTAAGTAAAAATTCTTTATAAAGATTTTTATAGTTTCAAAGCTGAAATTGTCATACATTAAAAAGAGTACTATTGTCAAAAAAGAACATCAAAGAAAATAATATAAAAACAAAGAAAAATTCAAAAGAATATTTAAGCATTAGATGATATAAATGAAACAACAATTTTAAGTTTATTTGGATAAAGCAAATACAACGTCTATTGTTATAGACATCAATTAACTAATGACCTTGAAGTTTAAGATAAATACGCATTTAAAGTTAGGTTGTATAACATTGATCAAAATCCTTGTTCTTTTATCCTCTTTTTCATATTTATATTTCATGAACAGTCTCTTTCTTTTCTTCCTTATTATTGTCTTTTTTTCATGTATAGTCACGTGCATTTGCACGTGTAATTTTTTACTAGTATATATATATATATATATATAATAAATGAGTAAGTTAGAGAAAAAAAAAAAAAAAAAAAAAAAAAAAAAAAAAAAAAAAAAATTATGGTTAAATAAAATATACGTAATACTTAAATTTGTATTAATAAAAAGGGAATGATAAACAGCTTGCTTGTATCAACATGACCAACAGGAACATATGAGACAATAACTTGCAATTTGAATATAGAAGATTGACATGACAAACCAACGGGGTTGGTCCAAGTGGTAAGCAGCTTGGTCCGCTTAAGCAAGGTTCCGGTATTGAAACCTTGTAGATGCAAAAAATCCTCACTGGGAGACTCACCCACCACAGCCAGGTGTGCGACCCGGGTCGAACGCCGGATTAGTTAGGGCAAAGCCTTGAAAACTGGGGTTGGCAAACCAAAAAAAAAAAAAAAAAGAAAAAGAAAATTGACATGACAAAGAGGGTATGTATTCTTTCCCAAAGTTGCAAGTTTGGCCATATCATAGTTTGCCTTGAGTCCAGACAAGGCCATGGTCGGTATGTTAGAGTTGAAATTTTTTTACCCTTAGTTAAGGTTGGGCCAAGTTAGGGTTGAGGCCTCAAATTTACCCTAACCTAATCCAACTCAACCTCGTCCTCTTCTTCTTCCTCTCATTCTACTTTTTTCTTATTTCTTTATCTTCTTTATTCTTCTTATCGATCTTCTCCCTGTCCTAGCATAGCCTAGCCCTTATGCCTCTCTTAACTCTTCTCATGTTTAGGACTACTTAGAGCCAACTTAATTATGATTACGGGCTAGTTAATTAAGTTTGCAATTTTCTAGCCCTAATTGGAGTTTGGATCCTCCCGGTGAGTGCTTGATGAGTGCTAATGAGTCACTAGATTTGGTTTATGTGATAATATTTCAATCTAACGGCACTTATTAGATAGCATTAATGGATTAGATTAATATTATATATAGATGAATTTTGTAACTCATTGAAAAGTTTTCTCCAAAGAGAATATCCAAATACCCTAGATTAAGGGCCAGTCAGGCCAAGCCACCTTTGGCTTGGCTAGGGAAAAAAAAAAGAGATAAGTCTTGCTACCCATTATACATGAAGTTACCATGTTGAAAAGCAATTCAGACTTTTGAGAACCCTAAGGGCTAAATTGTGTGATCCATCATTTAAGAGATTTCTCCTTCAAATCAAACGTCTTCTACAAAAGAAACTTGTGTTTCTTCCTAGAATAAAAGAAGCAAAGAAAAGAAAATAGAACTCTGCAAACCTCAAACACGAAGCACATTCCTTATGGAGGACGAAGAAGAAGAGCCTTGCAAGCAAGACCTTTAAACATGCAATTCTTGTGAGTATTCTCATATCCTCAAACAATCCTTATCTATGACTATAAATATTTCTCTTCTAACTCTCTTTTCCCACATCAAAGGAAAGACTAATAAGCACACACTGCAATCATGGATGAGCAATTGAAGAGGAGCCTTACTTGTATTCTTGCTGTGCTACTGTTCACAAGCTTAGTGCTTAACATTGATGGGAGCCCAAGTCAACCTGCACAAGCATGCGTAATGGGTTGTAACACAGATGCTGTTAACTGCATTAAAGCTTACTGCACAGATAAATCTGGGGCTGAAACTTTGAGTTGCACGATGAGATGTGGACAAATAATGCTTACCTGCACCAACAATTGCGATGCTGGAACTACAGCGCCACCTCCTTGGGCCCAAGAGCCAATTCCACCACCCACCTATGGAACTACAGCGCCACCTTCTTGGGCCCAAGAGCCAATTCCACCGCCCACCTATGGAACTACAGCGCCACCTTCTTGGGCCCAAGAGCCAATTCCACCACCCACCTAAAGTCCTTCACTGCTCCAGGCTCTGCTATTTCTAATATTTCATGCTTTATATTGTATGTAATATGATGTTCTGTATGGTTACTGAATAAGCACTACATGTGAACAAGCACTCTTTAGAACATCTTCTATATACACAAATATCTCTCTTTTCTACACATTTGATTCTTTTTTTTTTTTTTTTTTTTTTGGTTTGCCAACCCTGGTTTATAAACTGGTGTTCGACCCGCACCGCACACCTAGCTGTGGTGGGTGAATCTCCCAGCGGAGATTTTTTACATCCACAAGCATTCGACATTGGAACCTTGCTTAAGCGGACCAAGCTGCTTACCACTTGCACCAACCCCCGTTGGTACACATTTGATTCTTTGATTAAGTAAACAATCCCCCCAAAACACCTTTCACCGAAAAAGAATAAATTATGAAACCCTTGTTACTAATATATGTAATTCATTTTCTTTTTGCTTTTTGATTTTTAAAACCACACAACATGTCAAAGTTATTTTGCGAAAAATTTTCTTAAGCAGCCACAAAAATTGGTAAGTTCATTTCATAATAATGATAGAATGATCAAATGATCTTACAGTTGTACAGCTAACATTTTAATTATATTTCATGCTTTCATGTAAGAAACGGTTTTTTTTTCAGTTTCTATGTATTTTTTTTGTTTCTCATTGTTTTTTGGTGCCGGAACCATGCATGATTACACATGAAAAAGGAGTTTCTATAACACAAAAAACACATGAAATAAAAATTAAAAATTAAAAATAAATAAATAAAGCTTTAGGGTTCCAAGTTAGGATGTTATATTTTGATTGAAAAAACAATAATACCCCTCTACCATTTTTAGGGATTTTTTTTTTTTGTGAGAAACGCCATGTCAAAGTGGGATTAAAAATGCCAAAGCATTTTAAAATGGGAAAAATTACACAAGAAATAGACGCAATTATATATACATGTTTTCAACTTCCAAAAAAGCAGAAAAAATGAAGGAAAAATTTTAGGGTCACCCCTTGAATTACTCTTTGAAATTAAGGTCACTCCTTAAGTTATTCAATTTACTAGACAAACTCCCTATTATTAATACCGTTAGTCTCAGATAGTTGTTACTTTTCTATTTTCAATATTATCATGTATCCTAAGTTTAAAAATATTTTTTATGATATATATCTTCCAAACTTTATGAAGATTTATGATTGGGAAACGAAGTAGTCATAGACGCTAGAAGGAGACAAAAAAAAAAGTTGAGGCTTCTCATTCAAATTATTCTTGTTATTTTGAATTATTTAACTTGCTTATATCCATACTTCTTCTTTTTTTCAATCCTCTCTTAAGCCAATCTGTTCAAATCATAAGAAATAAAAAGATAAAAAAATTCACAATTCTAGATCTAGAATCGTACATTCGATCAATCCATCGAAACCTTCTCCGTTCTCCTGGCACCTATCATTTCCTTCCTGGATCTTTGCACATCTCCAACGATCCACTGAACCTCGCTCTGATACCACTTGTTAGGGATAATGAATGCACAACCAGGAACAGAGAAGAACACAAGCAAAGTACACAAGAGGGATTCATTGTGGTTCGGCAAAACCATGCCTACGTCCACCAGAGAGAAAATGAGTTCCACTATTTCAGAAAAACCTCACACCACTCTCACACCCACAAAGTTCTACCTTGCCCTCAATCCTTATCATCAGGATAGGTTTTCCAATCCCCTACAGGGAATGATTCCACAATCTTCTACAGAGATTGATGCCTATAGGTTATCCCACAGAGACTATTTATAGGGAAACCTAAAACCCTAATCCCAATGTAATTACAATTCTACCCCAGTATTAGTAATTGACCCAAACCTCGTTTCAATTACAAATACAACCAAAACCATAATTACATGGACCCATAGAATACAAGACACCCAAACCCAACATCTTTGATATATTTTTACCTTACAAAGATTTGAGCAAATTGCATTGGCACCTAAAATTGAGGCTTTAAAGCACTGACACCCTACTTTTTGTTTGAAAAACACAGACACCCCAATTCATTACACACATAAGTCCATTCTCTTAGTAAAATAGTTAAAAATTCACTATCTATTTTTCTTTAATTCCAAAAATAAATAAAATTATTTTTAATAAATAGTTAAAAATCCACTATCTATTTTTCTTTAATCTGCAGTTTGCTCTAAAGATTTTTATTTGATAATAAATAAATTAAGTACATAATTCCAAAAATAAAGAAACCAGAGGGTAACGTTTTATTTCCCTGGTTTTTTTTAAGTTTGCCGGGCAGAGAGTATTTAGGGGTTAAGTAGGGTTTTGGGCAAGAGTTTGGTTCTGTTAGCTATGGCGGAGAAGCTCACCTTGAACAGAGAGAAGAAATCGAAGAAGACGAAGAATTAGAGGACCAGCTCGACAATTGGGAAGATTGGATGTTAGGTTTTTTATTAAAAATCTATATTAAGTTTCAAAATTAGTTTTTTGCATTTCTTTTATTTAATTATTTTGTTAGTGTGTGGGACTTGAGGTAAGGGTGGTAATGAGGCACTATGAGTAAAGGAGGCCCTTCATGACCTTGGTTATTAGGCTCTTCATGACAATGGTCATGGGTCTTAAAGGTCTTGATCATGGTGATGAGGTGGGCTTACTTGAATGATGGAATTTACTCAAATTCTAACTCTTGACCTTCATTTCTCATTTCAACTTCATGACCATTCGTGGCCATTACCATGAGTGGGGTTAAGGTCTTTGAATGGATTAAATCCAATTCATTCCAAAGGATTGAATATGAGAGTTACTTCTCCAAGTAGTGGGGATGTTAGGTCAAGGTGGTTTATTCTCATTAGTGGAGGAGGGACAAGCCATTGATTCTCCAATTCATTGCCTTAAGAATCCTAAGGGGTGTAAGGTGAGGTTTGGGCCTATATAAACCCAACATTTCCTTGCATGTGGTGTGCAATTAAGACATTCCTCACTCTCACATTATTTGTGTTACAAAGTTAATTTCTTTATTTGAATTTGTCCAAGTGTTGTGCTCTAGTTTTTGGCTCCTTAAAGGGACTAGAAGAACTACCTTATCTTCTAGTTGGAGGTTGCTTTATCTTGGAGGTGGTGGTGCGAAGAACCCTTGGTAGTAGGGTGCATCAATTACCTTAAAGACAGCACTCAAGGTGTGACTTAACCTCATTAATCGGTGGTTCGTTCGATTACAACTTCAAGCTCTCTAGATTGGCTAAAGATCTTCATCTCTCAATTGTATTGCAATTTCATTTTTATGTGTTTGAAAAATTTGTAATACAATTACCCCAACATTGGAAGACAGATGAAGAAAACTCGGACCAAGATTTTCTTTGCTTGTTTTGCGACTCCAAATACATTCCTATTGAAATTCTATGGGAGCATTGCAGTTCAACGCACCATTTTGATTTTGGGAGAATCAGAAAAACCCTAGGATTGGATTTCTACAATTGCTTAAAGGTCATCAACTATGTTAGGTCTCAGGTCAAGTTTCATTCTTAGCCAGTTGATTTGATTACACTTAAACTCAGTTGCTTGATTTGCTAGTTTTTGTTTGGGGGCTTTTGAAAATCATTTCTCAGTGTCGGGTTGTTATTTTTTATGTCTATGAAGATAAGGAATTTAATTCCGTTTACACTCAATGAAAGTGAACATTTTTATTGATCTTTGTCCCAACTAAATGAGGTCTCTCAGACACTTAGACCCTTGTTCTCTAGTCAGCCGAAAATGTAGCCATACATGATGCTAGGCTAAGTTGTACATGTCTTTCCTTGCCACTTCTCTATAGTCATTTTAGTTCTTCCCCTTGGTTGCTTGTTATTATTGTTTTATTATTGTTATTATTATTATTTTTAATGAACAAAAAACATTGTTATGAATAAAATAGGCAGGAATAAAGAAAATCACTCTTGGAGGACAACATACTCTCCTGGAGGCTGCTGTTGTGCCAAGAGTGCAACTTGAGACATAAATTTAGGTAGGTGTAGTAGGAATATTACAAAATGTAATGTCTTGCAAACCAAGTGCAATATTTAACAACAAAAGGGTTAAAAGCAGCAGCCAAGGTTGGGTCTTTGGATATGGTAAAATTTCCACCATTGCACCCGCAATTAGTCATGACTTAGTGAACCACTCATATATCTTTATGGGTTGGCCTGTCATAAATTTACTTTATGTTTATTGTAAGGGAAGGGCAATCTGAATGTATGCATTAACACTATGCCACATGTTTAGGGAAAGATCACATGGTCCTTGCACAGGGAAAGGTCATTGCACACGTGAGATCACATGATACCTACAAAGAAGAAATATTAGGGGGAAAAGAAACAACTTTCCATGCTCTTCTTAGGGGTCAAACATATGACCTCGCTGCTCTAATACCATGCTCGCTTCTATTTCACCAGATAGGTTGAGCCGTTAACAAAGGGCAACAAAAATTTATAAATCAACACTTTGTTCATCTTTTCTCTCCTTGTTGCTTTGATTCTCAGGTAGCAGAAAATAGATGTTGGAGTTGTGAAAGAATTCTGATATTTGGTTTTGAATGCTCAAGACTTCACATTAGCTTGAGTATAGTATTTATAGTGTAATCAATTACATGAATAGGAAGTTGAGATATACAGGGAAACAAACTTAAACAAAATACCAACTCTTAAGTAACCAAGTGAAATATAATTCAAACTTTAAACTAAAGAGTTTGTCTCTCACTCAAACTCTAGTTTATCATCCCCCCGCAAACTATGGGGTGGTAGCCACAATAGTTTGGAGCGTAGCTGGAGAAAAGTTGTTGTTGGTAGACCTTTGGTAAAAAAAAAATCTCAAAACCTTAGCTCTGATACCATGAAAGAATTCTAATATTTGGTTTTAAATGCTCAAAACTTCACATTAGTTTGAGTATTTTATTTATAGTGTAATCAATTACATTAATAGGAAGTTGTAATATACAGGGAAACAAACTTAAACAAAATACCAACTCTTAAGTAACCAAGTGAAATATAATTCAAACTTTAAACTAAAGAGTTTGTCTCTCACTCAAACTCTGGTTTATCAAGTTGCGGGGCTACATGTCAATCCAATGAAGATCTACAGAATCATTTGCATAAACTAGTCAGCTTGCAGGATAGCAAGCTCCTTTGGGAGGATGATAAGTATCTTAGACCTCATATGCAAGAGGATTCACTTTTGCACAGCTTTGCTGAAGATGAAGATGATGAGGATGATCAGACCACCCCAATTGATAGAGAAGAACTCATGAAGGATATAGGGGACATTATAGATCTTCCAAAATTTTGCATTGATGATGAAAGTACATCAAATATGGTTCCATCAAGACCTGATACTATTGATGAAAGTGTCAAGAAGGAGGCAGCTTGTGTGTCTGCTGGATTTTATAGCTTGGAGCACTTTCCTGTGAATGATATAGAGGTAAGAGAAGATAGTGGATTAGCAAATGGAAAACTAAAAAGTAGGCATCTGAGAGTCTCTTTAGTAAATCCTGCTGCAAAGGAAATAAAAAAAGTGAATGAAAATTAATTTAGCAACAAGGTAAACAGTTTATCTGCACATTCTCCTGTTGATATGATACTTTTTTTTGGGTTTTTGGTTGTGGCACAGGAATACTAAGGTGTGATTTTACTTTATTTCAGTAATTTTATGTTATTAGGTACAATTATTGAGTTACTGTCATATTCAAATTTTTGAAAGGCAAGGCAAGAGTACTTCAAAGAAGAAATTATTTCATGCTCTGCAAATTAACATGTTAAATCTGTAGTCACAAATAAAATCAAGATTATAGTTGGGAATCTTGAATATGCATTTCATCATATCAGTTACATTCCATTTTCATGATAATTTTATGATTACAAGAATTGGGGGAAAATGTGCATTAAAGAAACCACATTGTGTACAAAAACCGGTTGGCAACATAAACCGTGATGATGCACCCCAAAAAAAAAAATAGAAGAGAGAAAATTAGCCAACATTCAAAAGACTTAAAAACTGAATAGATCCAAACCAGCCATCCAAATAATACTATGGTCTTTTTTGGATTGAATTTCACTCTCCACCCTAAGAAAACTCAATCCCAATTCCCAACATAAATCTAGACTCCCCCAATCTTCCATTTCCAGAAAACAAATCCAAAGCTTGTTATCAATCAATTCCAGCAGTATTTTCTGCCATTAAAAAAATCAAGAAACATTCACTATAAATCTCCCCTACTCACACTTGATATAACCCTATCATCAACACTCAGCCCAACAAAGTCTAACTCTAGTTTTGAACTAAAACCCCATTTTGATGACCTAACCAAATTTAATAGTTTGGCTCAGATTTATTGGCTTCTAGCTGGATCCTTTCTAAACTGGAACATAGTGTACCTCACACTAGACATGGTTCTAAACCCATTAAAAATCTACTAACACTAACCACTTTTCTAGGATACTGTAAAGTTCATCCCCCCCCCCCCCCCCCCCCAAAAAAAAAAAAAGCACCCCAGGAAGAAGTCAGAAAGAATGGAGAAGATTTTAAGAGAAAAAAGACGATGAAGAGAGAATTATCTAAGCGCTCGTCCTGTTTTCTTTCACGTGTAAATACACTTCGAAGTCAATCTTTTGTGAGGGTGCATAAATTCTGAAAGCCAAAGAATGATCAAAATCCCATTGCATGTTGTGTCAACGAGTAAAAAGCAAGAATGAACCCAGTGAGCACTTAACATGATAACAAAAAATGAGGCCACTTAAAAATAGCTTTCTACAGCAACCATAAAGAATTCTAGTAGCCTACTCGCAGCCTCCCTGTGAAACTGTAGACGCATACATTATGATCCTTCCCAGACCCTGCAGTGGTGGAAGCATCATGCACTGAGTACACCCTACTAGTCTACTAACAAAAATGGAAGTATGATTCAGCAAAAGAACTGTCACAGCACTAATACATATTTACATTAAGTCATCAAAAGAGTAGAACCAGAAATTTTTCTCAGGAAAAACCTAATGTTTCTATTGAAAGTCTATGAATGTAGATACCAGCACTTGATAAGGGGAGCAGATATCCTGCAAAAAATTGCAGTGGCTTTATTGAGTCCATCAAAAGCCCCTCTACATACATAAAGGAACCTAAGCTTGGTGTGAGATGAACATACACCTTCAACTTCTTAATTTGATTCAGTCAGAAACTCCCCCTTCAGCTGAGGTGTTGGTATTCTAGATGAAATCTTTGGGCTGAAACAGTTATTTGATCAATGTTCTTTTTCTTATATTCCTAGATCTGCTAATTTAGGGGCAGATTCTTTATCAAGGTTGACTTTATCAGTGAATGTCCCAAGTGACTGGCATTTGTTGAATCCTTGGCTTCTGTAACTTTCTGCATTCACTCTCCCCCTAAAAGCCCCATAAGTTGAATCATGACTGCAAAACCACATTGTTTACAAAAATAATAATGTAATCCATCATTTTCAAGCACAAAGTGTCGGCTAACTTTCTGATTCGCTAGCTGAAAACATATCAATTCTAATCATTCTACCAGACAAAAGAACATCTATGATAGCTCCCACTCAACTATGATCAGATTTTTCTGAAGGATATCATCAATTCATCTTCTTCTTTCCACTCTCTCCCAGCTTCCACCAGTTCACTAATAAAAGCTTTTTTCCGGGGTCTGAGAAAATGCAGCACATTCTTTATTGTTAGATGTTATTTATATTTCTTATAAACATAGGCCCCCTGAATTAAGCACACCCACCCAGCGGACACTCATGTCCTCCTCATTTCAAAACAACCACTAGGAACCAACTCCTTCACAGGAATACAACTGTATGATAAAGCAAGATTACATGATTTCCTTGATCAAACCAATTGTCAGACACTTAATTTTCTACAAATCTCCATCCAAGAAGAAAGAAAAAGAAATCCTTCTAAGCTTCAGCTCTTGCTGGTTGTATATCCTCCAACAATCACGCTTCCTTCAAAAGACTTCCTTCTCACAACAAAATGCTTGAGCTGTTTTCTCACTAATGCATCCTAAAAATATATACCTCATGTTCCATGTGCCACATATGTCTTAAGTTCCTTGTGCCAAAGCTCTCAACTGAAAAAATACTTGCAGCATCACTTATTACTTTGAATCACAAGATACACAAAGGTATGTTAACAAATTAAAAAAGGTGTTCAAGTAGTAGATTTTCTTTTTCTTTCCATTTAAACGAACAAAACTTTCTAACTTTGCATGACTCTATGGATACATATATCTACCTTAACTGACAAATGTCAAAGAAAATATGTTCCTTCCATTCAGTTACTACAAATTAAAGATGTTCACGTAGCAGATTTTCTTTTTCTTTCCCTTTTAACCAACAAATTTTCTAACTTTGCATGACTCTATGGATATATATATACATTACACTGCTAAATGTTAGAGAAAATATGTTCCTTCCATTCAGTAATTCATGTATCCTAAAACAGTTCATTTGTTCATACTTATTGGTTTCCTAGCACATCGATAATAGCTGTGTAATCCATCATTAATGTAGCTTTCCTGCAGTTTCACATGAGCTTGTAGCTACGAAAATTGTGTCTAACAGATGAGCCAGAAAATTGTAAGTTCAGAAATTAATAATTTTAAACAAGAAATTCATGGTTGCCTTGATGGTCAGAAGTGATAGGCTGAGAAGCTTGGGATTGATAGCTTTACCCTGATACTGCCATGGCAAAGGTTGACAGAATAAAGTACGATAACAGTTGTCAAGTCTTGCCATTGGAACAAAGGACCTTGCAGATTTACATTATAAAATTGGAAGGTTCCAATCTAAATGGTGAATAAAAGAATGGGGAAGCTAATCTGAAAGGAATAATATGAAATCATTGGCAAAGTAGAAGTCTCTCTGTGGACAGTTCTGTTGGGTTGAACTACAAATAAGAAAATAACAGAAAGATTGACCAAGTACCAAGTAAACCCCATGGCTCATCCTAAATGAATGGTTATCCTAATGAAACTTATAGCTCAGGTGATTTCCAGAGTGTTTCATCATGTATCAGGTTGATCCTGAAAGTAAAATAGAAAAAACTCTTTGGTGATATTAGCCCCCCCCCCCCCCCTGGCGGGGGGTTGGGGTGCCCAATTTACAACTAACAAATAAGCCCCTTCCCCCCACCATAGTTGCTGGATGGGCAGGCATACTGAAGTAGGCTGGGCATGAAAAGTTCAAAACACAGGCCCTCTCTTATGACCAAGATTAAGTCCGCAATAAATGCTCAAACTGGCTTTAGAATTCAATACAACAGCTAGCAACACTTCAGCTCTCATTGTCAACCCCACCCAATGTAGAAATTATGCAACATAAAAACATTATAAAGAATGAAAAAGCAGGAAAAGTTGCACTTAACTACAGTGCAAAAGTTATTTGCAATAACTAGACAGATATAAATACAGTGAACTTACACAGCCTCTATCAAGATTTAGGAATGATAAACTACAGGCATACAGTTCCAAATGACTATCATGAGAAATCTCATAATAGTCAAACAGTTTACAATGACAACTGGAGATTTCCTGCAGATCAGACTGGTACCTGATTAAGCCAGTCCTATCCATCATAAAATTCTTGACTTCAAGAAGATCCACTGTGAGTTCTCAGGGAAAAGAAAAAACTAATAATGGATAGGTACGATGAGGTATACAGTTTAAGCACATATCCCATAGATAAACCAATAAAACACTAGTCTACACAGCCTAGATCAGCACCACAAATGCCAGACACCTATTCACTTTTCCAGTTCAAGTACGCTATGATAGATTATCATCCGACATTATTAGAAAACCACACTAGTAGCATAACTTACTGAAGTTCAATAAAGCATACCTGAATTTGCTGAATGCCCGTGAGCTCCTTGCAGAAATCGCTCAGGTACTGATGAAGCATGGGTCGCACATAAGTTTGAAAAGAAGCTTCCAGTTCGCCAGTCACACTATTCACAAGGACCGATGGAAATTCAATTATTTCTTGTGGATGAGGGTTCTTTACTTTGTCACAGGTTGCCTCAAAATCAATGACCACGAAGTATTGAAACTCTTGAAACTGGAATTCATGTGCATAACCATGGGAATACATCTTGAGAGGCATGTATGGAAATCGGTTATCTACAAGATAAGGGTATTCACAATTCATGGAATAGAAGCGATTCTCAAAAGCATTCCATTGGTTTGGCTGCGCCCTAAGGTAACTCGGCCAAATGCAAAATTTTTGTTGGTACACAGGTCTATGATAAACTTCAGTTGGAGGCAAAAAGGATTCATTGCTGACAGAGTTCTTAGGATCAACAATAGCATCTCCTGGATGTGCAATTTTTGCATCCTTGAGCTCAGGAAACCTTTCTGTTGGTGCAACCTAGAGGGGGGTGATTAGGTTGTACCTAGTGGTTTATACCAATTTTCTGGTTTAGTTGCAATTTCAAAATGAATTGACAGTTCAAGATAAAATCTAATGAAAAACAGCAATCACAAATACAGAATTTATAGTGGTTTGACTCTACGAGTCTACGTCCACTCCTCTCTTAGTCTCAAGAGAGTATTTCCACTAACGGATCTCTTTCAATACAGTGGGTAGAGAAACAAACCCTTACAATCTTCGTTTCGGGGCAAGAGTACCATTTACAATCTTTGTTCACGGACAAGAGTATCCAATACAATCTTCGTTTACGGACAAGAGTATCCAATACAATGAATTCTAATCAACCTAGACTAGAATTAAAATAACCAATTCACAATACGAAAAGTATTAGATATTACCTATCAAAAGAGAGTAACCCTTTACCCTTTGAGTGCAAGTGATGTAATGAATGAACCAAGAATCAATATACTTCAGCGGTTTCAATAACTCCAGACTTTGCTTCAGTGAAAGCTTCAACTTTGGAATATCCCTCAAAGTTAACCGGAGTTGGGAGGACAGCAATAATGCTAAAAACACCAAAACTTTGCTTTTTCACTTGTGAGTGAATATGTGCTAGATGGGGAGAAGGATGATTCTCAAATGGGGATGGTTGGGCTTTTATAGACCCCAAGTTACTGCTTTCCCCATTTCTCCAACGGATATAAAATCTTTGCGAGATTTTGTTCCAGACGAACATCCGTCTGCCCAGACGGTCATCCGTCTCAAAGGTATCCGTTACAAACAGTTGTAGAAGATATTCTCTTTAAACTAGCCGTTATAGTCAAATCTGGGCCAGACGGACATCCGTCTGCCCAGACGATCATCCGTCTGGCCTGGATTGGCTCAGACGGGCATCCGTCTGGCCTTCCGTTGTTTCTGAGAAACAGAGTTATGAAAACAGACGGACATCCGTCTGCTCAGACGGTCATCCGTCTGGCCTCTGTTTTTCTAAACAACTTTGGGCTGGGATATGGCTTGGATTTTTGGATCGTTTTGACAATCCTAAGCGTTGTACACCTTACTAACATGTCCTAGGTCACTCTAGTAACATGGATTACATATTATGGATGCATTTACATGTGTGTGTATGCAAAGGTGTCCTAAGCCCTGATTTAGCCTAAGTCTTGATCTTTGACTTGGTCTTTGACTTGATCTTGATCAGTGATCTTGATGCTCTCCTCTTGACTTTGGTTCTTTGTCTAAGATGGTTTGATCTTGAGCTTGACTCTCCGGAGATTTCTTTGAACCGGATATTTACATTGAGATTCTCTGTAGTGATGAGCTGGACAAAAACATATCTACATGGAAACATTAGTAGAGTGTTTGTCATCATCAAAACTGATTGGAGACTGATGTGGCAAATGCTGACTTGGCATTTTCCAACACTTTCCATAATATCCCCATTGTTTTGTAGATGGTAAGCAAATCCCCTATTCTGGAAGCATCTAATCGATGGCTCACGGTCCCTTTGCATAGTTTCTGCTGAAAAGACAATAATTCAGAGAGTATTTAGTCAAAGTTTAAAATGCATGTCCATGTGAATTAGTTGCATACAGAGGGTAAGTTGGTTGTAAAGAGCATTAATACAATTTGTGACGTATTGAGTATCATAAATAATTAAAAATAAATGTCGTAAAAAAAGCAAATATCTTCGTGTAGGCATAAAATCTTTTCATCTTTTCTCACTTATTAACTCATCTCTTATTTATCATTCTTTATTTCACCAAGTAATTTCAAGTAAATAAATTCACATGAAAACTTAGTTCAAACATGCTGTCAGTTTTTCAAAGAGAGCTAGTGAAATGAGTGCAGAGAATTTGAAATGCATGAAATAAGTCTTTAGGGAAAAAAGTTTAATAGCAGTGGTCAGTGATGCTTGAGTACAAAAATCCTAGAGTAGCAAAGGTCTACCACACTATCTCCAGTCCAAAGAATCATCGATGTCTCATTGGTGTAAGAGTGAGCAAACAACAATAGGTATTCTTCGCATATATGCCCGTCTCCCATCCCCACCTCCAATAGAAAGAAGAACTTGAGCCCCAACAATAGGAATTCACAAAGCAAATATGAGATGCTAGATTTTTTATTTTTTTTATTTTTTTTATTCTCTTATTTGAGGAAACCAGCTACCTCAAAAATTCAAGCATCCCTCTATAACACCAATAATTTTCTTACGTGAGAAATTAATCATATCTCATGTTTGTAGCACATATATACATAAACTGGCCGACATTGTACTCCTTTGTTGGATCTTCCCAACCAAAGGCTCCAGCTTTGGATAGGCAAGCTTCTTCCCTACGCTAGAATGCCAGTGCTGAACAAATCCATTCTCCAATCTTCTTATGTCTAGTGATGTGGCATCCATGTTCATCCTATGTCCACAATCAAAGCCATGAAATCTCTTTTCTACGCTTTCCTTTGGCAAGCAAGGAGACCCCAAAGTTCTCCATCCAGTTAGCTGGGCTTCCATTTGCCAGGTCTAGGTATCTGTAGAGTACGAGGGTAAAATATTGCTAATCTGGAAAATCTCCACCAAGCAAGATTCATTTGGTTAATTGAGAATTGGGTATAATATCTAGAGTCCTAGACTGCTCCTATTCTGTCTAATCCCTCTTGTGTCTGGCAGAAAATTCCACTTATTCGTTCTTGAGCCATCAATGCCACCTCTTCTGGTGGTTGCTAATGGTGTTGTTATCTCCTTCTAGCTTTGACCCCTGCCACCCCTTAGGACTTCTTTACAACCTTATTGGTCTACATAGTCTTTGATCCTGAAAGTTGCCCCTTTCTCCTCCTCCATTGCCCTTGGCTCTGGGTTTCCCCTTCAACTTCTCCCCTGCTTGGAATTTTATATAAATCCTTGGTCCCTAGGCACAAACTTATCTGATTCAAAAGCCACATCCTCACCACTCATGCACTGCTCAGAAAACTATGAACCTCTGATTCCCCAGTCAAGCTTTCCTGGTTGGCCGCCATATCCAAGTTTCCCTTTATTGCACCCTTTGCTGGAATGTTGGAGAGAATATCAGACACTACCTCGTCTGCTGTCCCCTGATCTGCACTATTTGGAAAAAAAACCTTAGCCTTTATTTGTGCCCGTAGTAGGCAGCCCCTCCCCTTCTCTGGGAATGGCTTTGGCTGGTTTGTTCTTTTTCTAGCTCCTCAATGTGTCACTACAGGCAAGCTTGTGTTTGGGGCCTTTATCTCCTATACTTGGATGGAGCAGAATCTCTTCGCAGATGAACCTCCAACTCTCAGTCTCTGAATCTCGTTTGGAAAGCCATCTTTACAGATGCCAGCTAAAGGCTCCATATGGTCTCCCATAGGCCCTTTGTAGACTCCCAACGAACCAGCACATTGATGGTGTTTGGGTTTAGATTTATCCCTTTTGCTTCCGCCTAGGTCTGGCTATTAGACCTGGGTAATTTTTTTGCTTTTCCTGTTTGGCTCTCTCCCCCAGCATTTTTCCCCATGTAACCCCCCCCCCCCCCCCAAAAAAAAAAAAACCAACATTTTCCGCTTCTGGGCGTTGGTAATGAATCATCCATTCAACAGAAAATAAAAAATACACATAAATGCAGCGCCAAGCTTACTTTAAAAAAGGCCTCCTATATTTATGAATTATTACTGTGACAAACACAAATTCACCAAGTCAACCTCATAAAGTGGGAAAGGAAACACCCCAGACACCAATAGGGAGAATACAAAGACCAGAAAACATCAGAGTTTCCAGTTCTAAAAGTAGCATCAGTTAGTATAAAAAGGGGTGAACCCGGTGCCGAAGGCTTCTGCACAAGCAGAGTCCAGGGGGGAGTTAGTATACAAGCATAAATATCATTCTGGTTGAGTATTACTCTAGTTCAAGTTCACGGTGGTTAACCATTTCAGGCAAAGTTTGTAACTCACTAGTACTCAAAAAGAACAAGAAAACTATGATCAGACCCAATGCTCTTGCTTGCAGCAACTCTTTTGTAAACTGTTTCATTTGACTTGTGGATTTCTTATTCTCTGTTTCTGTTCTTTCATATTCTGTTTCTTATATCTCTTAGTCTGATACATGCTTTTTCTGAAACTCATTTCATTTCCAATTCAATTCTCTTATGGAACTTAACGAAAAATAGCAGCAACAACTCTATTTTGTTCCAACATGAGTATTAACTTCCTTCTTGCTCCTACTTTTGCAAAACCTATTCTTGGTACTAGAAAATGACCAGAACTAATCCAAACTGTTGGATATCACTAGAAGCTTGATAAAACTGGTCAATCAGAATTGCCAGACTTGTTGGGTATTAGAGACCATTCAGTAGCAATTCCAGCCCCAATTTGATATTTTAAGAGTTCCAATTTCTTTCATAGCCCCTAAATTTTGAAAAAAAAATTTATTCATTTTCGAGAGTCTCTGTTACTTTCCATTCATATGCCCTCTATATAATCTAGTAAGTCCTTGTTGCCTTATTAATATTACAATCTGGTACAGGGGCCCACTGTATGCAGGATTGTTTTAATCCTCACCTGCATGCATCAAAAATGGAGATCTTCTGGTTATGATATCTGTAAGCTTTGACCAGAAAACTATCCCACTTTCCCAAATTCTTTGACCAGAAAGAAAGAATTCTTTTAGATAGTATAGTGTTGGCTACAGGGCCATTTGTGAAGAAATAAGTTTATGCGCTTTCTTCTTAGTGATATTATAGTCGACAAATGATGGAATGGGATCTTCATTGGATTCAAAAGCCGCTGCCTACAACCTTCTTTACTTCACCACCCTCACAGTTTATGGCCTGCTTGCCTTGGTATGAGTTGAGAGGGTTAGACTGACAATGTTAAGAGCCCTAGTCTAGGGGCATTTCTTCCATTCTTAGGAAGTTGAAGAGGAACTAAGACATACACTCTGAAAGGAACACCCCCTAACTCATATGCCACTCCTTAAGGTTCAAAGCCAGAAGGAAGACAAAACTCTTCTTTCAAGATCTGCTATCCAAGAACTTACTCTTGGGTTTACTGCAAGACTCTCATCAACCCTACCCATATTGGGAACAAATACTCTCCTGACCAATTGGATAACTTGATCCAAGCTGCCCCCCCCCCCCCCCTTCCCTCCATTGAAAACCTAAAAGGCCCCAGTCCGAACTATTAGCCCATGACCCTACTTTCTCCCAAGATCATTCTAGCCATCAGAAATCCATCCTCAACTGATTGAGTGCCCCATTCCCCCCTTAGAAACACTCGATCCAAAGCAGCTACCATTCCACCCATCACAGGCCTTAGATTACCTCATCAAGCCCTACCCAATTTTTTCATTAATCAAGTCCCCAGTACTCGAAATTTCCAGAAATCTTCACTACCAGACTTCCTAACATCAACCTAGCCTAACCCTATATAGATCAAAGATACCTATTTCAACCTACCCAAATTACTATTCATATCAGGTCCTGGTTTACTGCTTTCAGTTGGTATCCTACTAATTTAGAACCACACCACTGTTCTTTGTCTTACTAACTCTATCTTCGCCTTTTCTTCTATCAACTGTCATCAGTTATTTTTTCATATTGTTGCAAAACAATCTGCAGAGTCACATTTTCAATAGATACAGCAAGAAACTCCATTCAGCAAAGCAGGTCTTATATTTTGTTTTCAGTTCTGTAACTTGTTCTAATTTCTTCATTTTATGCAGTTATGTTCAATTACATTTCGTCCCACGATATGATGATAAATGAGAATAGAGTTTTGGTGCCAAGTAGCTGTCTAATAAATTGTGTGCTTTAAGGGATTGCTAGACAAAACGAGGAGAATTTTGTAGTCTAGATCACAGTGAAGGCGATAACCAAGGTTGCAACAGCCATAGAGGCATAAAACTAATGAGGCATACTATGAAACCATGAATGAGTCAATGAGGTTTTGTTTTGTTTTATTTTTATTTTTATTTTTTTGGGGGAAACACACTTAAGAAAAGAGACCACTATTTAAGAGAACCAATGTGGTTTAACGTCAGAAAAATCCACAAGGACCACAATGGAGGCTATGTGCATACCTAGGAGACTCATCTAACAACTTAGATAGAGCAAAAAGTATCTCCATATAGCTTTTATTGACTAAGAGAAAGCTTATGATAAGTTCCTAGGGATTTAATCTGGCATGTGCTAAGGATAAGAAACATTTCAAGTAAATATGTGGACACAATTAAATATATGTATGATGGGGCAGCAAAATGTCTAAGAACTATAGAGGGTCAACCTTGTAAATTCCCAATTACAATTGGGATACATCCAAGGATCAGCTCGAAGCCCTTGACTGTTTGCTCTTATCATGAAAGAGTTAACTAAAGGCATACAAGGTGAGGTTCCTTAGTGCATGCCTGTCACTGATGAGATGCTTCGAGGGATGAGAGAAAGGCTAAAAAAAATACCAAACATGAGTTATAGAGATCAATCTTGGAATCAAAAGGTTTTAAAATAAGTAGAATGAAGATGGAGTATATGGTTTGTAATTTCTGAAACTCCAAAACAAATAATGAGGCTGTAAAAGTTGATGAGATGAAGATATGCAGAGTAACCATTTCCGAAATCTAGGATTTATCACCAGTAAGGAAAGTGATATAAAAGTCGTTTCTCAGAGGATTGAAGCAGGTTGGATGAAGTGGAAAGGTGCATCTGAAGGGTAATGTAATTGACCAATTCCCATAAAGCTTAAAGGAAAACTTTACAGGTTGGTCGTGAGATTGGCCAAGATGTATGGCAGAAAATGTTGGGAGTTATCGAGAATCATCAAATACATATTTGTTTGACTCACCTAAGTTAAATACCCTTTAGATGAACCCAATAAAAGTACCAAACAAATCAAATTCCAAAAGGATAAAAAGTCAATCACGATTGAAGAACAAAAACTAGAATTTTATGAGAGATGAAATTTTCAACTTTATAATGCTATTGTTTTCCTCAATTCCAAATTTCCAGAAATTTTTTTTCTGGAGGGGTTGAGTAAATAACCAATAACTGAAGCCTGCAAAGGGGAGGGAAAAGGGGTGGGGAATACACAAGGAGAGAAAAGGGATGAGGAAATAAAAGAACTTAGGGGCTAAGCAGTGGTCCGAGGAGGAGACAAAAGAGAAAAATCTAATCCCCTGGTAATACCAATGTGTCTCTTGGGAAACCGAAAAAACAGTTCTTGGACAGAACAAAGAAAAGTAAAATATTTTTTAAAACCTGAAGTACAGTAAAATATTCATTTGTTTTGGCCTCTAAAAATATTTTCATTCCAAGCAATTTTAACATCATCCAAGCACGCCAAACAAAGTTTGACCAAAACATAACTCATTCAATATAAATCAAAATTTAAGCAATCTTAGATTTATCAGAAAGCGGGTTTTGTGTTCTACTTCTACATAACAAACGGTCTCATGTAATAAAATAATTTGAACAGTAAGATATCTTAGAGAATAGGAACATTTCTCTAAATTGAGAGCAGTACACTTACTTACTGACAAGATCATATTTTCTAGAATGGTACGTGAAATGTAAGACTAGTGTTGGAAGTATGATTGAGGTTTCTTAATTAGAGTAGACTCCTCTTTTAATTATATCTTTTGTTTTCTTATATTTTTTATATTGGATTCATATTTTGTATTAGACTATATTTCCTAATATCTAGGATTGGTTTTTCTATTCTATTTGCTTTGTATTTCCTTATCTTACTCAAAGTAGGATTTACTTAGATTGTAACTATAAATACCCCATTGGGGCCTATGAATGAATATATACCTTCTGAGCAATAATTTCTTCAAATTCCATCATCTAGGTATACTAGAAATGATCAATTCTAGACAAACATTTTGATTGCTTCAAACTTCCAATAGCTTGTTTCTTCAGTTCTGTTTCTGCCATTGCTATATTTAATTTGCATGACCTGACATGGCTTCTTTCTTTCTTCAGTTTTTTTTTGTGACTTGATATGGCATAATGTTGATTTTTGACAACTTGATATGGCTTGATGTTGATTTTTGATGATATAGACAAGAACATGATTAGACAACCCAGGCACTAGTTAAGCACCACCCAAGCACTTAGGACAGATGCTGATATGGTTTTGCCACTCATCAACCTCAACATTCTCACCTACGCTAAACGTTGCTTATCTGTATGATAATACTTATCAGGGTGCAGAATGATAATACTAAAGCTGGTTCAGGAGTAAAATTCACTCAAGAAAAGCTACTAGAAAGTCATCTCAGTTGAATTGACCATGTTCAGCAGAGGTCTTCAGATGCTCAATTCGGAAGAGTATTCTGATTGAAGATTCAAAAAGAGCTTCTAAGTGATGTAACTAGGATTGGAAACTATGAGGCAGTCCATGACTTGGAGCCAAAAATTAGCCAAAGCATGCGGCACCAAGGGCCGGCCAAACCACTTCAGGTTATTTTGGTCATTTGATTACCCTTCTTGAACCCAAAGCAGTCTAGATCGATTCCCAGAATTTTAGGAGTGGAATCTACTTTTTCTTTTTCAATTGAGTTAGTGGTCAGAGTCCTGATGTGTTCAGGAATCCTAGTTGGAATTCCATTCCCAATTGGATTCCTAGTTAAATAGGAAGCTGTGCAAGTCTCTTCTTAGGAGTTCTAATTAGATTTCCTCTTCTAGTTGCTTAAGTAGAGTCTTCATTTAAAAAAAAATCTGAAATTGACTTCCTTGTTGAGTCGTAAATCCTAATTAGCCTTTTATTAGTTGAGTCCTAGTCCAACTTTCCAAGTAGTCTTCTTTTATTTGTTGAGTCCAATTATGATTTCCTCCCTTGAAAAAGGCTATAAATATAGGCCCCCACATATGTAACAGACAGATTTAAGTCCAATTATGATTTCCTTCTTTGGAAAAGGCTATAAATATAGGCCCCCACATATGTAACAGATGGGTTATGAATTATTGAATAAAGTTTACTTTGAAGGAAGAGGAGTCATGGGGTTCCAAGGAGGAGCTCCCACAGCCATGAGTTTCTAAGTTTTCTGCAATTTCAGATTCCCTTTTCTTCTCCAAATTCTGCGGCACCCATACAAGTGCTCAATTTCCAGCAACTGATCAAACAGCTCCCTTCTCCTGCAAGTAAGCCCACCCCAACTCCCTCCCCACCCCTTGCACAAGCTCAAAAAATGCTCCCATATCCTTCTCTATTCCAGAAATTTTCTGGAATTTTCGTACTTTTGTTAGACCTAATAATCAAGATCAGATTGATGGCAATCTAACCGTTAGATCTCTCCTAACTTTAGGAACATCATTCCCCTAACCCTAGTGACCTTCCCTCCCTATTTCAGCCAATAGGACCAACCCAAAACCCTAGTCTAACCCTAATTCCTTTGGTGCCATAGATATCAAAAATCCTAGAAGCCTAACCCTACTTTCAACCATAACCCCAACCTTTAAATCCTATTAAGATCATGCTGCCTAACCCTCCTTGACCTTCGACCTTAACCCTAATCTAACCCTAACCTGACCTACAAACCTAAGAAAATCATAAAACCCTAATTTGAAAACCTATGCATTGAGAACTAAATCCGGAATTTCAAATCTGTTAAAACAGATTTAATTCTTTCAATCTCCCACCTAGTCCTAGCCTGACTGAACCCTAAACAGACTTCCCACTTAGCCCTAGATCCTCCCTAAATGTAGACCAAGGCTTGGAAGTCAAATAAGCTAAACTACAGGACTTAATTGATCTCCTACAGCTGCTGTCCATTACAATTTGACTGAAATCTGACCTAGAACAGCAAGTTAAACCCTAATTTACTGCTGGATCTTTAAAAGTAGATCCCGAAGACTGAACCCTGACCTGGGTTACATCATTAAGGGCAGGCATAAATGACTCTAGGAAAGCAGTGGGGAAAGACATGCATAGTTCATGTCTTGTTTCAAGTCTGATATTGAATAAAGCTGATTTGAGAGGATCTGCAAAGCCAACCTTCTTTAGTTTGTTTAAGACTGAATTATTTGTGATTGTGTTCCTATTTTTCGTCTTTGCCATTGCCAAGATCCATGTAGCAGACCACATTTGGCTACCCTAGAAAAGAGTTGTGTTTTCTATATACTTTATACTTTCCCGGTTCCATACAATGGGCCTTATGCAATCGATCGCATCATATAAATATTCCTTCAATCCAACATAGGTCATTGAAGGATCTCGGACAACCCACCAACTCACAAAAGCCAGGATCTTTCATATTCGAAGAGTGCATAACCGCATGGATAAGCTCACACTAACCCGTCAATTTGGGACCTGATTCAGGATTTTCCTTGGGAGGTATCAGGAAAGTTGGAACATATTAATATTGGTTCATACAGAAGAAAGGGTTCTCTATTGATTCAAACGTTGTGCCTAGGGAACAGGGATAGAGGAAGAGGAAAAAAACCGAAGATTTCACATAGTACTTTTGATCGAAAAATCAATCTAATTTATTACATACCCTTCGCTCGATGAGAAAATGGATCAGATTATATAAGATCAGATCAAACCTATGGGACTTAAGAATGATGGAAGGGAATAAAAAGTCAAATGAGAAGAGAGCAAAAGAAAATAGAAAGAAAGAAGAACCCATATTCCAAATGAACAAATTCAAACTTGAAAAGGATCTTTCAGATTCTCGAAGAATGAGGACAAACTAGAGATAGAGAAAAATGTTATAAGGCTGAGCACTACCGTCATTGTTGAAGTTAAAGTTTTGGTGATTTCATGGGCACATGTGGTGTTATATTCCCCTCCTTTCTTTTGAATATCCATCTTGCCATTGAAACAACTTCATCTTTTTCCCCCTCTCTAGTAGAGATACAGAATGATGTTATAAGGCTGAGTTGCTACCGTCCTTGTTGAAGTTAAAGTTTTGGTGATTTCACAGGAACATGTGGTGTTATATTCCCCTCAATTCTTTTGAATATCTATCTTGCTATTGAAACAAACTCTCCCTCACCAGCATATCCCTTTCTTCAATACAAGATCCCTTCTTAGCTATTATTCTTCTTCCTATCAACTCTGTCATCTCCTGTTCTCCAAGTTTAACAACTTTCTCTGATTACTTTTCCATTAATTATGTTACGAAACAGATCTTCAGAGGTACATTATCAAAAGGAACGGTAGAGAATTCCATTCAGCAGAGCAGGTCCTTTTTTCTGTTTTCAATTTTGTAAACTTTTTCTTATTTCTTTATCATTAGTGCGGTTTTTTCACATAAATACCCTCCCATGATTGGTTGGAGAATAAAAATAAATAAACTTGTGACTTTGCGATCACAGGCAGGCATTCAGCATTCTTTATTCACATTCATAAAAAGAACATTCTAGAACAGGTACAATGACTGAAATACCCCTGTGACAAAAATACCCTTGTATCCATATGACAACACCAACCCTCAAGTTGGTGCATAAATATCAAACATGCCCAACTTGCTAACTAGGGGGGATCTCCTTGGTGAGAATATCAGCCAATCGGTCACTATACTGAATAAAAGGAGCACAAATAACTTGCTAACTAGGGGGGACCTCCTTGGTGAGAATATCAGCTAATTGCTCACTAGACTGAATAAAAGGAACACAAATAACTCCTTGCTATAACTTCTCCATGATGAAGAAGGGGATCAATCTCAAAATGCTTGCCAGTCGCACCAAACTAGCATGTGCAATACTTATTGCAGATTTACTGTTGCAATAAAGTGGCATACATAAATCAATATAATCACGTAAATCTTGAAGAAGCCCATATAGCCAAAGAAGTTTGCCTACTCCCTGAACCATAGCCCCACATTATACTCAAGCACTAGAGCGAGCAACTGCAGCCAGCTTCTTATTTCACCAAGTAAAAATGTTACCTCCAACAAAGGTCCATTAGCCTGAAGCAGATCTCCTGTTACCAGAAGATTTTGCCTAGTCCATACCAATAAATGCCTCTAACCCGTGAAGAGAGTGCCTTATCTAGGGTAAGACTATTAGATACCTCATGATCCATATGCAGCCTTCAGATGAGTATAACGAGGAGAATCATGTACATGCTGGCTATCTACGCTAAAAGCAAAGGCTATATATGTTCATGTGTGAAATAGATAAACCAGACTCCAACAAATCTTTGATAGCTCCCCTTATTCATCCTTAATATTTGTAGGAGTGTTTGATTCTAATGGAGTTGTCAGGCTTACAAAACCAACATTACGATTTCAGATAAGCAATCTAGTGTATACTTTCAATGAGAGAGAGAGATGCCCTGTGCAGAATAGAGCAAACTCGATTCCGAGTAGAATTGAAGCTTCCCTAGGTCTTCAGCTTCAAATTATGTCCCCAAATAGGCTTTTTGTTTGTGTACTTCTTCAGTATTGCTTCCAGTTATGACTATGCAATCCCTATATAGACAATCATTGCATTATGATGGTCAGACTTCTCAACAAGAAAAGTATGGTCAGCATTGCACTATTACAATCCAACAGACACCATAGCTCTGTGAAAACAACCAAACGATGCTCTTGAGGACTACTTTAGGACATATATGGCTCTCTTCAGATGGCACACCATTCTTTGTGTCACTGAGGAAGCAAAACTAGGAGGAATGTCAATGTATACTTCTTCTAGCTCGCCATGAAGTAATGCATTCTTCACATCAACTTGTTGAAAATCCCATGCTTGGTTAAAATTAAAAATCCTCAACACATTCCTCTTTGCTACTGGGGCAAGCATTTTCTGATAGTTGATACCATAGGATTGAGTAAAGCCTCTAGCAACCAGACATGTCTTGTATCTTTCCACTAATTCACCAGCCTTCTATTTTGCAGAACACTTTTGCAGCCTATGAGTTTCTTCCCTAGAGGAAGGGTTCCCAAAATTGCAGATGTCATTTTTTCCGGAAGTATCCATTTGTTCATCCACTGCTTCCCTCTACCTCAAATCAGCTAATGTCTCCTGCCAGGTGTTAGGATAAAGATACCGAACAAGGAGGAAACAAGGACACAGAAAGGAGGAGGACAATTACATGAAAAAACATTATAGACTGGATGTTGAGTACAGATTCTTAGAGGCTTATCAATGTTAACCAGTAAGTCAGGATTAGGATCGGAAAAAGACTGACCAGAAGAACTCATACGATGTATGAGAAACCAGTTTGTCTATTTGATTTTTTTTTCTATGAATTTCTTGCATTTATATGACTGTTTAATATGTATTTTGTGTATAAGTAGAATTATATAGAATTTAATATGTTATATGTGACTGATGGTTATATTAAAAAAAGAAGAGCAGACTGCTTTGTTTTTCATAGCAATGGCTTACAGCCGCCCTATCACCTCAGTGCCTAGGAAGATCCCTAAACTCCGTGATCACTATGGGACCTTGTTAATTAGGTTGACAATTAGTCAAAAAGATTGATCTTTCCTCAGAAACTGTGTGGACCAGGGCACCATGATGAGTATCTGCAGGTTACACTATGGCATAGGCCTGCTCAAGTGTCGGAAGGGATCTCAATTCAGGACGTCAGCCCAAATCTGATCAAACTCCATATCAGTCCTGTAAGAAAGTTGAAGACATGAAAACCATCCTCGCATTTTCTTTTCAATGCAATAGCATCAATATCACATTAGCCGTAGAAGACTCAGAAAAATCTAACTGTTACCACATGCCAGCAGAGTTGAATAGTACTGAACCCCACCAGTTTGACTAAGTTTATCACTAGGCAGCATTACCAACCTGAGAATATGTAGTTTGACTAAGTTTAACACCAGGCAGCATTACCAACCTGAGAATACGTGTCTTTGGCTATCTTCCAAATTCTTACAGAAGCGTCAAGAAGAAAATTGTACAGGTTATCTTAAGATCAATGGAATGGATGAGATAGAACATGACAAAACCATATATTTAATCCATTGGTCTTGGGCAGGACCAGCAGTGATAGACATAACAACAGTTCTTGTGAAGTAGCCTGAAAGGTAACAAGATTGTCTCCACATCAAACAATTGCTCCCATTTTATTTAACGAAGCTAGCAGGGACTGGAAAATCTCGTTGAGCAACAGCTTCCTGCATAATACGTGTGGGGAAGAAAATTAACCAATATATCAACACAAGACGGATCCAAAAGAGAACATCAACCCCCAAGGGTAACCAATGGAAAGGTTAAAAAAAACCCTTGGTGAGTGAAACTGAGAGGGAGCTGAGAGGACTGCAGCCACCATAAGTGGAGGTGACAGTGAAAGGTGTAGGTGATGCAAGCTGTAAAGGGTTAGGTGGCCAAGGCAGCGTATGTGGTGAAGGCAGTAGTCAAGACCGAGAGGAGAAGTGAGAAATTGCAGTGGCAACGTTTGGTGCTTGCAGAGCACAAATGGAGGAAGGAAAAAAAGAGACGAAGGGGACAGAAAGCCGTAGGGTTTCAAGATGAGAACCATTAGGGATAGGATCCTAGAAAGAAACGCTCCTGGTACCATGTTGAGATTTGAGAATAACAGCCTCTGACTAATCATTAATTCCCCCCCCCCCCCCAAAAAAAAAAAAAAAAAACAATACTACAATGGAGGAAGAAACATCATAGAGTAGGTACAAGGACAGAAATACCTTGAAACCCAATTTAAAATAAAGAGTAAATTTACTAATAATCAAGATTCCACAAGAAACTCTTCCTTAGAGACCCAACACCAACCCATATATGCATTAATGGGACTTACATGTTCAGGATTTCTTTCCCACAGACCGCAACCCCTATCAATCTACAGGATTCCATAATCACCAACTCATTTAAAGCTCAAGCTTTTTAGCACTATCTACTTTCAAGAACCACCAACAGCACAAGCAGGTTCCTAAATTTAGCAGTGTCTTTCTATTGGAACAAGAAGCATGGGAAAGCTTTGGGTTTGAAAATCCAGTATCCTTGACAAACAATATGTCAGTTCGCAAATGAAAAAGCCAAGCATTCTAGGATGGGCGTCTAGAGTGAGTATTTTCCCAGGAATAAGGCCCACATAGCAGCTAAATCTTGATAAATAGGGACCCAGCTAGGCAGCTAATGTAGATCCATCAACAAGGAAAGGGTGCATATATATTTGGACGGAAGGGCATCATACACAGAGTAAGAAAGATCATCGAAACTTGGTGATATCTCAATGTTTTGGTAAGTAGTGACATGAAACCCTGACCAAAAACAAAAAATCCAAAATGTCGGCGATATATCGGCGATACAGGGACAATATTTCGCCCAGTGGTAATCGATTACAAAAGGCATCATTCGACCAACATTTCGCCTCATTCTATCGACATTTCACCCAGAGCTTTTCTCTATTCTCTCTCTTCCAATGTTTGATCCTTGCTATTTTTAAGTCGATCTTCAACATCTAGGGGTAGTTTTTGCGTGATTCTAGCTAGCAAACGCATGCATTGTGTCGATCATGACAACCATGAGCAAGGGATGTCATGGGATCAGTATGTATTTATGTTGGGGGTAAACATGATACAGAGTACGGTGGACGATCAGTAGGGGATGGATCCACTGAGGCACAATACTTGGTATTGAGATGATGGGATCACAATGTATTTGCCTACACTTGTATAATTGTACATGATTTATACTTGACTGCTTGTATACTTGTATAATGAAATTTAGTTGTTCTTTTTCTTCTTGCAATTTAATGAAGATCTCTGTGTTCTTTTGCATCATTTGCATTTTTACATTTGTTTAAATTTATGTTCTAGACTTCTAGATTCCCCCGCATACAAGCGAGCATGTGCCAATCAAGAACATCCCTTCAGGTTAGGTCTTAAGCAAAAATAAACTCCTAGTGAGGTTTATTGGCCTCAAATTAGGCTAGATACCAAAACCCAGCCCAAAATGACCCCAAATACCCCCGAAATTGGGGGAGCAAATTTCACCGCAACATTACCGAATGTTGGCGACATATTGCTGAAATTTCGGGGTTTCAGTGGTTTCGCTGGGTGACAAAACAGCGAATTTCACCGAAATTTAGCACTATGATTCATATATAAGTATTGTGTTCAGTTTAAATAAAGAACATGTGGACATTACAGACATTTGACAAGAAATATGCAAGTCCAAACAAGAAGAATGCCAGTAAGAATTTGAAATTGAATATTTTTTTTCGAAGACTGAAGTTTAGTCCAGAGGTCAAGAAAGCGCAGACTCTTGAGTTATCTCCTTGGTAACATTATAACCTGCAGTCTAAAATTCACATAATTCAACTTGTAGGTTTTCTTTAGTTTTCAAGGCTTCAAGCTATGCTACAACTCTAGGATATCATAATTGACCATCTAAGTACTTGAACACCATAATATCATAAACCATAGCCATGCCCAAGAGGCTGAGAAAGCATTGAATGAGAAGAAAAAAAAAACAAATGTCAATTGCACTAAACCACACCACCTCCTAAAGAAAACTACACACTCCTTGAATTGTAAATCCCAAAGCATTCAACTCCAGATTCATGAAGTAAAAAATATTAACCATGTACACACCCCAATCAGATTTTTGACTATCTTATCAAGGGATAATAAGAAATTTGAAAGGAGAGGGTGCAAATTCCGCTAACCAAACATTGTTCCCATGGCATCTGGGTGAAACAACACATTAGACGGGTACTGGAAGGGGTTGATCGAAGGCTAACAAGGAGACTGGTGCGACACACTGACACCAGAGAGAAGACATGGTGCTAGCTGCCTGGGAGATCGTTGAGAGGTCGTCATGAGACTGCTTAGCACTATGGGGTTTGGGAGATAGGTGAGAGAATGCAAACTTAATTCCACGTCATCCTGAGCTACTGACAAAGAGCCCCCTCACTGGGAATGATGTGTTTTAAAGACCGCAAGGCCCATTGAGCCAAAGTGGACGATATCATGATAAAGAAGGGGCTGGATTACACCTTAACACCTAACAGATACCTTACAACTATGACCAGATACCTTACATTTCCAGGAAAACATTGAACATTTGGAGGCTCCGAAAATATCCAAGAATTTTTAATAAGAAGCATCACAATTGCCATAGCATTTCTCAGACAAAAATGATTACATTAAACAAGTTATCAATTTCAATTCTTCTTCAGCCTTTTATTCAGTTTTGAAGGTCATTCAACTCCAGATCGTTGCTAAATTATAACATCTAATCCAGTTCATGCCATGAAAGGGCTGTTTCAGAAATTAAACATCACAATTCAACCCACCTCCCAAAAACCTTCTCACAAATTTTAACATCATGAGTTCGTGACAAATTTCCCAAAAATCTAAGATCCCTGATCAGTAGAAAACTTCATGCCAACACTAGATATTTATTTAAAAAAATTTACTCCATATATAAGCACAAAACTGACACAGAAAATCAGTAGCCAGATAGTAACTGGGAAGAGAGAAAACCTCACCTTTATGCTCTAGAGCAATCATGATCCCGTTGGTAGTTAAGATCCACCAAAAAGCGTATCAGATCTTTTTCCAGATTTTTCCACCTGAACCCATTACACCCCGAACAAAAAAAAACTGGGGATAGAAAAAATTCCAACAAAAAAAAATGACGAGGAAGTTTTCCTCACTGTGTTGGGAAAACTCGGTCCAGTAAGAGAGAAAGCTTACATTGCTGTGAAGAGGGAGAAGAGAAGCAATGGAACGAAGAGGTAAATCAAATTTTTAATTCCATATTCGATCATGTTTTTCATTTTATTTTTATTATGATTATGATGAGTTTTTCAAGTGAAAAACGTGGAATATTAATATATAATGACTTTCTACCATCAAGTTGCCAAAATAATGAGGAAAAAACGAAAATATTGAGTTTATTAAATTTGGTGATAATTTCATTTCTGATCGTGCTAGTATTTCTAACTGTTTTGCTCGTTATATGAAGGATCTGTATACCTCCAGTAATCCGAGTATACCCCCCTCCTTGATATCCTTTTTCCACCGGTACCTTCTCTTATGCAGAATTCTAATTTCTCTTTTTGTCCTTCATTATAAGAAGTTCAACCGGCAGTTTTCTCCATTGGGGCTTCTAAAGCTCCGGGTTTCAATGGGTATCAAGCTTGTTTCTTCCAACACTTCTGGGACCTTCTTCAATCAGATATTGTACAGTTTACTTCAAATTTTTTTGCAAATTCCGTTCTCCCCCTAGTACTAACCACACTCTCTTGTGTTTCATTCCAAAATCTAACAAGGCTGTCCTAGTGTCAGAGTTATGGCCTATTAGTCTTTGTAATGTTTCATATAAAATCATTGCTAAAATCCTGACCCTTCGAATCAAGCCTTTCTTACATGATTTCATTTCTCCTCTTCAAGGAGCTTTTGTACCTGGGAGACAAATTATTGATAATATAATGTTAGCTCATGAAGTTTTCCACTATATGAAAACCTCTAAGGCCAAGCAGGGTTTTGTTGCACTCAAGTTGGACATGTCCAAAGCCTATGATAGAATTGAATGGTGTGTCATCTTAAAGGTTTTAGAATGTCTAGGCTTTTACTCTAAATTTTGTAAATTGATTAATTGTTTAATCTCCACCACTTCTTTCTCCATCAAGCTCAATGGTTCCCTTTACTCATACTTCTCTAGGTCGGGAGGTTTACGTCAAGGTTGCCCTTTGAGCCCATACATTTTCCTCCTCATTATGGAAACTCTTTCCAGACTTCTTGGGGCCTTTAAATTTGAAAATGCTTTTAAGGGTATTAAAATAGCCAAATCTGCTCCTAAAATTACTCATCTCTTTTTTGTTGATGATATATTTGTCTTTTGTCGTGCCTCTTTAGATGATATCTATGTAATCAAGACTGTGCTAGACATTTTTGGGGCTATGACAGGACAGGTGATTAATATGGAGAAGAGTGAAGCTTACTGCAACAATAATACTCCTCCTCCTACAAAGGAAAAAAATCCTCAATTTTCTAGGTATGAAGGAGATGAGTATATCTTCCTCTTACTTGGGTAGCTCCTTATTCCCTGGGAAAAAAAGATCTAATAGTTTGTGCCCAGTTTTGCTTAAGATGAACTCTAAGCTAGCCAGTTGGAAGGCTCATTCCCTCTCTTATGCGGGGAGATCTGTTTTGATCCAATCTATGTTACAAGCGGTGCCTATTTATCATATGCAATACATTTTATTTCCCAAAAAGGCCTGCAAGTCCATGGATTCGATCTGCCAGAGGTTTTGGCTAGGTAAATCTGATAAAAGTAAAAATCTCTCTCTCATTTATTGGGATAGGTGTTGTTTACATAAGGCTTTGGGAGGGCTGGGCTTTAAGAGGTTAGAACTTATGAATAGGGCCCTTCTTGTCAAACAGGGGTGGAGACTTTTAACTGAGAAGTCCAATATCTGGGCACAGTGCTTTAAAGCAAAGTATTTCCCCCGAACTTCTCTGATGGGGGTAGGGAAGGGGTATAACTCAGCGGTAGAGTGTCACCTTGACGTGTGGAAGTCATCAGTTCGAGCCTGATTATCCCTAAACCCTAATGTCGATCCTAATGAATCAGCCTTTCCACGGAGGTAAATCTTTGCCTGCTAGGCAAGAGGATATCAAGTTACAAATTCTGTCTCGATAGGACATGTATTTCTATTACTATGAAATTCATAAATGAAGTAGTTAATTGTGGGGTTACCATTATATTTAGATTTTTATTTTGAGGCGAAAAACCTCCCCTTAAATCTTAAATCAAATATTTCGAAAAGTTTCACGGGCTACCCATAGCACAATAATAGGTGGGGGAATTTATGAAAAATAAGAATGTGGTGATGAAATCACACATAGGTGGCAAGGGAAAGCAAGAAAGAAATTGGATGCTTATAGTTATAAGAGATACAATCGTTTGGTCATCACTCGAAGGAGCAAAGCAAAAAGGAAAAGGGGGGATAAAAAGAAAGATCGATTGACAAAAGAGAGATAATTTACAAGATATGATCCATTTGTATTTAACATTTAACGTATCTATTCAAACTATTGAATCTAAAAATAAAGAAAAAAAAGAGAATTCTTGAGTTCTTTCCTCATGCTGAGAAAGCATTCATTTTTATTTCAAAATACTTCAATTGGTACGCACAAGAAATAGGCCAATTCATCAGCTTTTTGTTCAAGTTCTCGTGGAGTCAAATTCTCATCAGTACGAGTCAAGGGAACGTCTCCCTGGCCTCTGATTTCCATATAAAGAAAGAATCGAAGGAAGATGCGACGATTTTTTCTAGGAAAACCCCAACGAAAATTACAATGATGGAACTATTAATGTGATTATTCCAACTATATTTAGTATCAAAGATGTAACGATCGTAGTATTGATTGTTATTGTCACTCTTAGACCTATTATTAAGATAATTAGAATTCCGATAACTAGACAAAAAACTTTATAGTTCATTCAGGAAAATAATGATCATTGTCAATCTCAAAAATTTAATTTTCAATATCCAAATATATAGAATAATTGCTCCCATTACTATCTCGAACTAAGAAAGTGTCATTGGAGATAAAACTCCAAATATCTCTGACATCGAATAAATGATCAACATTATTACAACTAGAACTGTCATTATCACTCCAATGATGAATGTTTTTATTCATATCATTTAGAACGGGGTCTTCACTTCCGCTACTATTGGAAATACCACCAAGCCTGTCCATTGATTTATTTAGCCCACATCCGCGTTCGAACTCCTTGTTAGACAATATCGAATTGAACCGCCATTTTTCCATAGAGCCTTCCTCCCCCCCCCCCCCATTATTTGAATGAAAATAGAATAGATGAATAGTCATTCGATGAAAAAGAATTGAAATATTTCATTTGTTGTCGGAATAAAGATATAGATTGAATCACTAGGATTTTAAATTAATCACGAGTGAGTACTACTACTTACTACTCATTAGTATGTAGTAAGTATTGAAAGAATCCTCTTTTGTAGGAATGTAAGGTATGGTTTCACTATATAGGATGGAACCCTTTATTCAATTAGAAATAGAAAGAGAGGTTTCTCCTGTGTCGTGTACAAATTCTCATCGAAAAGATAACGATTTTCCTAGTTTCCTAGGAAGAATTGATTTTCGTATAATTTTGTTCGTATACCTATAATATTTCTATTGCAAGACGGAAGGAAAAGGACAATATAGAGGATCGGTAGACGAGGTTGTGATCCTTGGCTCGATTCATTGACCCAAAACTATGGAATATAAAAAGATCCACCAATCCCAAGGATCCATAAGCTTAATTATGGATCCAGCAATAGAAGCATTTTAGTTATTCAGTCTAGATTTTGTACTTAATTAAGATCTTTTATATCTATATCTATATAAAATAAAGTATATATCTATATATACTATATATACGAGATATGCACAATGTCTGCAATATATTATATATATGCATATATATGCAATTTAAATCGCATGCTTTATTTCCCTGATTTTATTTAAGTTCGCCGCGCCTCTGTAAGTAGGGTTTTCAGCAGCACAGTTTAATTTATTTCCCTTCCCTGATTTTGTTAGCTATGGCGGAGAAGCTCACCTTGAACTTGAACGGAGAAATCGAAGAAGACGAAGAAGTAGAGGACCAACTAGACAATGACAATTGGGAAGATTGGAACACAGATGAAGAGAACTCGGACCAAGATTTTCTCTGCTTGTTCTGCGACTCCAAATACAGTCCTGTTGAAACTCTATGGGAGCATTGCAGTTCAACGCACGATTTTGATTTCGGTAGAATCAGAAAAACCCTAGGATTGGATTTCTACGATTGCTTAAAGGTCATCAACTATGTTAGGTCTCAGGTCAGGTTTCATTCTTAGCCAGCTGATTCGATTACACTGAAACTCTGTTGCCTGATTTGCTAGTTTTTGTTTGGGTCTTTTGAAAATCATTTATCAGTGTGGGGTTGTTCTACTCGAAGACTGTCTCTGTTACTGCTAGAACATCCATGTGGTTATTATGGTTGAACCTAAACCTACTGATAGTTTAGAAGTACAGATCACCACCATCAAATTAAGTGGTGTTTCTAATTACTTGTTAAGGGCTCAGGCTGTTGATGGCTATATCCATGCCAAGGGCAAACTTAAATATATCTAGGAAGACCCACCTAAACTTGATATAAAGGATCCTAAGTCTGTAGCTGCTTATGATTCTGTTGTTAAAATTTGGTTTATGGAATAGTATTGAGCCTTTAATGTTATGGAATAGTCCGTAGCTGCCAATGTAGTATTTCATAGTTTAGCTAAGGGAGTGTGGGACAATCTATGAAAGCTACTTCCAAGCTACGAACATCTCTCATACATATGAATTGTATGAATTTTTTTTCTTCCAGTTATCTCGAGGAGACAAATCCCTAAATGATTATTTCAGTACAATATTTCGAGGAGACAACCCACACTGTGGGGTTGTTATTTTTTGCCGGGTGCAATATTTAACAACAAAAGGGTCGGCCAAGGTTGGGTCTTTGGATATGGTAACATTTCCACCGTTGCACCCACATTTAGTCTTGACTTAGTGAACCACTCATAGATCTTTATGGGTTGGCCTGTCATAAATTTACTTTATGTTCATTGTAAGGGAAGGGCAATCTGAATGTATGCATTAACACAATGCCACATGTTTTGGGAAAGATCACATGGTCCTTGCACACGGCTGAGATCACATGATACCTACAAAGAAGAAATATTAGGAGGAAAAGAAACAACCTCCCACGCACTTCTTAGGGGTCAAACATATGACCTTGCTACTCTAATACTATGCTTGCTTCTATTTCACCAGATAGGTTGAGCTGTTAACAAAGGGCAACACAAATTTATTCATCAACACTTTGTTCATCTTTTCTCTCCTTGTTTCTTTGATTCTCAGGTGGCAGAAAATAAATGTTGGAGTTGCGGGGCTACATGTCAATCCAATGAAGATTTACAGAATCATTTGCATGAACCAGTCAGCTTGCAGGATGGCAAGCTCCTTTGGGAGGATGATAAGTATCTTAGACCTCATATGCAAGAGGATTCACTTTTGCACAGCTTTGCTGAAGATGAAGATGATGAGGATGAGGATGATCAGACCACCCCAATTGATAGAGAAGAACTCATGAAGGATATAGGGGACATTATAGATCTTCCAAAAATTTGCATTGATGATGAAAGTACATCAAATATGGTTCCATCAAGACCTGATACTATTGATGAAAGTGTCAAGAAGGAGGCAGCTTGTGTGTCTGCTGGATTTTCTAGCTTGGAGCACTTTCCTGTGAATGGTATTGAGGCAAGAGAAGATAGTGGATTAGCAAATGGAAAACTAAAAAGTAGGCATCTGAGAGTCTCTATAGTAAATCCTGCTGCGAAGGAAATAAGAAAAGTGAATGAAAATTATTTTGGTTCTTATGGTTCTTTTGCCATCCATAGGGAGATGATTAGCGACAAGGTAAACGGTTTATCTGCACATTCTCCTGTTAATATGATACTTTTTTTGGGTTTTATTGTGCATCACCATGTGTCATGCTGGAAGAGGACTTCATGTTTTCTGCTTGCCAAAAAAAAGAGGACTTCATGGAAAAAAAACTCATACTTAAATGTGGAAGTTTCTAGTCATAGTTTGTCTAATCTAGGCGATTCATGCTGTTACTGGGGGCTTGGAGTCTATGGCACCTACGCAATGCCTTGACACTTATGTTCCTAGTGTATTCTACTATTCTGTTGCTGTTTTATAACTTTTATTAATATTCACTTCTCTGAATATGCAGGTAAGGATGGATGCCTACAGGGGAGCAATCTTGAACAACCCTTCTCTTTTTAAGAGAGCGACTGTCTTGGATGTTGGTTGTGGCACAGGAATACTAAGGTGTGATTTTGCTTTATTTCTGTAATTTTATGTTATTAGGTACAATTATTGAGTTACTGTCATATTCAAAATTTTGAAAGGCAAGGCAATAGTTCTTTAAAGAAGAATTTATTTCATGCTCTTCAAATTAACATGTTAAATCTGTAGTCACAAATAAAATCAAGATTATAGTTGGGAATCTTGAATATGTATTTCATCATATCAGTTACATTGCATTTTCATGATAATTTTATGATTACAAGAATTGGGGAAAAAATGTGCATTAAAGAAATGTTTTATTTTTTTTCTTTCTTTTGAGCCACAAGATGTATAAAATGTGACACTGCTGTCGTCATATTACTGTTGTGCTTATTATGGTCATTTATATTATAATTTGGGCAGATGCGTTAGTATTTTAGCATGGCATTTTCTAATTCTCCACAGTAAATGTTAAAGTACAATGGGAAAGGAAATGCCAGTACTTTCCTGGCTCCGCATTTTACTGGAGAAGAAGAGGGGGGGGGGAGACTATTAAGTCTATTGAAATGCTGGAGGCATCTTTGTTCCATCTTCTTTTAGGTGGCTGCATCATCCTGGTTCCAAACCCTATATAGCTATACATACTTCCATTTTCAAGACAAAAGTTTGTTTACACAATGGATTGCCTTCTTATCTGTTTGCTTGTAATGGGCGTAATGAGAACCTTGTCTCAGAATCCATGGTGGAGATTTTGTCCAAGAAAAATGGGATCATCGTCTTATATGATAGTAATGCTTTCATTGAGTTTGTATTTTCTTCCTGCTTTGAGCATGCCAAGGGACATGTTCTTCTTTCCGAGCTTGTCAAGTAGTTGCTCAATATGGACAAAGAAGAGAAGGCTATTATTAATTGTGAAGGGAACTCATATAAGAGCAAGCTGAAAAAAGGCCTTAGTGAAACAAAGAAACCAAGCAATGGATGAGCCCAATTATTAGGATATTGTACTTGAGTTTATTTCCAAAAACATAGGGACCATTTATTTGCGAAAGAAACAACAGTGGGAAATATAGAAACGTGGGACCCACTGGTAGTGGAGTGGGGGAATAGGAAAATGGAAGGAAGGAGAAGTGTGGGAAGACATAGAATATGTGGGCCCCACAAGCTAATTTAAGTATTCAGTTTTCACAAAGTCCCACCCAAAATGGTGGGACTTTTTTTAAGCATGGGGTGAGAAAAGTTAAGTGACACATCAGCAAACAGGTTCCTTAATTTAAGGGTCTTGTCTACTCATTTTTCCACCCTAGTGAGCCAAACAAGGTGAACTTTTGGAATTTCATTGGAAAGGGTACACTTTTCCACCCCATTTTATTCCAGCAAACAAATGGTCTAATAGTCAAATGAGGAGTTCACAAAAAAAATGTGAGCAAAATGCATGACGGGATGTATACATAAATGGCAGGAAATCACGCAACTCAAAGCATTCTGAAGTAAATATTCTAAATAGACCTAGACTAGTATCTGATGTAGATGTAATCAAAAGCACAATTAGAGAACTTAGAAAATGGATTAATGTCCCAAAAAAAATGTGTTTGTAATAGAATCTAATATTTCTAATGAACAAAAATAATGCCCTTTTGAGTATAAAATTGCCTCCTGCCATCTTCCATAAAGACAAAACATGAAAACTTGCAATAGCTCTTGGAGATAATGAGAAAAACAATTAAATTTGAGGTGTGACCTTTGTTTATTCAAGGCTGGTTTGGCAATTTTTTGTGAAAAAGATCAACTTTTCATTTTCTTTCTTTCATAATTATATGATTCTATGGTAATGCAAAAGATTCAAAATCTTGGTTTTGAGGCCAGTTTTGGCCACCATCAGAACCGAGATGTGGCCTAAATTCCAACCATCTCGGCAACCTGGTACTTTTGCTTGGGAGTTCTGGTGGCCAGGTTCAGCCCTATTTGGATTTTTTTCTTCTTCTTTTGCCTGGGCTTTTGCATACAGACTTTGAAGCATAATTAACAATGGAGGATACATTTTGCATAAAAATAAATGAAAAATACTCATTCATATCGTATTGATTGAGAGATGTATGTGTCCGTTCCAACAAATACAAAGAGTTGTAAATTGTAACAAAAATACTTTAAAATTTTCATGCAATCAAATGTGATGTTAAACAACATTATAACCAAAGAGTTGTAAATTGTAACAAAAATACTTTAAATTTTTCATGCAATCAAATGTAATGTTAAACAACATTATAACTACAAATTAAATAAGCAAAAACGAACGTGAGTTCAAAATCTGAGATCTCCACTTAAATCCAAGATGAGTTCCTTGGTGGATCCATTCTATAAGCTACATACCACTGCATCTGTCACAGCCTCTCTCCTTTGAATGGTGGACATATACATCCCATGTCATGATGTCTTGCATATATTATTCAGTGTCTTCAATTACGTTTAAATGTTATTTTTTTTCTTTCTTTCAAAATACATCTGTCTTAGCATCTCCTGTGAATGATGCACATACACATCCCATGTCTTGATGTCTCACATATGTTAGATTTAGTGTCTTCTATTATGCATAAATGTTTTTTTGCTTTTCATTATACATATGGAAACGAACTTTTAAAATCAGAAAATTTCAAGAATACTAGCAGTTGCTTAAATTTTTTTTGAACAATCTACATTTAGATCATGCTCCAAATTAAACATGTATTGATTTGAAAAGAAACAAACATGTTTTGATGCATCAACTATGAGGAGATAGAAAAATTTGGGATGAATACACATACCTAACCTCAAGGTTTGTTTAATCCCCAACAATCCAGCAAAGAAGATGTCTTTTGGCAAAGGAGTGTAGGGATTTGAGGGAGAAATTAGGATTTGAAGCCAAAAAATGGAAATCTGGATAAGATGGATCGAGATGGTTGAAATTTGGTACTTCTTTTTCTCTTGGTGAATTTCATCTCGGTTTTCAGGATATTGAAATTTCGCTGAGATTTTGGGAGGGTTTGAACCATCAATGAGAATAGTCAGTTTGTATGTATTATGGATCATAATAGTTATTTAGCTCCTTATGTTTTTCTTTCGTTTTCTATTTTTGCAGTCTATTTGCAGCCCAAGCTGGAGCTTCAAGGGTAGTTGCTGTAGAAGCTAGTGACAAGATGGCTGCAGTGGCAACTCAGGTTTGCTTTCCAAGTTCCAATACTCATTAAGTTTCCACTCATTAATCATCTCTCTGGTCTCACTTTTTTCTTTTTCATTTTCCTTCTTTTTAAGACTTATTGCATTAATTTGGATATCTGCAGATTGCAAAAAACAATGGTATGTTGGGGGATGGCAGTGCAGCAATGGATAATAATCAGTGTAGGGGAGTAGTCGATGTGGTTCATGGTATGGTAGAAGACTTAGACAAGTCCTTACCCATCCCACCCCACAGTGTTGATGTATTGCTGAGTGAATGGATGGGATATAGCCTGCTCTATGAATCAATGCTTAGTTCGGTGCTTTATGCTCGGGATCGCTGGCTAAAACCTGGTGGTGCCATTCTCCCAGATACTGCAACTATTGTGAGTTTTTGACAAAAGTCTTTGGTATTTGGTAATTGGCTTATATTTATCCTCCCCCTTTTCTACATTTCTCAGCTAGTAGCAGGCTTTGGGAGAGGTGGAACAAGTATTCCATTTTGGGAGAGTGTTTACGGCTTCAACATGTCTTGCATTGGTGAAGAAGTTGTTCAAGATGCTACTCAGTTTCCCATTGTTGACGTAGTCGATAGTCGTGACATAGTAACTGATTCTGTGGCTATCCAGGTTGGTGCTTCTATGTTCTTATTGTGGGGATGACTTTTCTTCTGGGTGTTTTCAGTCAATGTAAAGAGAAATGCATGTTATCGGTAGGGAAAATGTGCACACACACCTCTCATACTCTGCTCTTCCTTGATGCTGCCTCTCACCCCCAACCTAAAAGTAAAAAAAAAAAATGATGTGTATGCGAAAATCGTGAGGCATTCTCTCCATGCTCCGTCGGCTTGGTGTAGGAGATGGTACACATAAGTTGTGAGTGGATGCCTCCCACTTATTGTTATTAATGCCCCTTCTTGTAGGATTCATTTTCTTCTTTCGAATATTATTCCTATGGCATTCAGTTTTGTGCATGATTCCTAGGTGCCACAGGATATATCAGCTGGGGTTACAGTTTTGTGCCAATACTACCATGGTCATGGAGTTGATGACCAATGAAATACTGAAATAAGGCCTTAAAGGTCCATAATAAAGTCAAACTCTGGAATTGGCACTAACTGGATGCTATAATGTAGAATGTAATATGCCAATGCATGGGTGGTATGTGATTCAATTTGCTGTAAAACTAAATTAGTTGCTAATCCAGACTGCCCTATCTATTTAACAATTGGAATTGCCACATCACATTTTCTCATGGTAAAATTTAAATGAACCATGTAAACCGCCCTTTCTACGTAGCTTTTCCATTGCCTTGTCTCTTGTGCTCCTGATTTACTTGCTGAAGTTGTCTTGGAAACCTCTTACTGTATGTGATGGAGGCTGTGAATGTTGCCCTCGGATTTATTCTTTACTAAATGTTTTCTGACTAGTTCTTTTCATCTTTCAATTTTTATGATTTTTATCTCTGTATTGATTGAAGTTGGTATTGTTGATTACTTTTTTCTCAGACCTTTGATCTGGCGACAATGAAGCCTGAAGAGACGGACTTCACAACGAGCTTTGAGTTGGAACCAAAATTGCCTGATATGGTCAGTAACCCGACGGATTTGAAGTCGAAGACAACTTCGTGTTATGGGATTGTATTATGGTTCGAGACTGGTTTTACCAGCCGGTTCTGCAAAGAGATGCCTACCGTACTAACCACTTCTCCATATACTCCTAAAACACACTGGTCACAGACTATCTTCACATTCCGTGAACCAATTGTCATGGCAACTGGAAAACATGATGCAGATAGGATGGCAGAAGTTGGTACTGAAGCCTGCCCTGTCATAAGAATTGAATCTCGGATCAGCATTGTCCGAGCAGCAGAGCACCGTAGCATTGATATATCCTTGGAAACCATGGGGATCTGTTCAGATGGAAGAAAACGTTGCTGGCCTGCACAGATCTTTAATCTATGTTGAGTGTCATCGCTGTTTGATTAACAAAGGATTGCACCTGGTGGCAGTTTTCCCTGTTTGCCCCATTAATGCTTTGTGCATTATAATCAGATCAACTGATTTAAGGATTTAAGGCATCTGAATAACTGTATCATTGTCTTTGTGACTCACTTTCTGCGTTCGTGTTCTTCATTTAAATTAGTTTTTCTTGAAAATGTTTCTACTTGTCTACTGAATGGCAGTCTGTGAAATGTAATTTTTGGGTTGGACCTGGAAAGAAGATTCACCAGAGAGAACGAATACAACACTGAACCCTAATCAATAGATTGTAAAGGATATCAACGAAGGGTAAAAATTTTTCATATTCATTGAGAAGTAATTATGCGATTCTATCTGATCTCTCGAAAAGTAGTAGAATATTTGTTGAATCCAAATGCAATCAGATGTCGATGTGATAATTTTTCCTATCTGATTTAAGTTTGCTTCCCCTGCACTTAAAATGTTAGAACATGATCGTTCTCCTCAAAAAACAAAAGTTAGAAGATGATCATTGTCCTTTCCAGTTCAAGCTTGGCTATAGAGCATTGCTTGGTTTATTTTACTGAAGCTGGAAGAATCAAAGTTTTGGATCTTCTACCTGTTGGGATGGAGATTTGAGTTTTCTTCACGCTTCTTCATCACATTAAAAGGGGGAGTTTAGATCATGTTGATGTTTTTTTCACTACACATATTGTGTGGGGCTTATGTGGGACTACTAGGGGTTTATCTTGAATTATTTTATTAGTTTCAAATCTGAGCCCAAGGGGGAGGTGATTTCGACTCCAAAAAGGGGGGGGGGGTGTGCGGGTTTCATCTTTTTGGTACAAAGTCAGAAGTGATCCTGTAGTGAGCTTCACTCATAATGTGTGGTGGACAAGGGTATGAGGAGTGCAATGATTTTGTCTTTTTAATAAATTAAAAGTGACCCTCTCGTGACCTTTGCTCTTAATGTGGTGGAAAAATGTGAAAGGAACACAGACTCTAAGAATATATATATACATGTTTTTTTTTCTCAGAAAAAATTAAGATCATGGTATGCACTTTGCAGGCACACACACCTCTCCATTGAATGCTAGGGAATGGCCACTGGGGCTGGTGGTCTAGTGATCCCAAGCTCACTCTCAAGCAGTTTGGTGGCTCATGTTTTAGGTTCAAATTCCCTTTGCTCCTCTGTTTTTCGCATTGGGCAATTGTGTGCTCTTTGGTTTAGGCATGAGATCACTACCAGCTTCTGTGGATTATATTAAGCTTTTGGTGGGGCTATGTTGATGAGGCTAGTGGTTGTACTAGTAGTTTACAGGACTAATTCTTACATTGGTCTACATTGATGGGACTAGTGTTTGTACTAGTAGTGTTTCTGAATGATTTCTTTGAATAGTTATTGGCTTATTGCTATATCTCTTTCTCTATCTTCTCTAAATAAGCTTAGAATCTCATTTTGTGCCCAGTTGCAGACACGTCGTTGCTTAGCGCTGCCAAGAAGCCGAGGACTATGACGACGGGATCAGCCATGAAAGAGGGTTTTGAGAGATATGCAGAATACATCAATAACCTTGTAAGCTTGTCTTTTTCCTCAATTTGCTTTCAGATTAGATTTATCTTTCTTTTCTTGATGCTTGACTCAAAACCCTAATGCTTGCCAGAAATATTGGTGAGGTTTAAGGTTTGTGTGTCGACATGGGAGTCTAAGCTGCTTCACTGTAAGCTTGCATTGGTTTTAACTCACCTTCACTCAAAGATAAAATACGGCTATTTTCCTTGTTGGGATTAGGGATGCCTTCAATGTTAGTTGTGAGGCAACGGGCATGAGATTTGCATGAACATTATATATCAGAGATTGTAAAATAAAAAGTAATACTTACAGTAACAAATCTGTATCAAGTAATGTTAGTAGTTCTGTGTTCATTTTCTCATATCAACTAGGCAATCCATCTCCTTGTATTAACACCAATATGATGCAGCTGAGTTGAGTCATATCCATTTAGTGTCCTCAAGGGTCTTTAATGCCCAAATTTGCCTTGACAAGGTTCTGCCCCCACATTTAAACATCCAAGTTAAAACAACTGAAAATGTATGCACCTCACAATCACAAGTCTTAGGCAACTCAAGTCTATTTTATTTGTTGATTCAACAAACTTGAAGTGCATTTTTTTTGGTGTGGATTTTTACTTCTACCAATAATTGGCAAGGCGGCAAGGCATCACGCCTGAAAGAATAAAAGAATGGAAAGAGAAGAAAAAGGGGGTAGGGAACTAAAGGCAGTGGAGGGTGATAAACATTAGGTGTGCTCCTGTGTTTTCAAACGGTATTTAATTTGCTACAATAGCTACCTTATATCATACAAATAAATATTAAGCCACATCAAGTCATCAAAATTCAACATAGACATAGAAGACAACACAATTAGAAAACCGAACGATTGGAAGTTTAAAACACTAGAGATGCAGCAAAGAAAAGTACCAATTTCCACCTTTTCAACTTCTGATCATTAGATTTGTCAATCTTAGCAAATTCAGAGATGTTCTGTATCTTTTCCATAGCAGGTAGTAATGGGGCAATAGTGGGTAAAGATTTGTGGGGTGAGTTATAGGAATCGGAGGAGTTGGTGCAGCAATGTTGCTAGTTGCATAGGTGTATCCAAAACATCATCCATTTTCATATACCCCTTTCAAAAACCAGAGGATGCTAAGAAAAGACATGTTAGGCAATTGGTGTATCAGAAAATATTTATCATGGATTTTAAAGTCGGAAGTATAACTCTAATATCAATGGCCAAATCCAGTGGAATACCGAGTGAAAACTTGCAATGTCTCTCTTAAATAGCATTCAATTGCTTTTCCTGCTTATGTTCATCTGCCACTGGGCATGCAAGAGTGGCTCATATATAATGCAGAAAACCACAACACAGTATCTTGATTGGTCAGCTCATGCAAAACCCAGAGTTTGGAAAAACCTTTGAGCTGGGAGCCTAATTCACAGATGCTGATGGAATGTGTGGAGTTGTCCAAGCAATTCTGCTTGCTTCTGGTGTTTCTCAAGAGTATCTGATGCCTAAATGTATCAGGTTGATGACCTTGCATCATAGAAATCAGATTAATATTCAACGACTTTTTAGAACTAGGTTCCCAGATTATATAGATAACTCCAAATGGTCCCAAGTTTTGGCCATGGTTATCCAAAAAGCAAAGATGTCTTGTGATACAACACATTGCCATGTCTAAGATATGTGTTAACATACAAATGTTTTGGGTGTGTGGAGTTGGTGATTTTGGAGATAAAGCTTGGTTGGTAACTTGTTGAACTTGTGGGTTTTGTTCATGATTCACCTTTGAGTTGCATATTCTCACCCATTTTGGTTGCACAGAGCACACATATCACTTCAACTATTGGAGTCATGAAATAGCCAAGTCTCTTTGACCTTGCTTGAGTTCAAGGCACTCAATATTAGACCTGTAAACGGATCGGATTCGGTTCGGATACACCATTATTCAAATCCGATTAGCAAAACCACTATCCTAATCCGGCAGAATTTAGAGAAGGCATCTGATTCAAATCTGGAACTTTATCGGATATTCGATAATAATCCGATTAGATAAACTATCCGATTATTGATTGGTGATTGTCATTTTTTTTCTTTTTGATTTCCGATTTCCAATTTCCGTTCCGATTACCGGTTTCCGAATTTGATTATTAACCCCTTTTTTAGAGAAAAGTATTTAATACTTTACTCTAACCGGATAATTTTCGATTACCGATTCCCGGTTTCCGAATCCGATTATCATCCATTTTCAAAGAAAAAAATGTTAAATACTTTACTCTATCCGGATAAATTTCTATCCAGATATTATCCGATCCGATAAGCAATTATCCGAATCCGAATCCGGTTGCTTAGCGGACGGATACGGATATTTTCCGGTAAGAAAAATTCCGATATGGACACCCTTGAACGAATATGAATGAGAATTCGGAGGCGGATTTCGGCTATTCATTTATAGGTCTACTCAATATATGGTTTGATATGTATATATTAGCTTTGAAATACTGATACTATTCTACGTTTGTGATCTCTCATGAATCTGATATTTCATGAATCTGTGTATGTCATAGAACTAAAAACAGGAAAGGGTGGGGAAAGCAAGTCGAGATATGACCATTAACAGCAAAAAGGTTATATTTCAGGTGCACAGGTGACCAATGTTCTTCCTTGCCTGTTATTTAGTGTGTTGGTCCTGTTCCTCTTATTTTTGTATCTTTCTTTCTTAGAAATGTGTTGATATAAAGTAAACTTTATGGGTTTTTATTTATTTATTGTTAACTTATTATCAGAAGAAAAGCTTTTTATATTTTACCCATTATCAGTATGGATATAGTTCCTTATTCTTACTTCATTGTGGTCTTTTCTTACTTTGTTGTGGTATTCATCTTTCTTAGTCAATTGATTACATTAGTCAATTGATTACAGGCCTATATGCCCCTTTGATTCTTGGCTGGAAAGTTGTACTGCTTCAGATTCCTTGCTTTGTTAAGAGAAGGAACTTATGCTGAAGATTTTACCCAGGCTTCAAAATTTCATTCTTATTATTGCTAGGATCAATAAAAAATAATCGAAGACCCAACCAGAAGCAGAACTAAAAGGTGCTGATTTACAGCAGTACAGAGCCGCTAATAACAGCAGGAATGGTGGTCAGATCAGACCTAAAATTAGGTCAATAGAATGGTTTCAACCATAGTTGTCAAGGTGACAAGGCAAGGTGATAGAGGACAATGATAACCAAGGCGACACCAAGCAAGGCACCAAGGCAACACTAGGTCGCCTTGACCGAATAAAGGGCCAGGGTGCTTAGGCGATGCCTCGACAACTATAATTTCAAAAACATTATCTAACCCTGAATGATTACTACAATGTAATAGTTGGGACTACGGTGTATGGTAGCTTCTTCTCAAATACAGTAACTAGGTAGAGCTGTCAAACCCTCTCAATGAATTCCACCAAAATCAGCAAAAAGGTCATGAACAGCAACCCAGGGGTAGCAGCAGATGGGAGCATGTTGGGGCCAAAGTTTCTTACTGGGGAAGGGACACTGATACTTTGTAGGGCTTCAGAAAATCACTCACAAACAAGGATTTTAAGTACCACGATCAGGTATCATATTGGAGGGGTGATTTTACGAGACCTGTCATATTGAAGACAGGGACTGTGGTACTGCAGGTGTTCAGAAAATCAGTCATGAGATCTCAAGTATCAGTATTGGGTATATTGGAGGGATGATTTTGAGAAACCAGTTCTATTGTATTGGAGAAATTTTGGATTCCTAGGAATGGTCAAGAAATGCATGGATGTATTTATGGTTAATACAGAGAAAGTTTCAAGGCACAGAACTTATTATTATTCAATATTTAGATATGTTTATGCTATTGAAGCAATGATTAGAGTTTTTTACAAACTCTACCGATGCCCAAAAAAAAAAAAAAAAAAAAGGAGATGCATTGCTCAAATCTGTATTGATCCACGGTATGAGCACTGTAAACCCTCAAAAACTTGTTGAAATGGTAAAAATTATAGGTTGGATAATTTCGTTCAATGCATTCGGAAGAATTTTCGGTTTAAAGGAGTCATATTAAATGTATCGTACCACTATTGGACCATATCAGCCTGTACCGGCTTGAATCACAGTCTCAATCTTGTATTGGACCCTGTCGGTTGATACAAATTTCTATTTTGAAGAATAAGTATCATATTGGTACCCATTATGCTGATAGATATGGGCTTAATATAATACTACACCTAGCGATACCTGGGTCACAATTGATGGCTGGATGGAACACAACAGTCCAGGGTGGAAAATAAGAACTCACAGTCACAGGACAAGCCAGCCAACTGATTTGGCTGAAACCACCATCAATGGGAATGTCTAGGAAGGATACTGCATCCTTCCAGTATTTGAGTTGCAGCCTTGCAGGAGCATGAAACTTAACTGTAATACACCTACATGGCAGTGATGCAGGGATTAGTATGATTCCTCCATACCAGCTTCTGTTGGGAATCAATTGAATAGCCTTCTATGGATAGCCTTCTAATGATCAAACAAAAACAACAGTAGAAGTTGATGGCTTGAGACGTCACAATGAAACCCTTGATGTAAACAGAATAGAAAAAGAGGAGTATGGACGAGAAATAGGGAAAGAAGATGGATATGGTGAAGGCCTCTCACCCATTCTTTGTTTTGGATCTTACTAATCTACTGAGCTTCTCACCTCTCACTGAACCTTACAGCATTCATGGCTTATAACTAAGCCTTTTCTTTTATCAATAACTCGTGGCTCTCAGCTTGAAGCCCTTAAAGTTAAATAGAGTGCTGTTAGCATTAGAAACTGAACGTGGGAATTACTGAAAGGAGTCCCACACATGGTTGGAAGCTTGTACACTAAACCACTACTTAAAAGTGAAAAAGGTATTATCTAATCGGATCTCAAAATAGAAACCACATATAATCCCCACAATTGTGGTTTTAGTGAACTGGTTAACATCCAAACTGTGGGCTTGGTCCAGTGTGGCTCGTAAAACCAGCCAAACAACCATGGGCCAAATTATGGGCCTGGTTCTTCTTGAGCTTGCAATAGTATTGGTTGCTTTAGTACTATTATAGGTCAACTTCATTTTCCCCTACACCTCACTGCCACCTTAGATCTCCTTTCCTCTGAAATCTCATCACAGGCTACTGCTGTGATGTCCATTAGTGCTATTTATTCCTTTTCATAGGCTCTATCTCACTATTGTAGCATAACTAATGTTAAAAGAGAAACAAGAACAGAAATGGAACATATTTTAATCATTACCAAAAATAATTGGTGACAAATGGTCTTATTTGGTGCACAAGGCTACCAGGTTTAGCAGGATTTAGAAAGGATCAAATGGACGTAACCTACCCCCTTTACTAGAGAGGCTTCTTTTTAGTAGTTGAAACTGTTACTAAGCATTTACCAGCTGAGGACTTGTGACCAATGCACCAAAGCAAAACCTTCAAATAAAATTGTATAACAAAATTGTATAACTGACTTTAAATTCGAAGAAAAGCAAATAAATTATACTTTTCATATTGCACCATCTTGTGTAAAATAGAAGATCTTGAGCACTATTCAAAAGGCAGAATAACCATGTGAAGAGGCTGGAGCCTGTGCCCACTAAAGGGAGTCTACAGGTGGAGGCACTTGAGCTTTGAGGTGAATGGTTAATTTGAGGTAGAATGAAAAGAATGAATTTGATTAATCAGGAGTTATAAGAAAGTAGAATGATTAGAAAATTACAAAAACGGAACCATTCAGTCTGAACAAGAAGTGCCATTAATAAAGTCAGACATTTATGTTTTTCAACAGCCCATACAAGAAGCTCTAGGAAATCTGTGTAGTTATCTTAAAAATGAGTTACTTTCACCTTTTTATGGTTGTACCAACTGCTTCTTTTTAGAACAGTCAGATTGGTTCTTCTTCTGATGGACGGGAGTTACATGGGCAAAAATGGTGGCATATCAAGTGGGGCTGAAGTTCTGTGGAATAATTGACCTGCGGTCCCTGCTTGAATGTCAAGTTTCAGCCTGATTGAAATTTGCCAATAGAGGATGGAAAATGAGGAATAGATGGACGCACCCGAGAGGTTATGCAATTAAATGGGTGTAGAACCAAGTGAGTTGAAGGCTTGAGCTGAAATTTTGAGAAGTGGCATGTTTAGGGCATTTCCTACGTATCCAATGGTGAAAGTTGTTGAATCACTTCTACTCTTGGCAGAATAGATGCATCTACCCTTCTCGGTTGGTTGCCAACCCACAAAAACTTATCAGAAAATTTTAGTAAAAAGGTTGACATTGCATAAATTTTCTGTACCCATCTAATCTTATTTAGAATTAGGTGTTCCTTGTTATGCTGTTGACTACATTTTGGGCACTTGATATTTATTTTCATCGTTTTTCATTAATCAGGGTACTCCATCTCGTCCAATTTGATTTTGTACTCTTTGTAAATTTGGTTTTTGTTATGAAAGTAATAAATTTATTAATATTGCCTGCTACTTTGCTGCTTGCGCTTATCCTCTGCCTGCTTTCCCCAAACATTTTGCCTGTTTGTGTTGATCGTATCCTTTCTGCTACAACAGGATCACTAAGCATAATAGAGAAGAAGTCCTGGAGAAGGCAGAACAAGATCTAGCTGCTGTGACAGATCAGACATGCCCGTTTAGAAAAAGGGCCCGGGGGGGGTGTTTTGGGGGGGCGGGGGGGCGCATTCCCCCGGGGGGGGGTTTTTTCCCGCCGGTTTTTCCCCCGGGGGGGGGTATTTTTTTTTTGGGGGGGGGTTTTTTGGGGGGGGGGCGCGGTTTTTTTTTTATTATTATCTTTCCGGGGGGCCGGCGCGGGGGGGGGGGGGGGGGGGCCCCCCCCCCCCCCCCCCCCCCCCCCCCCCCCCCCCCACCCCCACCCAAAAACAAACCCCCCCCCCCCCCCCCCCCCCCCCCCCCCCCCCCCCCCCAAACTTTTTTGGGGGCCCCCCCCCCCCCCCCCCGCCCCCCCCCCCCCCCCCCGGGGGGGCCCCCCCCCCCCCCCCCTCCCCCCCCCCCCCCCCCCCCCCCCCCCCCCCCCACACCCAAACAACCCCCCCCCCTTTCCCCCCCCCCCCCCCCCCCCCCCCCCCCCCCCCCCCCCCCCCCCCCCCCCAAAAAAAAAAAAAAAAAAAAAAAAAAAAAAAAAACAAAAAACAAAAAACAACAAACCCCCCCCCCCCCCCCCCCCAACCCCCAAATATAAAAAAAAAAAAAAAAATAAAAAAAAAAAACACAAAAAAAAAAAAAAAAAAAAAAAAAAAAAAAAAAAAAAAAAAAAAAAAAAAAAAAAAAAAAAAATTGATATACATGATTTAGTCTAAGTTTTTATTTGATATACATGATTTAGTCACATTTCAAAGCTTTGTTGTATTCCCAGTAGAAGAAACATTGGCTTATCCTTCTATGTGAAGACCCTTACTTCTTTTTGCCCCTTACTGCTGCAGCATGCTTTAGTGTACATACAAGAAGATCAGAATACACCACTTCACTTGGGTCCAGTGATGCCAATTTCGATTTGTTGGGGGCATCTGATTTTGAACTATGAAGTATGTTTTGGTGGCTCCAAATGGATCATTTCCAAATTCCTCCCTGCCCTGCTTTACCATGCTTACTTTTTTCTTGTATTTTTGTTATAGGCATGCTGTGCTCCACCAAGGGCAGACAAAAGGTGTGGCTGTAAGAATCAAAGATAGAATCATGATACATGCGTCTCTTTTTGTTGGAATGATCAATTTGATTTATGCAGATAAGCCAGAAGTTACTAAATCATATTCAGAGGTTGGGTTATTGTAATGACTTTAACCCATGACCAAGCATTTAGCAGGTGACGGGGCCAAGCAGAGCACTTGGTTTCATAGAAGAACTAACTGCATTTTAAACCAGTTTTCTTCATCTTCTTTTATAAATTATTTCCCTTTTAATCAACCATGGAAGTTGGATTCAATGAAAATATTGCCTTGTTCTCCTTAAATAGCAACTAAGAAGCTGAGTTCAAGGAAAGCATAGCAATAAGTTTCCAGCCTAGCTTGTACTTTGTTGGAAATATCTTCTGCAAATGATTCATAGACCAACTACGGTAGAATGAAACAGCCTTTGTGTATAGCCAAGTTGGTTGGGCTTTTTCACCCTGCACATAGTGGAAGTCATGAGGTGTATGGGTACACATTCAACCCTTCCCACTGCCCTTGTGGAGGTTTGCCATGTTGTTTCCAGAAGAATGGGAACAAGGATTTCAAGTTAAAACATATGCCAATGACGCTTGCAAGATGTGGGGCATTAATGTATACTCGTATGAATCAACTTTATGTTGGCGAGAGAATCAGGTTGATCTGAGTCTGGTAGAGAGAAATATGACTAGTTGCAATGTGTTTAGGTTGATTTAAGCCTGCAGAGTTGCAATTCTACGTTTATTTATCAATGATCCAGTCTGTTAAAGGAAAGAAGATAACTAGTATGATCGAACGTGGAAAACAAAAAGAACTAATTTTCGCATTCTTTTACTGCTTTTGCATATCAAAGTTTGAATTGAAATCTATACATTATAGCATACACAACTCAGGACAATCTTTTTGTCCCAAGCCACAATTAAGTATTACATAACAACTCAGCTGGGGGTGCTACAAGATATTTGGATGCTATCCCCACCTGAGATGTCTGTTGTTTTTGAGTTTATTCCTAGAGAGCCCAACTATGTGGCAAACACTTTAGTCCAGGAGGCCCGGTCTATTGAGGGTGAGACTGTTTGGCCGTTTTCCACTACTTGGCTCCAAGAAGCCTGTTCCTGTGAGGCCTTGTGCCCTTCCCTTCAATAAATGGCTTTTTACCAAAATAGAGAAAAGAAGAAAAAAACAACTCAGCTTCATTCCAATTATGAGGTTGGTTGCAACTTGCCATTACATATCAAACCTCACCATAAATTTTGAACTCAGGTTGTGGATTTGAAACGCTTAACAGGAGCACCCAAAGATGACAAGTATGCTGCATCAACTTTATCAAGGCCATTGAAAAGGTAACTGAAGGGTGGCATTTCTATGTACCTGCCAGAACCATGTACAACCTTGAGCTCACCATCTTCCCACACTACTTTTCCTCTAGCAATGGTCACTTCTACTTTTCCCTGTATTTTCAGAGGAAGAATAATCAATTAAAATCTAGCAATCGTAAGCATGGCTATCCTTGGGAGGTGGGTTTTCATTTAAGGTTTTTGTGTACAAGCAGCTGAAATTATGGTTTTGACAACCAGGTGATCATTGCATGGGCAATTACTGTTGGGTTTGGGTGTCTTGTATTCTGTGGGTCCATGTAATTATAGTTTTGGTTGGATTTGTAATTGAAATAGGATTTGGGTCAATTACTAGTACTGGGTTAAAATTGTAATTACATTGGGATTAGGGTTTTTATGTTTCCTTATAAATAGTCTTTGTGGGATAATTATAGGCATCAATTCCTATAGGGGATTGGAGAACCCATCCTGAGGATAAGGATTATGCAAGGTAGCAAAGGATAACGCTTTGTAGGTGTGAGAGTGGTGTGAAGTTTTCTGAAATAGTGGAACTTCTTTTCTCTTTGGTGGACGTAGGCAGGGTTTCGCCGAACCACGTTAAATTCCTATTATTTGATTTGCTTGTGTTCTTCTCTGTTCGTAGTTGTGCATCCGTTATCCCTAACAATTACAACCACACGAATAATGTGAAGAACTTATGAAATATAAAGTAGCTAAATTAGAGATCTAATGTTTGGTTTAGAAATGGATGATTAATTATTGATGCTATTTGATATGAAGTTTCCTATAAAAAATTATCAACAACAACAACAATAAGCCTTGTCCCAACTAAATGGGGTCGGCTACATGGATTCTTGCCCTCCAATTAATTTTGTTCGAGGCCATGCTAGATACAAGGCCTAAGCTATACATATCTTTTCTCACCACTTCTCCTAAGGTTATATTAGGTCTACCCCTAGCTCTTCTAGTTCTTTCAATATGGATTATACCACTTCTCTGTACAAGGGTATTTATAAGTCTCCGTTGAATGTGGCCGTGCCACCTCAAACGACTTTCTCGAAGCTTATCACTTATGGGAGCAACTCCCAGACCAACTCTAAGTTAGAAGATGATCATTGTCCTTTCTAGTTCAAGCTTTGCTGCAGAGAATGCTTTGGTTTATTTCTGTGAAGCTGGAAGAATCAAAGTTTGGGATCTTCTACTTGCTGGGATGGAGATTTGTGTTTTTTTCACACTAGAGTCTAGATCATGTTGATGTTTTTTTCACTACATATATTGTGTGGGACTTATGTGGGACCACTAGGGGATTATCTTGAATCATTTTATTAGTTTCAAACGTGAGCCCAATGGGGAGGTGATTCCGATTCTAGGAGGGGGTGTGGCTTTCATCTTTTTGGTACAAAGTCAAGAAGTGATCCTCTCTAGTAGGCTTCACTCCTAATGTGTGGTGGACAAAGGTATGAAGAGTACATGGAATTCGTCTTTTTAATAAATTAGAAGTGATCCTTTGGTGGCCTTTGCTCTTACTGTGTGATGGAAAAATGTGAAAAGAACACAGACCCCTACTAGTCAAGATAGAGGATCTAGATTTTAAGAATATATATACATGTTTTTTTTTTCCATAAAAAAATCAGATCAATGTATGCACTTTGAAGGCACACACACCTCTCCGTTGAACGCCAGGGAATGACCACCGGGGTGTGGTCTAGTGATCCCAAGCTCAGTCTTCTCAAGCAGTTTGGTGGCTCATGTTCTAGGTTCAAATCCCCTTTGCTCCTCTATTTCTCGCGTTAGGCAATTTTGTGCTCTTTGCTCTAGGCATGAGATCACTACCAGTTTCTGTGGACTATATTAAGCTTTCGGTGGAGCTACGTTGATGATGTTAGTGCTTATACTAGTAGTGTACAGGGCTAATGCTTACATAGGTCTTCGTTGATGGGGTTAGTATTTGTAGTTTGTACTAGTAGTTCACAGGGCTAATAAAAAAAAAAAAAAAAGAAGGAAGAATGCTAGGGAATGGATATTCTATTTTCTCATGGTTCTTCATGCGTTTATGTTTAAAAGGACAGCCAATAGAGAGAAAACTGGCTGTGCCATACGAGTGGTTTTGAATTTTTGATGTTGCCCGACAGATGGTCATTTCTCCATTACTCCAGAAGTTCTCTCTCATGGCGCTCAAATCTAATCGCCTCCGTCAAAGTACACTTCTCTCCCTGCCCCTCTCCTTCTCTCTCTTGAGTAGTGTTTCTGAATGATTTCTTTGAATAGTTATTGCTTTATCTCTTTCTCTATCTTCTCTAAATAAGCTTAGAATTTCATTTTGTGCCCAGTTGCAGACACATCGTTGCTTAGCGCCGCCAAGAAGCCAAGGACCATGACTACGGGATCGGCCATGAAAGAGGGTTTTGAGAGATATGCAGAATACCTCAATAACCTTGTAAGCTTGTCTTTTTCCTCAATTTGCTTTCAGATCAGATTTATCTTTCTTTTCTTGATGCTTGACTCAAAACCCTAATGCTTGCCAGAAATATTAGTGAGGTTTAAGGTTTGTGTGTCGACATGGGAGTCTAAGCTGCTTCACTGTAAGCTCGCATTGGTTTTAACTCACCTTTACTCAAAGATAAAATACGGCTATTTTCCTTGTTGGGATTAGGGATGCCTTCAATGTTAGTTGTGAGGCGACGGGCATGAGATTTGCATGAACATTATACTCAGAGATTGTAAAATAAGAAGTAATACTTACAGTAACAAATCTGTATCAAGTAATGTTAGTAGTTCCGTGTTCATTTTCTCGTATCAACTAGGCAATCCATCTCCTTGTATCAACACCAATATGATGCAGCTGAGTTGAGTCATATCCATATAGTGTCCTTAAGGGTCTTTAATGCCCCAAATTTGTGTTGGCGAGGTTCAGCCCCCACATTTAAACATCCAAGTTAAAACAACTGAAAATGTATGCACCTCGCAATCAAAAGTCTTAGTCAACTCAAGTCTATTTTATTTGTGATTCAACATACTTGAAGTGCATTTTTCTTTGGTGTGGATTTTTACTTCTACCAATCGTAGTTAGGCGGCAAGGCGGCAAGGCATCCCGCCTGAAAGAATAAAAGAATGGAAAGAGAAGAAATGGGGGTAGGGAACTAAAGGCAGTGGAGGGTGATAAACATTAGGCGTGCTCCTTTGTTTTCAAACCGTATTTAATTTGGTACAATAGCTACCTTATATCATATAAATAAATATTAAGCCACGTCAAGTCATCAAAATTCAACATAGACATAGAAGACAACGCAATTAGAAAACCAAACGATTGGAAGTTTAAAACACTTGAGATGCAGCAAAAAAAATGTACCGATTTCCACCTTTTCAACTTCTGATCATTGGATTTGTCAATCTTAGCAAATTCAGAGTTGTTTTGTATCTTTTCCATAGCAGGTAGTAATGGGGCAATAGTGGGTAAACATTTGTGGGGTGAGTTAGAGGAATCGGAGGAGTTGGTGCAGCAATGTTGCTAGTTGCATAGGTGTATCCGAATTATCATCCATTTTCCTATACCCATTTCAAAAACCATAGGATGCTAAGAAATGACATGTTAGGCCAATAGAGTATCAGAAAATATTTATCACGGATTTTAAAGTCAGAAGTATAACTTTAATGTCAATGGCCAAATCCAGTGGAATACCGAGTGAAAACTTGCAACTTCTCTCTTAAATAGCATTCAATTGCTTTTCCTGCTTATGTTCATCTGCCACTGGGCATGCAAGAGTAGCTCATATGTAATGCAGAAAACCACAACACAGTATCTTGATTGGTCAGCTCATGCATAACCCAGAGTTTGGGAAAACCTTTGAGCTGGGAGCCTAATTCACAGATGCTGATGGAATGTGTGAAGTTGTCCAAGCAATTCTCCTTGCTTCTGGTGTTTCTCAAGAGTATCTGATGCCTAAATGTATCAGGTTGATGACCTTGCATCATAGAAATCAGATTAATATTCAACGACTTTTTAGAACCAGGTTCCCAGATTATATAGATTACTCCAAATGGTCCCAAGTTTTGGCCATGGTTAACAAAAAACGAAGATGTCTTGTGATACAACACATTGCCATGTCTAAGATATGTGTTAGTTAACATACAAATGTTTTGGGTGTGTGGAGTTGGTGATTTTGGAGATGAAGCTTGGTTGGTAACTTGTTGAACTTGTGGGTTTTGTTCATGATTCACCTTTGAGTTGCATATTATCACCCATTTTGGTTGCTCAGAGCACACGTATCACTCCAACTATTGGAGTCATGAAACAGCCAAGTTTCTTTGACCTTGCTTGAGTTCAAGGCACTCAATATATGGTTTGATATATATTAGCTTCGAAATACTGATAGTATTCTACATTCGTGATATCTCATGAATCTGATATTTCATGAATCTGTGTATGTCATAGAACGAAAAGCGGGAAAGGGTGGTGAAAGCAAGTCGAGATATTACCATTAACAGCAAAAAGGTTATATTTCAGGTGCACAGGTGACCAATGTTCTTCCTTGCCTGTTATTTAGTGTGTTGGTCCTGTTCCTTTTATTTTTGTATCTTTCTTTCTTAGAAATGTGTTGATATAAAAGAAACTTTATGGGCTTTTTATATTTTACCCATTATCAGTATAGATATAGTTCCTTATTCTTACTTCATTGTGGTCTTTTCTTACTTTGTTGTGGTATTCATCTTTCTTAGTCAATTGATTATGGTGCCTATATGCCCATTTGATTCTTGGCTGGAAAGTTGTACTGCTTCAGATTCCATGCTTTGTTAAGAGAAAGAACTTATGCTGAAGGTTTTACCCAGATTTCAAATTTTCATTCTTGTTATGGCTAGGATCAATAAAAAGTAATCGAAGACCCAACCAAAAGCAGAACTAAAAGGTGCTGATGTACAGCAGTACAGAACCGCTAATAACAGCAGGAATGGTGGTCAGATCAGACCTAAAATTAGGTCAATAGAATGGTTTCAACCATAGTTGTCAAGGTGACAAGGCGAGGTGATAGGGGACAATGAAAACCAAGGCGACACAAAGCAAGTGCCAAGGCAACACTAGGTTGCCTTGACCGAAAAAAGGGCCAGGGCGCCTAGGCGACGCCTTGACAACTATAGTTTCAACAACATTATCTAACCCCGAATGATTACTACAATGTAATGGTTGGGACTGCGGTGTATGGCAGCTTCTTCTCAAATACAGTAACTAGGTAGAGTTGTCAAACCCTCTCAATGAATTTCACCAAAGTCGGCAAAAAAGGTCATGAACAGCAACCCAGGGGTAGCAGCAGATGGGAGCCTGTTGGGGCCAAAGTTTCTTACTGGGGAAGGGATGCTCATACTTTGTAGGGCTTCAGAAAAATCACTCACAAACAAGGATTTTAAGTACCAGGATCAGGTATCATATTGGAGGGGTGATTTTATGAGACCTGTCATATTGAAGACAGGGACTGTGGTACTGCAGGTGTTCAGAAAATCAGTCATGGGATCTCAAGTGTCAGTATTGGGTATATTGGAGGGATGATTTTGAGAAACCAATTCTGTTGTATTGCAGAAATTTTGGATACCTAGGGATGGTCCAGAAAATGCATGGATGTACTTATGGTTAATACAGAGAAAGTTTCAAGGCATAGAACTTATTATTCAATATTTAGATATATTTATAATGAAGCAATGATTAGAGTTTTCAAACTCTACCGGTGCCACCAAAAAAGAAACAGAAAAAGAAAAAAAGGAGATGCATTGCTCAAATCTGTATTGATCCACGGTTTGAGCACTGTAAAACCTCAAAAACTTGTTGAAATGGTAAAAATTATAGGTTGGATAATTTCATTCAACTCATTTGGAAGAATTTTTGGTTTAAAGGAGTCATATTAAATGTATCTTACCAGTATTGGACCATATCAGCCTGTACCGGCTTGAATCAGTCTTGATGTTGTATTGGACCCTGTCGGTTGATACAAACTTCTATTTTTAAGAATAAGTATCATATTGGTACCCGTTATGCTGATAGATATGGGCTAATATAATACTATACCTAGCGATACCTGGGGTCGCAATTGATGGCTGGATGGAACACAACAGTCCAGGGTGGAAAATAGGAACTCACATTCACAAGACAAACCGGCCAAATGATTTAGCTGAAACCACCATCAATGGGAGTGTCTAGGAAGGATACTGCATCCTGCCAGTATTTGAGTTGCAGGAGCATGAGACTTACTGTAATACAACTACACGGCAGTGATGCAGGGTTTAGTGTGATTTCTCCATACCAGCTTCTGTTGGGAATCGATTGAATAGCCTTCTAATGATCAAACAAAAACAGTAGTAGAAGTTGATGGCTGGAGACGTCACAATGAAACCCTTGATGTAAACAGAATAGTAAAAGAGGAGTATGGACACGAAATAGGGAAAGAAGGTGGATATAGTGAAGGCCTCTCACCCATTCTTTGTTATGAATCTTACTAATCTACTGAGCTTCTCACCTCTCACTGAACCTCACAGCATTCATGGCTTAATAACTAAGCTTTTTCTTTTGTCAATAACTCGTGGCTATCAGCTTGAAGCCCTTAAAGTTAAATAGAGTGCTGTTAGCACTAGAAACTGAACGTGGGAATTACTGAAAGGAGTCCCGTGCATTGTCAGAACATTGTACAGTAAACCACCTACTTAAAAGTGAAAAAAGTATTATCTATTCGGATCTCAAAATAGAAACCACATATAATCCCCACAATTGTGGTTTTAAGCGAACTGGCTAACACCCAAACTGTGTGCTTGTTCCAGTGTAGCTCATAAAACCAGCCAAACAACCATGGGCCAAATTCTGGGCCTGGTTCTTCTTGAGCTTGCAATATTATTGGTTGCTTTTGTACTATTATATGTCAACTTCATTCTCTCCTACACCTCACTGCCACCTTAGATCTCCTTTCCTCTGAACTCTCATCACAGGCTACTGCTGTGATGTCCATTAGTGCTATTTATTCCTTTTCATAGGCTCTATCTCACTGTTGTAGCATAACTAATGTTAAAAGAGAAACAAGAACAGAAATGGAACATATTTTAATCATTACCAGAAATAATTGGTAACAAATGGTCTTACTTGGTGCACAAGGCTACCAGGTTTAGCAGGGTCTAGGAAGGATCAAATGGACGTAATCTACCCCCTTTACTAGAGAGGCTTCTTTTTAGTACTTGAAACTGTTACCAAGCATTTAGCAACTGAGCACTTGTGACCAATGCACCAAAGCATGACCTTCAAATATAATTGTATAACTGACTTTAAATTTGAAGAAAAGTAAATAAATTATACTCTTCATGTTGCACCATCCTGTGTAAAATAGAAGATCTTGAGCACTATTCAAAAGTCAGAATAACCATGTGAAGAGGCTGGAAAGAGCCTGTGCCCACTAAAGGGAGACTACAGGTGGAGGCACATGAGCTTTGAGGTGAATGGTTACTTTGAGATAGAATGAAAATTATGAATTTGATTATTCAAGAGTTATAAGTATGTAGAATGATTAGAAAATTTAAAAACGGTACCATTCACTGCAGTGCCTTTTAGAACAATCAGAATTGGTTCTTCTCTGCGACAATAGTTGGTTCTTCTTCTGATGGACGGAAGTTCATGGGCGAAAATGGTGGCATATCAGGTGGGGCTGAAGTTCTGTGGATAAATTGACCCGCAGTCCCTACTTGATATGTCAAGTTTCAGCCTGATTGAAGTTTGCCATTAGAGCATGGAAAATGAGGAATAGATGGACGCACCTGAGAAGTTATGCAATTAAATGGGTGTAGAACCAATTGAGTTGAAAGCTTGAAGCTGAAATTTTGAGAAGTGGCCTGTTTAGAGCATTTCCTACGTATCCAATGGTGAAAGTTGTTGAATCACTTCTACACTTGGCAGAATAGATGCATCTACCCTTCTTGTTTGGTTTCCAACCCACAAAAACTTATCAGAAAATTTTTGGCAAAAATTGACATTGCATAAATTTCTGTACCCTTCAAATCTTATTTAGAATTAGGTGTTCCTTGTTATGCTGTTGGTTATGTTTTGGAGACTTGATATTTATTTTCATTGTTTTTCATTAATCAGAGTACTCCATCTTGTCCGATTTGGTTTTGTGCTCTTTGTAAATTTGGTTTTTGTTATGAAAGTAATAAATTTAGTAATATTGCCTGCTACTTTGCTGCTTGCTCTTATCCTCTGCCTGCTTTCCCCAAACATTTTGCCTGTTTGTGTTGATTATATCCTTTCCACTGCAACAGGATCACTAAGCATAATAGAGAAGAAGTCCTGGAGAAGGCAGAACAAGATCTAGCTGCTGTGACAGATCAGTACATGTCCCGATTAGTAAAAGAGCTTCAAGGGACTGATTTTTGGAAGCTTAGACGAGCATATTCCCCTGGGGTTGTATCTTTGAACCTCTTGTTATACCAGATAGGGTTCATAATTATTTTGTGGGGTTGTTTGTTTTGAGGGTGAGGCACTACTAAAGTTTTATATGTATTACTATCTTTGGGTCAATGCAGGTGCAGGAGTATGTTGAAGCTGCAACTCTATGTAAATTCTGCAAGACTGGGACATTATTGAACCTTGATGAGATGAATGCTACATTGCTACCACTTAGTGATCCATCTGTTGAGCCTTTGCAGATAAATATCCTTGATTATTTGTTGGGGGTAAGTACCATGACCTTTCTGTTCATAAATCGAGGTAAAGTTATGCATAGTGTTGATTGGAATAGCCAGCTGCTAATGCTGCAAGAGTAAGGTGGTGGAACCTAGAATTTGGTGGTTCCCATCTAATTTAGCATATCCTTGTTTAGCCAAAATTTGAACTGCTGACTGTCCTTGACATCAAATTAATCAAATTCTTCTGGATCTAGAACATAGTTGAGAAAGATTCTTCTTGATTTTCTCTTGTTAGTATCATTGAGTTAGGTTGGTCTTTTATCCATAAGATCATCTTAGTGGCACACTGGGTGGTGCATAAGTTGGCCTTATAGCCTGTTCAGGATGTCTTAATTTTATATGTTATTGCAATTACTCCTTTTTTGCTTCTTCTGGATATAAAGATGCTCAAGTTGTTGGTTTAGCTTGCGGATTTGACAGGAGAGCTAATGCGAATGGCAATTGGTCGAATATCCGATGGTGAACTTGAATATGCTGAGCAGATATGTGAGTTTGTACGTAATGTTTACAGGGAGCTGACCCTTGTGGCCCCAGTCATGGATGAAAATTCAGAGATGGAGAAGAAAATGGAAACAATGCTCCAAAGTGTGGTGAAGATAGAAAATGGTACTTCCTTTTCTCCCAAATGTGTAAAGAATGAATACATCAAATACAGTATGCTGAAGGCATTGAACAAGTTTCTTTGGAAAAAAAAAAAATTCAAACTTTAAAAGTTGAAGAGAAACTACTAGTTAGATGTTAAATTTACTTGATAAACTTTTTTGGTGGTGCTGGAACTAGTTCAAAAGAGGATCTAGTTTGGGTTGATGACTATAGTTACCTCCAGATGAGGTTCATAATAAAATCAGACTACCATGGAGTTTGGGTTGAGAAAACTATAATTTCTTGAACCATGTATCTTGCAAGCGTATGGATAAACCGACCTGCACTATGCCTGCCTGCCTAAAGATTTAGTTCCTTCACTCTTTGTAGGCCAATGCTGGCTGTTGATGGAGGGGTATTAGGTCTTTCTTTATTAAAACTTCTTGTAAATTATATTTATGGGTATTTCATCTTAACCTTGATTTTGGGGGAACTTCTGAAACCAAAAACAATTTACTAGGTCTGTCTTTCCTAATTGATGTCTTAATCTGTCATCTAGAAATTAAGTTAATCTAGGTAGTTTGTACTTCCAAACAGAGGACTAAGTTTTTATTTGATATACATGATTTAGTCTAAGTTTTTATTTGATATACATGATTTAGTCACATTTCAAAGCTTTGTTGTATTCCCAGAAGAAGAAACATTGGCTTATCCTTCTATGTGAAGACCCTTACTTCTTTTTGCCCCTTATTGCTGCAGCATGCTTTAGTGTACATACAAGAAGATCAGAATACACTACTTCACTTGGGTCCAGTGATGCCAATTTCGCTTTGTTGGGGGCATCTGACTTTGAACTATGAAGTATGTTTTGGTGGCTCCAATTGGATCATTTCCAAATTCCTCCCTGCCCTGCTTTACCATGATTACTTTTTTCTTGTATTTTTGTTATAGGCATGCTGTGCTCCACCAAGAGCAGGCAGAAGGTGTGGCTGTAAGAATCAAAGATAGGATTCATGATACATGCGTCTATTTTTGTTGGAAAGATCAATTTGATTTATGCAGATAATTCAGAAGTTACTAAATCATATTCAGAGGTTGAGTTAGTAATGACTGGTGAATAACATCAACGACCTGTTTATTGTTATTTTAGTGTCATTTTTCAGTTTTGCATTCATCTTCTTTTTATAAATTATTTCCCTTTTAATCAAACCATGGAAGTTGGATTCAATGAAAATATTGCCCTGTTCTCCTTAAATAGTAACTAAGAAGCTGAGTTCAAGGAAATCATAGCAACAAGTTTCCAGCCTAGCTTGTACTTTGTTGGAATTATCTTCTGCAAATGATTTATAGACTCAACTACGGCAGAATGAAACAGCCTTTGTGTATAGCCAAGTTGGTTGGGCATTCGATAACATTTACCTCCTGGCCTGGGAGGGTCAAATGTCACATCCTTGGCTCTTTTTCCCAGATTCTTTCTCTGACTTTAACCCATGACGAAGCATTTAGCAGGTGACAGGGCCAAGCAAAGCATTTGGATTTCATAGAACAACAAAAAAAGAGCAAATTTCATCCCAAAAGGCCAAACGTGACATCCCATTATGATAAAAAGCATAGACACTCCAAAATGGATTTTCAGGAATATTAGTCAAGTCACAAAACCTTAGAAACGTTATAAGGGATATTTTAAAATAAAAAGAAACGCGGAGAACAAAAATCCAAGAAAATAAATTTGGGGTTTAGCTTTTAAACAAAAGTGGTGTCTTGGCCCCTTTGGGGTGTCGGGGATTTGCTCAAATAATTAAGACTGAACATGAATAGCCTGGGAACTTTTTCACCTTGCACATAGTGAAAGTCATAGGGTGTATGGGTGCACATTTCAACCCTTCCCACTGCCCTTGTGGAGGTTTGCACAATGATCTCTTGGTTTGCTATGTTGTTTCCAGTAGAATGGGAACAAGGATTTTTTTTTTTGGTAAGGGGTCAAGTTAAAACATATAACAATAACGCTTGCAAGATCGAGTGGGGACACTAATGTATAATCGTATGAATCAACTTTATGTTGGCGAGAGAATCAGGTTGATCTGAGTCCAGTAGAGAGAAATATGACTAGTTGCAATGTGTTTAGGTCGATTTAAGCCTGCAGAGCTGCAATTCTATGTTTAGTTATCGATGATCCAGTCTCTTAAAAACCAGTATGATTGAAAGTGGAAAGCAAACAGTAACTATTTTTCGCGTTCTTTTACTGCTTTTGCATATCAAAGTTTGAATTGAAATACATTTTAGCATACACAACTCAGCAAAATCTTTTTGTCTCAAGCCACAATTAAGTATTACATAACAACTCAGCTTCATTCCAATTAAAATTGCAACTTGCCATTACATATCAAACCTTACCATAAATTTTGAACTTAAGTTGTGGATTTGAAACGCTTAACAGGAGCACCCAAAGATGAAAAGTATGCTGCATCAACTTTATCAAGGCCATTGAAAAGGTAACTGAAGGGTGGCATTTCTATGTACCTGCCAGAACCACGTACAACCTTGAGCTCACCATCTTCCCACACTACTTTTCCTCTAGCAATGGTCACTTCTACTTTTCCCTGTATTTTCAGAGGAAGAATAATCAATTAATATCTAGCAATCATTAGCATGGCTATCCTTGGGAGGTAGTTTTCTTTAAAGGTTTTGTGAACAAGCAGCAGAAACTATGGTTTTGACAACCGGGTGATCATTGCATGAGCAATTACAACCACACGAAATAATGTGAAGAACTTGTGAAATAAAAAGTAGCTAAATTAGAGATTTAATGTTTTGTATGGAAATGGATGATTAGATATTGATGTTAGTTGATACGAAGTTTCCTATAAAATTTTATCATCAAGTGAAAATTTCTAGGATGGTCATCACTAATAATATTATTGCTGGGATGGTGTTCTAGCAACTAATAGTAGTAGTTTGGTGAAATTTTAAACTTGTATGTCCTTTAAAATGTTATTTATTATAGGAGAAACCACACTTTCAAGATCTACACTCTGGGCTGTGAGATGGGTGTGGTTTAAACATCTGCCTGAAAATTTAACCAAATGTTTAGAGGGTCATACAACCGAAGCATCTCTCCCCCATAACCAAAACCCCCAGCCATTCTCCTGGATAACTAAATAAATACTAATTGACTGCCAATATAAAACAACAAATTTTTATGACTAAAATTACCTTTCCTCTCTTTCCTTCAAAGACATTGGAGTCTGAGGGTGTATGGTGAGTGGCTGCACTTATTTGAAAGCTTGCATTTGGATTGAGAATGATAATATCAGCATCAGATCCAGCAAGTATTGCTCCCTTTCTTGGATATATATTGAAAATCTTAGCACTGCCACAATATTCAGAAGTTATACTTTGGGAAGGAAGTCACACCAAAAAAAAAAAAAAAAATCAAATTCTTGCAAAGAGGGCTCTTTGGAGCGAGAAACGACAAAAATTATCTACGATGCAAGGAAGTGTTTTCACATTTTTAAGCCACCAAATTAGTGCATTATACTTAGAAGTAGAAGAAATATAATAATAATAGGTCACCAGGTAAGTAATTGGCCATGAGACAGCTTAGAGATTCAGTGTCATATGAACACCATGAGACAGCTTAGAGATTCAGTGTCATGTAGTTCATATCTTATATCCCTCACTCCCAAAGAGAGCAGATGAGGAGGTTGGTAATTGCCATTGATGGTAATGGAATATTCCTGACCCCAGAATTGCCATTGTATGACTACAAGTACTGATCACTACCAGAGAGCACCTGTCATCAGTGTCAGAATCATCTGCTAAGCCTGATTTCATGGTAAATTGATTTTGCGGGTGTGTACACCAATTGTGAATGCAATCCCTCTTCAGTTACACTATATTATCATTTTACTAGACATAAACTAGTTCTTACAGTAACTATCAACATAGCGTCTTATACATAGAGAACCTGAAATTACCATTCAGTGCTTGTAATTCTGACATAGTCAGAAGGAGAGATTAAACCTGATTCCTGCATCAAAAGACTTGATGAGAAATGGACAGATCAAAGCTATAAAAAAATTTAAAAAAATGTATGCAAAATCTAGTCATACTTGATACTAGTTACAAAATACATGGCAGCTTACCACCATAATGTCCCACACCAAATGCATCCTTTCTTCAATACCTATAAGTATCAAGGGTTCAAGGATTGTCACAAATATGTGGCAAATAAACATCGGATTGCAAAGTATGTCCCCTTGAATAAACCAGGACACTCAAAATTGAATTTGCCCATTGTGATTACCATTGACACCAGGTTGAATTTTTCGGAAGTCATCAATACCACGGGCTTTTTGCGTGGAATTTACTGAACAATGATCGGTACCTACAAGCTGCAAACCATAAAAAAATTTCAGTGATTGAATGCAATCTCTTTACAATATCCATTCGTCTTATAGGATAACATAGAACTAAAATTGTAATTCAACAGAAGGAATATAAGAAAGATGAAGTAGAAATGGAAGACGGCCAACCAGAAACACAAGGCTAGATATGGAATTTAACAAGAAGACGCATGCATGCTGTTCATACACTATATGGGTTAGAAGCACACTGGGATACATTATATGATAATATGATAAATCTTAACTGAATTCAATGCAAAGGATCTGCTTTTATGTGGACACAATGCATAAGTGCATAACAACTAACAACACTCGTTACACTCCTCTGTAGGTCTTGTTTGACCTCCAAAGAATGGTCAAGTTTAGTAAGTTTGGACATAATGATGCCAGCTTCTCCCATCTAATTGAAGTTTGATACAAAACAGTGATCCCTATAGATTCTGTCGAACAATATCAGCAGAAAAGGATGACATTTGCGATTACAACTTTGGTTCATAGTCCATAACTTTTTTACAATATGGAAAGCATAAAATATTGGTAGGGCTAAGTTATGAGTAAGGCATCTTAAGAATAGAAACTTCCCTCAGTTTAAAAAACAACCGACTTTCTGAGTGACTAGAAAACTAAGATTTCAAGAAGCTGCCCCTAGATGAAGCAGCTTCATGAAACAGATACATAGAGCTTAAAAGCTTACATTCTTTCTACCCAAAACCTTATTCTTTATCCATATGGAATCTGCAGTGAGGGGGATGGGGACCTGTCAAATCCAAAGATGAAAAGAGACCTGTAAGATTCCCATTGACAGGGCAGCTTGAAGAGCTTTATCATGTCCTGATTTCCTTATTGGAGGATTCATGACAAACCTGAAAAAGCAAAGTACACAGGATAGTTGGAGTAACATTTTAAATTGAAAGAAAAAAAGTAAGGAGCTGAAAAGCACAAGGTACTTGCTTTGCGGCAGTGGTGAAGTCAGGGTCAAAAATCCCTGAATCATCAAGAGCCAATCCAGCAACTATTGGCTCTCCAATAACCCTTTGACCTGCAACTTAGAATAGTCATTAAATTCAGTTGTTTAAACCCATCATTATTATAATACAAATGCATTGTTTTGCAGACATAGAATTAAAATATCAGCAATCAACTTAACTTACAACAACAGCTTGGAATGGAATAGATATATATCACTAACAAGCATTCGTGCAATCTTTATATAGATACAGAAGCACAGAAATGGATTTAAGTAGTTGTATGTATGTGAGACAGAAAGGTAAGAGAACTCTTAAAGTATATAAGAGAAGAAAAAAAATGAACTCACTAGAGGTACAATGACTTGTATTTTGTTGCTTGGCTTGTGGACCGATTTTGAAGGGCCATTAAGAGGTCTTAGGCAGCTCCCAAGGAAACATTTTGTTGTTAGTGATTCATTCTTTTCAGCACTGTTTTAGGATTCATTTTCAACCGTCCATCTATCCCAACTCTACATTATTTTCTTTACTTTCTCTTTCTAAAGAGGAAGCTAGTGTGTGTGTATGAGAGAGACTTGCATCAGCTCCAAAAGAAGCTTTAGCCAACCCCTCCATTATAGTTTATCAATTCATTACAGAACCTATATCTTCTCTCCCCAATCTCACCCATGTTAACATTTTTTCACCGGCACAGTAAGATTCCAATAGGTTACAGTTAGCATGCAATGGATCATGGTTAGAAAGAAAAAATACACACCACACATTGTGCAGCTGGAATTTTATCCAAGAATCTATTAGAAAATAAATTGATAAAAAGAAGTTTTCTAATGAAGCAGTTATATATCTAGTAAACTAAAAATCAAGGCCATCGAATAAACTCAAGAGCAAAAAAAGATAATGAAAGCATTTCGGACCAGCTTTCCGAGCTTTAGCTATCTCTTCCATTGCATCAATACTCATCACATGAACGACGTAAAGGGGTGTGTTCACAAAAGCTGCCAACCGAATGGCTCTTGCAGTTGCCTCTCCTTCCAGCTGCAAAACCAGTAAGCTACAGATATATAAACTGCTATTGATAAAAAGACAGTCTACAAACATACTCTCGACCAGCAAAGCTCTTGTAAATCTCACATAGTACACCTAAACTCCAATATTCTTTTACCTTTCCTACTCTTCTTTTTATTTTTAACATTACTTCTTTTAGGCTTTTAGGTTGGATACTTCAAGATCGTATTAGAGCCATCAGCACAAATATAATAATCAAATATCAGTATGGTCACCTAAAAGTGGGACACACATGCAATGTTTACTCCCACATAAAAGTGGGGCAACATATGAGTGTGAGAACTAAGAATAATAGCATATTAAAAACTCTAAGACCTTGAATGCCCTCATATACAAGTTAGACCTCTCTATATAATGCCTTAGATAATTGAACCAAGGCAATACAAACTACAGGCATTTTATAAAAGAATATATTCGTGTTACCACAGGTGGCCTAGAAAGTGCATGTCCTTCTGGACCAGTTATTCCAAGCTCAATCATCATTTCCTGTCCTTCAACTACAGCATCACCATTTTCTCCATGAACCATAGCCAAGGCACCAAGAGACTTGCACTTTTTCAAGCTTTTCAATAGAACTTCATCATTGACCATAGCAATTCCTTTGTAGGCGAGCATAAATTTGAAAGAGTTGATCCCTATAGATCATAATGCCACAAGCAGTCATCAGCATAACAAGGTATCTGATTGTAGCCAATTCATGCTGAGCAACATGCTAACCTTTCTCCTTGACCATAATTTCCATCTCTTTTTCAACAGCTTCATCCCATTTTGTGATGAACATATGGAAACCATAATCCATGCATGAGTTTTTTGCTTTCTCTTTATATGCTTCAAAACCAGAAGATAAACTCCCATTGACTGGCGGGACAAAGTCAATGTGCATTGTAGTTCCCCCAGCTAAACCAGCAGCCTGACCGCTAAAGAAGCCATCTACGCTCTCAGCAGCATCAGAAATTATCTCCAGGTGTGTGTGAGGATCAATTCCTCCTATTACATCGGAAGAGAAAATTTTTCATTTTCAAATGGACATTGTTAAATTATTATATTTGCATGATCAACTGTTAGTCCTAAAATGTACATAAGAGCTTAAATATCAATAGGAGGCAAACAAATTTCATAAAAAGAAGAAAGCCCAAGTTCTTGGGGGAACTGAACACAAGTTACCTTCCCAGCGTTCACACCATGAGTATGAAATGTGCAGGTTTTGGGACTCAGTTAGTTAATAAATCCACCAGAAAAAGGCACCACCAAAAATAGAAAACCCAACCAACTTGGTTTATTGTACTTGTTCAATAAAACCAGATCAAAAGATCATAATAGCTATTCAGGATATGATCTAAAGAGCACAACTTCGTTTTGCTGAGTTAATATCCTCTGGCCCAACAAATTTTTTAGTTTTCAAGACTTCAGTCCCTTACAAAGCATGGATATATGTTGCCTGGGTGTTGGAGAAAATCCATCAGACCAGAGCTCACCGTAAAGACGTCAGTCCATGAACCAAAACTAACAATTCCGAAATTTTGGATACAAATACAAATATGAATACTACTAATTACAACATCAATATAATAATAAATAAAGTAATAAAATAAATACAATGAAGATGAGGCTGGGCACAAAAATAACTCACAGAAGTCTATAAGCTATAAACATGAGCATGACCCCAAAACACATGTGAAATTTGACAGCTCTAAAACTTATTCCAAATGGATTTTTTAAATAATATCAAGTAAATGCTCTATGTATACCATATCTTATTAAATGTTCTAGAGTTCAAACACCCACTACCACTGATTCCTTGTACCCCAAAAGTTTGAAATTTCACCTGGCATAACATACTTCCCAGAGGCATCAATCACTTTAACATCATCTCCAACCTGTGGGAAACAATTAAGTACTTCGTATAAATGTGAATCCCCAATTCCTTCTAACATTAGGTAATGGATTCTTCCAAAACCAATTCAAAATAGAAATGTCATGTGCCAGTAAGAAAGAAAAACAGGAATAAACATCAGAGAAAAATAAAGGATTTGGGCATAACAGTTAGCTTGAAAATGGTAAGAAGACAGACAACAAAAAAACAAAAGAAAGAACAAACTGATGAAAATACAAAATTAAGTATTCTAAAAAAATACTAAATACTGCAGAGAAAATTTAATCAAACAAAGGAATTAGATATCAGATCATCTCAACTACGAAAACAACCAAGGAAAGAAAACAAAATCTAGTTATAGTATTTGATCAGTCATTTCCAAATTGTTTCCATTCTTGCAAAAGAAATATAATCTTCAGCCTTAGTTACCATAAACATAGTTTATCCTACTGTTCAAACTGTATAAACCATCAAAACAGAAATCGATCCTACGTTGATGTTAGGCTCGACAGAGACAATAATCCCATCCTCAACATAAACATCTGCCACTTGCTGATGGTGAGCATTTACAACAATTCCTCCCTTGATCAATAGCTTCGAAGAGAAAGAATCACTCTCCAACTCTCCATATGCCGCAGGGCAAAACTGCAAAAAATATTCCACTTATCCAGTTAGCATGTAGTAATAATAACCTAAACAATCAAAATAAACTAAACGAAGAAACAATAGAATTTCAATCGGAACTCGGTGTGTTAGAACTGAAGTTAAAAAGAATCTTATTGCTGGTACCCCTGCTACCTGTTCTGATTCAGACAACGGGAAGATGGCGAGAAGACAAAATGAAGCAAATAAGAGGTTAACTGGCTGAACTGTGAAGCGCGAAGATATCGATCTTCGCTCTTCGAGTACTGAACATAGAGGAGCGAAACGAATCTTAGCCATTAAAGCTTGAGCAGAGAAGCAAAGTCTACTATGTGATCTCACTCACTCACCACCCACCACTTCCGCACTTTATATAGTTTTTGAAATTCTGAATAATTTTTCCCGGGAATTTGAGCTGCTTGCTAAGTGCCAAGTCAGGTAAAGTGGATTTTTATTTTAAAAAAAGAAAAAATAATATAATATAAGTGGATTGATTCCCTTGCTGGCCACGGGATGCGCTTGCACTGGCTCACTGTTGTTGACCATAATAGACGGTTGTGATGGCTTGCATCTATTTCCTTGTTGACCGACGTGATATCTCATGTATTGGCTTTTTTGTTCGTCAATCCATGGAAATTTATAAGATCCATTTCCAACTAGGTGTCCTAGCAGTCGCATCAAATGGGAGGGGGGGGGGTTGAAATTCCATAAGTCACATCATTTAAAAGAGTTGATTAGAGTGATTTATAAATAAATTTTAACTATTTGATGTGATGTTAGGACACATGTCACACATCTATAAAGAAATGGACGATCTATTTCTTTATTAGAAATTGACCTAATATGAATCCATCAATCCATCATAATGGGCTCCGCTAGGTTGTCAATTGGCTGGGTTTGGTCGGGTCATTTTAAGCCCAACTCTACCTTAGGTATCTAAACCCTAAACTCAAATCCTAACCTAGTTATCTAGGTTTTTTTAAGCTCAATTTTCCTGATTTAATCTTGATAGGGTCGGATTAGTCCTAATTAACGTTGAAGACAAAACAACATCCATGGGTTAGTGACTCTGGCACCAAGGAGATTTGAAATTTTCATCTCCTAGGCACTTTGATTTTGGTATCAATTATTATTTTTTTATTATACCTATTTAAAAGAAACAAGTACAAGAATTCATTATTGGTCAAGAATGAAAAATGGTTGGTGAATTTTTTCGAAAATAAATTATGAAATGAAAAATAATTTGGTGTCAAAATAAAAAATTGTTAGAAAATGATAATGAGCAAGTGAGAAAGAGGAGAAAAGTATGGTTTTTATAAAATAATGTGTATTAACTATTTTACCATCATCTTAACTATAAATGAAGAGAATGAAATTCTCACCATAATCCATAATAGACAAAAAGTCTATTATGGATTTTGGAAGTTTTTCTATTATTTTAAATAAATATATAGCTGATTATAGATGCCAAATAATTTCAAATAATGAAAATTTCTCAAAATTGAGAATGATAATTGATACCAAAAAGAGCTTAGGATTATCAATTATCATTGTCAATTATGAGAAATTTTATTATTTAAAAAACAATTTTATTTATTAAAATAATAGAAAAACCAAAACCAAAGAACTTGTCCATATGGATATGATGAGAATCATTATCTCATTGGAAGTACAAAGTTCATAAGAAGATGAGGGTAAAATAGTCAATACACATTCTTTTATAACAACCATACTTCTTCTTTCACTTGTTACTATCATTTTAACAATTTTATCTTGACACCAAACTTATTTTCCATTTCATAATTTATTTTGATAAAATTACCAAAATTTTCATTCTTGACAAAAATAAATTCTGACTATTTATTTTAAATAGGCATAATAGAGAATGAGAATTGATACCAAAAAGAGCCATAGTGTAGGTGTTTGTTTATAGAGCTAATAGTTTGAGGTGGTTAGTTAAATAATTATTTCAACTCAATTTATGTATAATTCTAATTTAACTAAACTAAAGGGTCAGGGTTGGGCTAGGTTAGCCAGACACCTACAACTGAACACTACCCGAATTTGTCAAGGCTAGTTATTTTGTATCCCAAACTCACCTTTCGAATCAAAAAATGGGACCGGACTTAGGATGGGTTTGGAACTCTTTGGGCCAATATGGTTTTGTTGACACCCCTAAGTGGCAAAAATGTCTTCAAAGAATGGGGGCAGTGTCTTGGAAAATATTTAGATACTACTGGTATAATTTTGCTTTGGTGGATGATTTAAGACTTGGCTCAGTTACATTTCTACATTTTCCTTGTCAAATGGTAGTATTCTTGAAGAAGGAAGATTCACTGATAATGTGACATCAGTAAAACAACTAGGTTAAATCAAACAAAGCATTGCAGGGTACAGGTAATCCAATTCCAATCTTTGTGTCTACTTCAAATATCCTGAAATTTATTTACTTTCCAGTTAGGGAATGAGAAGAAGAGAACTGATCATATCATATAATGCAAAATGAAAAGTTGAAGTTCTGGGTACATGAAAGTCATGAAACTATGTTCAAATTCCTTTCAACTGCTCTTCCATTTCTGAGTTGTCTGAATTGAAATACATTTGAACACAGACAGCCCTCAAGATCTTATTTGTCTCAATGGCACAACTACATTACATAAAGTATCATAACTTTTTCTCATTATTTCTCTCTTATTTCTGTTTCGGCGAAAACAAAAGCTGAACTCAAGCTGCGGCCTTGAAACGCTGAACAGGAGCACCCATAGATGACAAGTATGCTGCATCAATTTTATCCATACCATCAAAAAGGTAACTGTAGGGTGGCATTTCAATGTATCTTCCAGTTCCAGGTACAACCTTGAGTTCATCATTTTCCCACACAACTCTTCCTCCAGCAATGGTCACTTCTACTTTTCCCTACATTTTTTTAGAGAAGATGTTAAAGCAATTCTGAAAAGAAATAGGAAAGCTTAAAGGTTGTCATGCACAATACTACATGTCTACACTCATTCAAGAAAGTCAATATCCCTGAAAATTCTTTACTGTTGGTAGTTCAATTTATGATATAACCACTTACCTTTCCTTTCTTTCCTTCATAGACATTAGTGTCTGAGAGTGTGTGGTGAGTGGCTGCACTTATCTCAAAGGTTGCATTTGGGTTGAGAATGATTATATCAGCATCAGATCCAGCAAGTATTGCTCCCTTTCTGGGGTACATGTTAAAAATCCGGGCACTGCCAAAATTATTCAGTAAGTTATACTTTGTGGGGGGGAAGTCACACAAATTAAAATCAACTTGCAACAAGACTGTGGAGCAAGAAACTACAAGGTCATTTTCAACTGAATTGTGTTCACATTTCCCTTATTCCTCTAGTCACCAACTTAGCTCATTAGACCTAGAAGGTGGAAGGAATACTATAGGTTGCAGTGACAAGTGATTGACAATGAGATCGCTTAGAACATCAGTACCATATGGCCAATATCTTACATCCCCCAATTTTTCAGATGGAGGATGTTCAAATTTTGAATCAGATAGACTTACCTAGAATGGAAACATCAATCAATCAACAAGGTTTACCTATAGTGGTGACCACTATAGGTAAACCTTGTTGATTGATTGATGTTTCCACTCTAGGTAAGTCTCTCTGATTGATTGATTGTTTCAAATTTGAATTTGAATTCAAATTTTGAACATCCTCTATACTTCACCTGTTAGATGAGAGAATTGGGCTATGACATTTCTTTCTGATATCTAAAAGAAAATAAGGGCATATCCAGTGCAAGAGGTTCCTACCACTGATGGGGAAGGTATCTGTTAGTGTCCAAACCATCTGGCAAGCCTGTTGTGCACACCAGTCATGAAGTCTAGCCCTCGTCAGTTATTGTGTTAGCATTTTACTAGACTTGACCAATTTCTTTTAGTTACTCTACTGATGATATGGTATCTTATACATAGAGAGTGAGAAAATACCATTCAGTGCTTGTGACTCTGACATAGTCAGAGGGAGTTATCAAGCCAGAGTTCTGCATCGAAAGACAATATCAGAAGAAAATAGACCAGAGCCCAAAAACTGAGTAATCCCAGCTACTTGGTTGACTTGATACTAGCTACAAAAATATGTGGCAGCTTACCACCATAGTATCCCAGACTAAATGCATTCTTTCTTCAATACCTGTGAATTTCAAGGATTATTGCATGTATGTACCAAATAAACATTAGACTGCAAATTACATTTCATTGAATATACCAGGACACAAAAAATAAATCAATCCATAGTAATTACCATTGACACCGTTTGGAATTTTTCGGAAGTCATCAATACCCAGGGCTTTCTGTGAGGAACTGAATGAACAATGATCAGTTCCTACAAGCTGCAAAGTGTTAAAAGAAATTGTAACAGTGATCAGTTCCTCTTTTCTGCATCCCTTCAGCTTACAGGTTAAAATATAATAAAAGTTGTAAGACAACAAGGATTATAAGAAAGATGAGATAGAAATGAAGACAGACAACTAACAGGCACAGTAATTCAAGTAATCAGTGGAGACCAGAAAAGCTCAGTTACAATTCATGCCAGTTATTGGATTTGCCAACAAGTTGCTCTCCGCATCACGTTTGAGACCACTTCAGGATTCATCATATGATAAATTTCTGTAAAGTGAATGTGAATGATCTATTTTTTATGTGGACACAATACATAATAACACTCTTCATTTGGTTTGTTGTTTTGACCTCCAAAGAATGTTATAAAAAGAGCAATTGGCTTCAATAAGTTGGACTAAGTTATAGCATGGATATTGCAGACAGGACCCATCAAATTGTGTTTGGCATCAGTGCAGAAGATTATATTTGAGCTTAGAACATAAGTTGATAGCCCACATATTTAGTAAAGACAAAAAGCATAAAAATATTGGCAGGACCGAGGTTAGGAGTAATGCATCTTAATACCAAAACTTCCCTCCCTTGGAAAAGAACCCAATTTCTAAGCTACTACTGAAAAAAAAAGTGAATTTCAAGAATCTGTGTCTAGACTAAACAGCTTAATGCAGTTGATATGTAGAGCTTACAAGCTCACATTCTTTGTTTCCTAAACTTTATATTTAATCTATGTGGAGTTGTGAGATTCTGTAAGTCCAAAGATGAACAAGAAACCTGCAAAACTCCTGTTGATAGGGCAGCTTGAATAGCTTTATCATGTCCTGCTTTCCTTATTGGAGGACTCATGACAAACCTGAAAAAGCAAAACACACAGGATGGCTGTAGTGGCTTGTTCAATTGAAATAGAAAAAATGGTTTAAGGAACTGAAAAAGATAATTTTCTTACTTTGCGGCAGTAGTGAAGTCAGGGTCAAAAATCCCAGACTCCTCAAGTGCCAATCCAGCAGCTATGGGCTCTCCAATAACCCTTTGACCTGCAGTTTGGAGTATCATTAAATGCAATTGTTTAAACCCACCATTAATATACTTAAATGCATTGAAGATATAGTTTTGCAACCATTTAATTAGACCATCATCAATCAACTTGAATGATAACAACTGATGCGCATAGAGTGCAAATTTATAACTAACAGGGATTACTCTAGACATGAAAAATGGATATAAATTAGACAATGTAGGTGAGAAGAGAAGAGAGAGAAAGAAGTAAAGAAAAATTCATTGATATAGTAGAAAAGAGAACAGTGTTGCTCTTTATTTGTCCATCCAATCCTCTAGTCTCTTTCTTTTTTTTCCTTTTCTTCTGTGCTTTTCTAAATGAGAAGAAGATAGTCCATCTCTTCACTATATTACTTGTTTAATCTGTGACAGAACCTATATCTTCTCTCCCCAACCCTACTTCTGGTAAAAATTTAATCATTGACCACAATTAAGAGTCCAATGGCTTATAACTATGAAGTCATATGTGGATCATAGTATAAAGAAAAATAGGCTACCATGCATCAGATAGCTGGAGAACTTACAATGAAGCATCCATTTCAACTAAAGAACAAAAAAAATGTTTCAGCAAACCAGTGACATATTCAGTTAACTGCATATTAAGGCCATTAAACAAATTCAAGAGCAAGAACAGTTAGTGAAACATTTCGAACCTGCTTTTCGAGCTTTGGCTATTTCTTCAATCGCATCAATACTCATCACATGAACAATATAAACAGGTGTGTTCACAAAAGCTGCCAACCGGATGGCTCTAGCAGTTGCCTCTCCTTCCAACTGCAAGAGGACCAACTTACTGAATTATAAACTGTAATTGTTACAAAGAACAACCCTACAAACATAGCTGGGACTAGCAAAACTCTTAATGCATTCAACACAATGCACCTAAACTCTAGTTTTAATTTACCTTCCTATCCTGTTTTTGTCATCAATGTTATTTCTTTTAAGCTTTAAGGTTGGATGCTTCAACATGGTATGAGAGTCATCAAGTTCATTTTGTTAACCAATATTGTATCTTCACCTAAAATAAGGGCATACATGCTCTGCTTACATCCACCCAAAAAGTGAAAAACTTTAGGACTTCGGATGCCCTCATGTATGAAAGCTTAACCTTAGGGATTGGAACTCCTCATCAAAAGCAATGAAAGCTACAAGAAACTGATAAAGGAATGAATTGTTGTTACCACTGGAGGCCTAGAAAGTGCATGTCCTTCTGGACCAGTTATACCGAGGTCAATCATCATTTGCTGTCCTTCAGCAATGGCATCACCATTCTCACAATGAACCATAGCCACTGCACCAAGAGACTTGCATTTTCTCAAGCCTTTTAATAGAATTTCATCACTGACCATAACACGTTCTTTGTAGGCAAGGAAAAACTTGAAAGAGTTGATACCTAAAAATCATAAAGCTATAAAAAATCAACAAAATATCATGATATTAGATTGTAACCAACTCATGATGAATGACATGCTAACCTTTCTCCTTGACCATAATTTCCATCTCTTTTTCAGTTGTCTCATCCCATTTGTTGATTGTCACATGGAAACCATAATCCATGCATGATTTCTTTGCATTTTTTCCATGATTTCAAAACTAGCACTCAAATTCCCACCAACTGGTTGGACAAAGTTGATGTGCATTGTAGTTCCCCCTGCTAATGCACCAGCCTGACCATGGAAGAAGTCATCCATATTCTTGATATCAGCATACTCTGACTCCAGGTGTGTGTGAGGATCAATTCCTCCTGTTCCATCAGAAGAGGAAATAAATTTCAGAAGAAGAAATTCAAATCATGTCTGCAGCCTTCACACTAGGAGTAAGAAAGGTGCAGGTTGAAGCATTTTCTGAAATGGCCTTTTTGAATAAGGTCAATCAAATACTCTATCTATACTAAATCATGTTGAAAGATTTTAGAATTTGAAAACCCCAATACCCTGATATCTTGTCTGCCAAAAGTTAGAAGTTTTACCTGGCATGACATACTTCCCAGTGGCATCAATCACTTTAACTTCATCTCCAACCTGTGGAAAACAAGTATTTCAAATACAGATCAACACCCCATATGTTCTAACATTAGCTAATGAATTCTCCCAAAATCCTTAAATCCACCATCTTCTACTAAGAAAGAAAATCATGAATAGACAACAGAGTAGAATAAATTCGAGCAAGAAATAAGCCTATAGTTGATCCACAGTTCCAAGATAGAACATATCTCAAGATAAGCCTGCACCAGCCCAGATGAAAGAAACAGATTGCAAAGCATTTATATTGTAATTTCAGCTTACTATGTTGTCAGAAAATAAGTACAATAAAAGGTTCTTCTCATGTATATGCTTATAGAACTCAGATAGCCACAAAGAAAGAAAATTAGTTTCAGCCATCAAAAGAGATTAGGATCATACTATGATGTTAGGCCTGACAGAGACAATTAATCCATCCTCAACATAAACATCAGCGATTTCCTGATGGTGAGCGTTCACAACAATCCCTCCTTTGATCAATATCTTTGAAGATGAAGAACTACTCTGTGTCTCTCCATATGCTTCAGGAGAAAGCTGCAAATCATATTCCAGTTATCCAGTTAGCATCTAGAACTTCAGAAACAAAACAATAGATTCTTTCTTTTTTTTTTTCAATTCAAATTGATTGAACCCAAGGAAAAATCTCATTAGTGCTTACCCCTGTTAGTTGTTCTGATCCAGAATAGGAGAAAATGGCTAAGAGGCAAACAAAAACAGAGCTGAGAATCAAACATGGTCGAGTGAAACGAAGCTTCATCATCAAAAGCTTGAGCTGGGAATCAAAAAGTAATCTTTGTGATCTCTTTCTGTCACTCGCCACTCACAACTCACTGGGTAGTGTACTCTTGCCATTTCCTTGCCATTTATAGACTTTTGAAGCTTGGATTTTTCCCGGGAATCTGAACCATGCTGACCACAAGAACTCAGAAGGACGATGCAGTGGCGAAAATGTAATATTACCTTGAAGAAAAGGGTAAATTGGGAAATTGGATTCAGATTCTACGTGATAGGGACGTTTGGATCCGCGGGGCCGTGAGATTCTGTCAACCGTTTTAGCGTTACTTGTCCACCTGCTCATTGGTGGAAATAATTCAAAACATATATAAGGGTATTTATGTAAATACATACTTTTGAGCAATTTTGTGATTCACTATAGACTGGATGGATTGAATTTGTAAATACAATAACTATATAAGGGTATTTATGTAAATATACAACTTGTCCCATGGAGCCGAGTACCTATAGAGTGCTAGCAAGGGATCTCACATCGTGCCTCGCACATCTTGATGTTTGCTCATTCAATATTTGAGATGTGCATAGTACAGGTTAGTTGCGGAAGGTATACCTAGGAGGCTGAGCTCTCTGGAGATTAACTCAATTTAGTTTGAGTAATGTAGGGGACTATGAATAGTAACTCAAATCAAATATTGGAGATTTGGATACCACCATCACTTTCTTTCGTGAAAATTAATGTAGATGTGACTTGGAAGGAAAAGGAAAAACAAGGAAGTATCGGCATCATTGTGAGGGATCACATGGGATATCCTCTTCTAGCAAAATCGGAAGCCATGAAATTTGATTCAATGCTAGAAGGTGAGGCAGTGGCAATGTAGATTGATTATTAGCGGCCTTGGTAGCAATTTATGACTATGTTATGCTTGATTCTGACCGTCAACAGGTGGTGAAGTATGTGAACGGAGAACTACCCCTATCCACTACTCTGTTCTACCTGTGGTACAGGACATTGGAATCATTGCCTCTAAATTTTTAGATTGTAATGTCGCATATGTATCTAGGAAATCCAACGGTGTTGCGGATTCCTAGAAAGAAAGGCCAAGTCGGTTTCGAGCCCGACAATTTAATCGTGGTCCGAAAGGTGGTTGGTGGATTTGTGCTCACCCTCCCCTCCAGCTTGCTTTCAATAATGCAGTGGATTACCAAAAAGGAAGAAGAAGAAGAAGAAGAAGAAGAAGAAAAATCAAAATTGGTTCCTGATGGGATTTTTGTAATTGAAGTTGGTTATTGATTTTTTTTTCAATGTGATTTGGACAATTCAAGTTCACTTTCATGTTTGCCAAAAGATAATATTGTGTTTTTATCCTATTCTTCCATATGTGAAAGGTTAGGAATAGCTATGAATCTCCATCAAAATCAATACAAGTCTACTCATTTGATGTCAATTCTTGAAACAAATGTAATCCCAAATTTGTATGAAGGACTATGATTCTATCACTTGTCTTCATATCAATTGCAAAAATATCTATGGATCATTTTTAAAGCTACAATACTGAATTTACCAAAATCCCACTAAATGATGAATACCTTCTCTCCCCCTCAATTGACATGAATCACACTTCTTATCCTAAAGACAACAACAACAACAATGCTTTGCTTCATGAATCATGATTATCCAAAAGAAAATAAATTCTCGTCTTATCGTTTTCCTTCTTTTGCTTTCAACTATGCCTTAGCGTATTTGTTTGTTTTTTTATGGGCCTAATGATGACATTTCACATATAAAATCTTCCGCAATACTTCTAAGTGTTCCAACGTGGAGTAGAAAACAAATTATATCATAATATTACATAGGTTAGTTCGTGTAATAGAGGACTCCATATATATCTCAACAACCAAATTTTAGTCCAACGTAAGCAAGGAAATTTGTATATATTCGATTAAAGAATCTGATAGTATTATAAAATTACCATCAAATGCAGATACATATAAAAAATAAAATGACATTTTTTTTCTAATTTTAATTACTTTTTTTACTCATTTAAGTTGGCATTTCATTAATATGATTCATGTTCAATCTTCTACTGGATAGACTAGATTATGTATTGCAATGTAACAAATAATGAAGTATTATACTTCACTAGTAAGAAAAATATTCATTTTTCTCCTCCCTTATCTTTTTTATTATTATTTTTTGTGTGTTAGGGTTTTCTTTCAAAATCATTGTGACTTCAAGAAAAAAGTTTCAACCAATCAAATGCTTCTACAGCTGTTGATATTGGCCCTTGTGTTTGTGCAAGCATTATATGTCCAAATAAAGATAAAAACTTGCCTAATTGAATTGTTGAAAGAACAAAAAAAATGGTCATCTTTTTCTAAGTTTAAATACTAAATTATATTAAAATTGTACTGGCCAAAATGGCATTTTAATCTTAAAAATGCTAAATATTGACAAAAAGGCCTCAATAACTATGATGTTTGTTTGTGTAAGCGAAAATAAAAGTTATATAAAGAGGAGATATGAATCTCATTAATTAATATTTAATTGATGAAAATTCAATCATTAATAGAATGAACTACTTAAAGACAAATCACTCCTTTGATTTAAATTAAAATATTATATCTTTTCGCCAAGGTTTTTTTTTTTTTTTTTTTTTGGGGGGGGGGGGGGGAATTAATGGCTTTTGCGATATAGAAGGGGGAGAGAACTATTTTTTATGTACAAGGCTTTGTCTCTTGCCTAAAGAAAATTTGAATTATTTACCTCGTACTATAAAGTGTTAATCTTTTCCACATTGAACAAGAAATTTCAAGTCCTTGAAATCATGGGCACCTTGCCAAGAACATGTAGAGGTTTACAATAGGTTCATAGTCGGTTGTATCACAAAGAAAGCCATATTTGCAACAAAGTTCATAACATTGTAACTAGGACTGCGCCTTAACAAATAGGATCAGACCCACGACTTGCGCCTTCTTTGTGCTTTTTAGTCCGATCTAAATATTTTGTTGGAACGAGTAATTTTTTATATTTAGATAGGAGTATTACATAATATGTCATCAGACAGAATCAAACCCATGATCTCTTCACTAAGAAGTGCTGATCCTACCAACCACAGAACCCAACCGATGGTGGTCTGATTTAAATGTATACATCATCCTTGTTTTGGATTTCTTAATCCACCATTCAATTTTGAGGGGGGATCCAGAGTTTCCAAAGATGAACTTTGAGAAAAGAATATGCTTGGGATATGGGAAGCATAGACTTGACATGGGCTCAGGAGGTTGAAAAGGATCCCAAAAGAATGTCAGGGGTCAAGCCAGAAGAAGGTAAAAGCCAAGCCGATCTAGGTGGTAATGGCAAGGAGAGCTAATATGAAACCCCTTAATATATAGTATTTGAAATAATATTGTTTTGGTCAATGAAACAAATAATAGACAAGTATAAAGCTAAGAACAATCAAAATCAACCTTGGAATTAAAGTTCTATAATAAGTAGAGAAAAAAAGATAATGTACACATCCAGCCAAAAAAATATATTTAATGTATATAGTGCACAACTTCAGTAGCAATATAACAGAAAAGAATCTATGTAATAAAAAATAAAATAAAATAAAACATTAGAACTCAAAAGTGAGATTGTGAAAACCAATGAGAAGTGGATATCACAAAGTGAAAATTTAGTCATCCAATTACTTCTGTCTCTGATTCATGTGGTTTGGTTGGAAGGTCATCCCAATAGCTCTGTCACCGCCCATATCAATATATGCTTGGAGTTCAGGTTCTCCGGTACCTGATATCAAACAGTCACAAGGCAATCTGACACACAATCACTCAGCTGATTACCACTGAAAAGCACCAAACCAAGAAAGATATCAAATATGTTCCCATCTTATTTATGATAATTTATAGCTTGTCTGAGCATGTCACCAGATATTCCTACATAGGCATTCTTCATACACACTTATCTCTTATGTCAACAAGAAGTCAGTTTTACAAGTTAGATTCCCCCCTTACCTAAAAGACTTCTTAAGGGGCACAAGCAGAGAAACACTACTGAGACTATAATATGTATGTTGTATGAGGTGAGTAGATACACCCCCAATAAAAGCATCTAACAGCTGATGACATGATCAAGAGGTATATCAAGGTGAAGCCCATTCAAAATAAGGGCATAAGGCACCTCTAGTTGCAGTCCACTTCCCACACCCAAAGAAGTAGCTGCCTTGCTTTGGACCAGGCTTCCGGATCATGCGTTTGCTGCTCTTTACTCCACAGAAGCAATACATGTTCTGTTCCTTTGCAGGGTCCACATAGGTAGGGTGGAACTGGACAAGAGGCATGACTGGTTGCTTCAGCCTGAATGGGTAATGCGTTGAGCCCGATGGTCGCTCTTGAAATTGCTGCCATGTTGGTGGGCATTCAGCATTTTGCCACAGGGAGTTGGTAATGGAGAATTTGAATCCCTGACGCATGAGAAGGGCAAGTAGGCGTGCAGTGTTCCTTGCATCATCGAGGCCACAGTGAGCACGCCCCTCCCACACCAGACCGGCTAACTGGACTGCCTCCTTGAGATTACATCTAGCCCCACCAAAGACCTCACGGAATGGGACTTTTAAGTTGATCCATCTGGTCATAGAAATCCAGAATAGAAAAACAAACAGAAAGACTTGTCAACATAGACACCTTAAACTCTTATTTTATTAATGATTGAATCACACAATTATGTCACTGGATCATCTTACCGGTTAAAGTATGGAGGTTTACGGATCCTCTTGAACCGGCACTCAGAGTCCAACATAACCCGACAATCCCAGTTTGACCATGTGACCACAGCAAAGTTAGTCTGCTTTATTCCCTTGTCCTCTAGCCACTTGTCATGCATAAGTAGAGCTTCACTTAAAGGAACTCCTCTGTCCACCTGGAAGCACACAATTCAGTTAGAGCTTACCTAAAGATTACCTGGCAATATCAAATCAATCAGGTCTTGGTAGCAGCATAAAATAGGTGGAAGCATGTCTGGAAAAATTCTACCTGAGAAAAAGACAGGAAAATCACATTTTCTCATGATATCCACAATTTGTCGTCTTTCCACTGTATTCATAAATGGAGTGTGTAGCTTGAATGAGTTGATTGGTGTTTTTCCATTTTCTGATTAGCCAGCAATTTCAGAAGGACCAAGTCTTTTTCTCATCCACAGCATGAATAGCAGGTACAAGGAAAGACATCTCACTCAAAGGTCTCAGAGAAGGATGCAGCTAAGAAGCCTACTATTCTAATTGCCAAGATGGTCGGTAATGTCTATTCCATTTTTGTTTTGACCCACTCCAACCATCCCTCTCGTGTGGGAAGTTGCAACTTGCAAGCAAATGTTTGACACCATCTCCTGGTTTAATCAGCACTCAGCAGTAAAGATATGAGCTAGATGTGATCCACTCAATGTATGAGGCAGACATTTTCTAGTCCTACAGGTCTTAAGGGTATATGTAGATTAACACATCTTCCGCACGGTAGGTTGGAGACAGTTCATATTTTATGAAGAGGTAAGAATCTGAATTTGCTCAACATGGAAGAAAGATGTCTAGAAAGTATCTGCAGGTCGCCACAAATAGCTGCCAAGTTGCTGGTCAGATATAGCTCATATCTTTTAGACAGGTAAAAACCAAGGTCCCTCAAACAAGTTTCAGCTGAAACATAGTGACCAACTGCCATAATATCCACATACAAAATAGAACTTTTCCAGGAAAAAAGAAAATGGAGCAGGGCTGAAAATACAGGTGGTTGAGAAAAGGCACTCTACAATTAGGCACAACTAGGTGCTTATCTAGTGATTATATTCTAGACCTGCAGTTTTATAAAACTTTTTCCAATAAATAACTACATAGGCATTATAAAGAATAGAAAAACTAAGGAGAAAAAACCAACAGCCAGAATGAGGATAAGGAACCAAACGGTTAGTCCTACTGTCCATCTTAGCCACCTAACACATGGCTTACACAAGAACTCCAGACACTTTAGAATATGCATGAGGAGAGTTACCTTCCATAGTCTAGTGCAAGAGAAGAAGTGCCTAGTGAATGTTTAGAAGACAATCTCCAAACACTGTTCAAAGATAGTTGGTTCAAATTTGCCAAGAGATACATACATTTATGATGAATATCTATGGAGTCTGGAGTCTGATACACTTAGTTCCATTAAATTAAGGCACGGATGCTGGGGCAGGAGTGGTAGGGGTCAGAATTGAATATGTTATCCCAAAAAGCCAGTCTTAGGGAAATAAACTAAAGATACAAAAACAAAATGCTTTAGATTCTTCAAATTTAATCAATAGAACCTGAGGTTGGGTGAAAACTTCGCAGATAACAGCCAAAAGATTAACTCTCCCTCTCTCCAAACTCTTTATCCATGTCTTACTATTCTTCTGTAAACTTAATTATATTTCTTCTTCATACAGTTAACTCTTTTCTACTATCTACCAAATCAAATACTCTTCTTGCTTTAAATTCTGTAAACCGTGTTCCGAATCACCCACTAACTAAACCAAGACTGAAGCTCAAACACTAAACAATTGAATCCTATCCATTTATCAAAGCTATCATCAACCTAAAACCATCCCACCATCTTTCTAAGTAGTAATATCCTAGATATTCAACATCCTAGGCTGTCCTATACTTCATCCTGATAAAGACCACAACAGCATGTTCTACTACTGCAAATATATATACATGTCTCAAATTCTTAAAGTTCACCTATAAAGTCTTTCTGAGATGTTTTAAAGGATTGTTAGTAACCAATGTTCTCAAAAATTCATCCTAGGAAAACTGTTACTCTTGAGTCTTGATAGTCTGTTGCATATGAAAATTGGAAGGGCTGGAGGATACACTTAATGCAAGAACAGAGCAGTAATTATTTTCTAGACCTAGTCTCACAGAAAGTTCTAAAGAACACAGTCAGCAGAAAAGTCAACCTTCTCAGATGTCAAACTATTCAATCACCCAAATTAAGATAAACACCCTTCAGAAGATAAAAGAGAGCCATCAGATGGTCTGAAAGTAACTAGAGATCAGATGTCAACCTTCTCAGATGTCAAACTGTTCAATCACCCAAATTAGGATAAACACCCTTCAGAAGATAAAAGAGAGCCATCAGATGGTTTGAAAGTAACTAGAGATCAGATTTGACAGATAAAATTCACAACATAGTACAACCAAAATTAGTAAGGGTTGGATCCATCCTAAATTTAGATTGAGTTCTACCTTCGATACTTGCTATCAAACTTCAAAATATGGTTTAAATCTAATACAACAACAACAACAATAAGCCTTGTCCCAACTAAATGGGGTCGGCTACATGGATTCTTGCCTCCAATCAATTCTGTTCGAGGCCATGCTAGATACAAGGCCTAAGCTATACATATCATTTCTCACCACTTCTCCTAAGGTTATCTTAGGTCTACCCCTAGCTCTTCTAGTTCCTTCAATATGGATTATATCACTTCTCCGTACAGGGACATTAGGTCTGAAATCCAAAGCAATGGAATTAGGGAATATTCAAGTAGCAGCAAAACCCACTGTAAGTCTTCTCAAATCAAAGTAAAGTTGCCCTCTAAGGTAGCTCTTTGATAATCCAAAGAATTGGTTGAAACAAATATATCAAAAAGGATGGGAGACAAAGACAGTATAACCTGACATAGCCGGAAAACAGAGTATCTACAGCATTATGATTCTCAGATGTAACTCTCCACAAGCAGAATGGTAAGAGTTCAAGAAATGTTTTAGAGGATTGAAAAGCACAGATTGAACAATCAAACTCAAGAAACAAGTTGAGGTGGAAACCAAGAAAATAGAGAATGTGTGAGGAAGACACAAGAATATAACTTATCCCAGGTTTTGGAATCTCATCCACTGTATCTCACATGATGAAGCCAAACCAACTCAGAAAATATCATAATTCATGACTCAAAATCATCTTCTGGTTTTGAGCTTTACACGTTTATGTTGAGAGAATAATAAACTCATCTAACCAGGATAACAGAAAACCAAATGTTAGTTTTTTTTCCATAAATGCCAACAAAGGTGCATTAAAACAATAGAGTAGAAAGATTTTAGATCAAGGCATGCTGCATGCCTAGATGATTACAAAGAACACTATAGGAAGAAGTGGTCCACATTTGGGATGGCCTTCAGCAAACATGCTGTATTTATTCCATCTGACGTTAGTCCAGAAAAATGGCATCTAAAGGTCCACTTTCCAGCACCATTTCTGCCAAAGAAACTACTTAGGATTTCCCTCCCTGTAAATGTGGGAGACTTTTCCATGAATTCTCTGCCAAATATGAATCTAATGGAAGCCAACGTTGTTTAAAAAACCACAGAAATCAACTTTGATTTTACATAGCAAAAAACTGGTGCTGAACCATATTCTATGCACGCCTTCCTTATCCTTTAATACAGCCTTCAAATTCAGCTCCGAAGTGAAAGAATTTTCCATAAAATCTCCCCCAAATATGAATCTAATGAAAAAGCCGAAGTTGTTTGAGAAAAACCGCAGAATAGACTTGGATTGTATAGAACCAAAAGGTGTCACCAAACCAGTCTTTCGACACCTTTGCTATCCTTTAATGCGGCCTCCAAATTCGGCTCCAAAGTTTTTCAATGCCAACAAATAGACTTAAGGAAGAAACCACCCATCCCCTATCACCCCTCAGAATCCTCCAAATCCTGCCCTGCCTGGATTTCCAGGTTTGCATCCATTTAATTTAGTTTGAACCCATCATAGTTTACATCAATAAACCTCACATCACCTGATTGGGCCGAAGAGACCATCGAATTTGTGGCCTCCAAGGAAATTATTAAATCAGTAATATTTATGAGCGTTCCTTTAGATCTATGTTCCAACTCCTTGAGATTCTTCAAAGTATTTCTAAAAAGAATACCTGACATCTTCTGGACACCTTCATATCTGCTTCAATTGTGTTCATTACATGAATGAGAGGAACCCAGAAAAACACCCGCCCTCCTTGTATCATATAGATTAAGGAACCCAGAACAACACGCACCCTCCATGCATCATATTGATTCATATATGAGATTCTTTTTTCTCTCTCTCTCTCTCTCTCTTTTCCTTCCTTCCTTCCTTTAGGGGTGGGGAAGGAGCTTCTACATGTAAGGAGCGGGGAACTATTTACATATACCCTAAGGAGAGTCGAACTCTTACTAAGAGGCATTGGTATATGCCAACTGAATCAACCCTTGGTGGTAACTATATGAAATCTTTTATTCCACCACATAATGAATTCACTAGAGGCCAAGAAAAACCTAAACAGTCCAAACACATCTTCCATACATCATAGATTAACTGCGTCCCAAAATAGAAGTGTGAAATAGTTTCACTCACACAACAGCACAAATTGATAGGTACACAAACACACACATGTTGTGGTCCAAAAATTCGGAGGAATAAGACTAGTAAAGAAGATTCATTGCTTTCTAATTGCAGAAGTCCACAGTAATGCACTTAGGCTGTCTAAACCCAGCCACAGGTGAAGGATTCTCCCCTACACTGGCACTAGAATAGGTCTTGGTAGGTGTAGGGATTCCTTCTACACGAGCACTAAAATCATGGGAGCGGTTTAGGAGAATTTAAATTTTATTGTTTGCAGTTAGATCTTATTTTAAGTTATAATCCTAATGAGATTTGACAGTGAAAACCGGTTGGCAACATAAACTGTGATGCCCCCCCCCCTCCCCTCCCCCCAATCAACCAAAAAAAAAAAAGAGAGAGAGTAAGAAAGAAAGAAAAATAGAAGAGAGAAAATTGGCCAACATTCAAAAGACTCCAAAACTGAATAGATCCAAACCAGCCATCCAAATAATACTATGGTCTTTTTTGGATTGAATTTCACTCTCCACCCTAAGAAAACTCAATCCAAATTCCCAACATAAATCTAGACACCCCCAATCTTCCATTTCCAGAAAACAAATCCAAAGCTTGCTGTCAATCAATTCCAGCAGTATTTTCCGCCATTAAAAAAATCAAGAAACATTCACTATAAATCTCCCCTACTCACACTTGATATAACCCTATCATCAACACTCAGCCCCAACAAAGTCTAATTCTAGCTGGATCCTTTCTAAACTGGAACATAGTGTACCTCACACTAGACATGGTTCTAAACCCATTAAAAATCTACTAACACTAACCACTTTCCGAGGATACTGTAAAGTTCACTCCCCCCCCCCCCCCCCAAAAAAAAAAAAAGCACCCCAGGAATAAGTCAGAAAGAATGGAGAAGATTTTAAGAGAAAAAAGACAATGAAGAGAGAATTATCTAAGCGCTCGTCCTGTTTTCTTTCACGTGTAAATACACTTCGAAGTCGATCTTTTGTGAGGGTGCATAAATTCTGAAAAAATGATCAAAATCCCATGGCATGTTGTGTCAACAAGTAAAAAGCAAGAATGAATCCGGTGAGCACCTAACATGATAACAAAAAATGAGGCCACTTAAAAATAGCTTTCTACAGCAACTATAAAGAATTCTAGTAGCCCACTCACAGCCTCCCTGTGAAACTGTGGGCGCATACATTATGATCCTTCCAATACCCTGCAGTGGTGGAAGCATCATGCACTGAGTACACCCTACTAGTCTACTAACAAAAGTGGAAGTATGATTCAGCAAAAGAACTGTCTCAGCACTAATACATATTCACATTAAGTCATCAAAAGAGTAGAACCAGAAATTTTCTCAGGAAGAACTTAACATTTCTATTGAAAGTCCATGAATGTAGATACCAGCACTTGATAAGGGGAGCCGATATCCTGCAAAAAATTGCAGTGGCTTTATTGAGTCCATCAAAAGCCCCTCTACATACATAAAGGAACCTAAGCTTGGTGTGAGATGAACATACACCTTCAACTTCTTAATTTGATTCAGTCAGAAACTCCCCCTTCAGCTGAGGTGTTGGTATTCTAGATGAAATCTTTGGGCTGAAACAGTTATTTGATCAATGTTCTTTTTCTTATATTCCTAGATCTGCTAATTCAGTGGCAGATTCTTTATCAAGGTTGGCTTTATCAGTGAATGTCCCAAGTGACTGGCATTTGTCAAATCCTTGGCTTCTGCAACTTTCTGCATCCACTCTCCCTCTAAAAGCCCCATAAGTTGAATCATAACTGCAAAACCAGATTGTGTACAAAAATAATAATGTAATCCATCATTTTCCGGCACAAAGTGTCGGCTAACTTTCTGATTCGCTAGCTGAAAACATATCAATTCTAATCATTCTACCAGACAAAAGAATATCTATGATAGCTCCCACTCAACTATGATCAGATTTTCTTGAAGGATATCATCAATTCATCTTCTTCTTTCCACTCTCTCCCAGCTTCCACCAGTTCACTAATAAAAGCTTTTTCCGGGGTCTGAGAAAATGCAGCACATTCTTTATTGTTAGATGTTATTTATATTTCTTATAAAGGTAGGCCTCTGAATTAAGCACACCCACCCAGCGGGCACGCGTGTCCTCATTTCAAAACAACCACTAGGAACCAACTCCTTCACAGGAATACAATTGTATGATAAAGCAATGGTTACATGATTTCCTTGATCAAACCAATTTTCAGACACTTAATTTTCTTCAAATCTCCATCCAAGAAGAAAGAAAAAGAAATCCTTTTAAGCTTCAGCTCTTGAAGGTGGATGTTTACTTTCCTTTGGGCTCTTGTTGGTTGTATATTCTCCAACAATCATGTTTCCTTCAAAAGACTTCTTTCTCTCAACAAAATGCTTGATCTGTTCTCACTTATGCATCCTAAATATATATACCTTAAGTTCCATGTGCCACATATGCCTTAAGTTCCTTGTGCCACATATGCCTTAAGTTCCTTGTGCAAAAGCTCTCAACTGAAAAAATACTTGCAGCATCACTTATCACTTTGAATCACAAGATACACAAAGGTATGTTAACAAATTAAAAAAGGTGTTCAAGCGGTAGATTTTCTTTTTCTTTCCATTTAAACGAACAAAACTTTCTAACTTCGCATGACTATATGGATACATATATCTACCTTAACTGCCAAATGTTAGAGAAATTATGTTCCTTCCATTCAGTTACTACAAATTAAAAGGTGTTCAAGTAGCAGATTTTCTTTTTCTTTCCCTTTTAACCAACAAATTTTCTAACTTTGCATGACTCTATGGATACATATATATACATTACACTGCTAAATGTTAGAGAAATATGTTCCTTTCATTCAGTAATTCATGTATCCTAAACCAGTTCATTTGTTCATACTTATTGGTTTCCTAGAACATCGATAATAGCTGCGTAATCCATCATTCATGTAGCTTTCCTGCAGTTTTACATGAGCTTGTAGCTACGAAAATTGTGTCTAACAGATGAGCCAGAAAATTGTAAGTTCAGAAATTAATAATTTTAAACAAGAAATTCATGGTTGCCTTGATGGTCAGAAGTGATAGGCTGAGAAGCTTGGGACTGATAGCTTTACCCTGATACTGCCATGGCAAAAGTTGACAGAACAAAGTACGATAAGAGTTGTCAAGTCTGGCTATTGGAACAAAGGACTTTGCAGATTTACATTATAAAATTGAAAGATTTCAATCTAAATGGTGAATAAAAGAATGGAGAAGCTAATCTGAAAGGAATAATATGAAATCATTCGCAAAGTAAAAGTCTTTCTGTGGACAGTTCCATTGGGTTGAACTACAAATAAGAAAGTAACAGAAAGATTGACCAAGTACCAAGTAAATCCCATGGCCCATCCTAAATGAATGGTTATCCTAATGAACTTATAGCTCAGGTGATTTCCCCAGTGTTTCATCATGTATCAGGTTGATCCTGAAAGTAAAATAGAAAGAACTCTTTGGTGATATTAGCGCCCCCCCCCCCCGGGTGGGGGGTTGGGGTGCCCAATTTACAACAAACAAAGAAGCCCCTTCCCCCCCCCCCCACCCCCCACCATAGTTGCTGGATGGGCAGGCATACTGAAGTAGGCTGGGCATGAAAAGTCCAAAACACAGGCCCTCTCTTACGACCAAGATTAAGTCCGCAATAAATGCTCGAAATGGCTTTAGAATTCCATACAGCAGCTAGCAATACTTCAGCTCTCATTGTCAACCCCACCCAATGTAGAAATTATGCAACATAAAAACATTATAAAGAATGAAAAAGCAGGAAAAGTTGCACTTAACTACAGTGCAAAAGTTATTTGCAATAACTAGACATATATAGATACAGTGAACTTACGCACCCTCTATCAGGATTTAGGAATGATAAACTACAGGCATACAGTTCCAAATAACTACAACAACAACAACAACAATAAGCCTTGTCCCAACTAAATGGGGTCGGCTACATGGATTCTTGCCCTCCAATCAGGAATCCATGTAGCCGACCCCATTTCCAAATAACTATCATGAGAAATCTCATAATAGTCAAACAGTTTACAATGACAACTGGAGATTTCCTGCAGATCAGACTGGTAACTGATTAAGCCAGTCCTATCCATCATAAAATTCTTGACTTCAAGAAGAACTGCTGTGAGTTCTCAGGGAAAAGAAAAAACAAATAATGGATAGGTACGATGAGGTATACAGTTTAAGCACATATCCCATAGATAAACCAATAAAACACTAGTCTACACAGCCTAGATCAGCACCACAAATGCCAGACACCTATTCACTTTTCCAGTTCAAGTACGCTATGATAGATTATCATCAGACATTATTAGAAAACCACACTAGTAGCATAACTTACTGAAGTTCAATAAAGCATACCTGAATTTGCTGAATGCCCGTGAGCTCCTTGCAGAAATCGCTCAGGTTCTGATGAAGCATGGGTCGCACATAAGTTTGAAAAGAAGCTTCCAGTTCGCCAGTCACACTATTCACAAGGACCGATGGAAATTCAATTATTTCTTGTGGATGAGGGTTCTTTACTTTGTCACAGGTTGCCTCAAAATCAATGACCACGAAGTATTGAAACTCTTGAAATTGGAATTCATGTGCGTAACCATGGGAATACATCTTGAGAGGCATGTATGGAAATCGGTTATCTACAGGATATGGGTATTCACAATTCATGGAATAGAAGCGATTCTCAAAAGCATTCCATTGGTTTGGCTGCGCCCTAAGGTAACTCGGCCACATGCAAAATTCTTGTTGGTACACAGGTCTATGATAAACTTCAGTTGGAGGCACAAAGGATTCATTGCTGACAGAGTTCTTACGTTCAACAATAGCATCTCCTGGATGTGCAGTTTTTGCATCCTTGAGCTCAGGAAACCTTTCCATAATATCCCCATTGTTTTGCAGATGGTAAGCAAATCCCCTATTCTGGAAGCATCTAATCGATGGCTCACGGTCCCTTTGCATAGTTTCTGCTGAAAAGACAATAATTCAGAGTATTTAGTCAAAGTTTAAAATGTCCATGTGAATTAGTTGCATACAGAGGGTAAGTTGGCTGTGAAGAGCATTAATACAATTTGTGAAGTATTGAGTATCATAAATAATTAAAAATAAATGTAGTAAAGAAAGCAGATATCTTCGTGTAGGCATAAAATCTTTTCATCTTTTCTCACTTTTTAACTCATCTCTTATTTATCATTCTTTATTTCACCAAGTAATTTCAAGTAAATAAATTCACATGAAAACTTAGTTCAAACATGCTGTCAGTTTTTCAAAGAGAGCTAGTGAAATGAGTGCAGAGAATTTGAAATGCATGAAATAAGTCTTAGGGAAAAAAGTTTAATAGCAGTGGTCAGTGATGCTTGAGTACAAAAATCCTAGAGTAGCAAAGGTCTACCACACTATCTCCAGTCCAAAGAATCATTGATGTCTCATTGGTGTAAGAGTGAGCAAACAACAATAGGTATTCTTCGCATATATGCCCATCTCCCATCCCCACCTCCAATAGAAAGAAGAACTTGAGCCCCAACAATAGGAATTCAAAAGGCAAATATGAGATGCTAGATTTTTTATTTTTTATTTTTTTTATTCTCTTATTTGAGGAAACCAGCTACCTCAAAAATTCAAGCATCTCTCTATAACACCAATAATTTTCTTATGTAAAAAATGAATCATATAACATGTTTGTAGCACATATATACATAAACTGGCCGACATTGTACTCCTTTGTTGGATCTTCCCAGCCAAAGGCTCCAGCTTTGGATAGGCAAGCTTCTTCCCTACGCTAGAATGCCAGTGCTGAACAAATCCATTCTCCAATCTTCTTATGTCTAGTGATGTGGCATCCATATTCATCCTATGTCCACAATCAAAGCCATGAAATCTCTTTTCTATGCTTTCCTTTGGCAGGCAAGGAGACCCCGAAGTTCTCCGTCCAGTTAGCTGGGCTTCCATTTGCCAGGTCTAGGTATCTGTAGAGTACGAGGTTAAAATATTGCTAATCTGGAAAATCACCACCAAGCAAGATTCATTTGGTTAATTGGGAATTGGGTATAATATCTAGACTGCTCCTATTCTGTCTAATCCCTCTTGTGTCTGGCAGAAAATTCCACTTATTCGTTCTTGAGCCATCAATGCCAACTCTTCTGGTGGTTGCTAATGGTGTTGTTATCTCCTTCTAGCTTTGACCCCTGCCACCCCTTAGGACTTCTTTACAACCTTATTGGTCTACATAGTCTGTGATCCTGAAAGTTGCCCCTTTCTCCTCCTCCTCCATTGCCCTTGGCTCTGGGCTTCCCCTTCAACTTTTCCCCTGCTTGGAATTTTATATAAATCCTTGGTCCCTAGGCACAAACTTATCTGATTCAAAAGCCACATCCTCACCACTCATGCACTACTCGGAAAACTATGAACCTCTGACTCCCCAGTCAAGCTTTCCTGGTTGGCGGCCATATCCAAGTTTCCCCTTATTGCACCCTTTGCTGGAATGTTGGAGAGAATATCAGACACTACCTCTTCTGCTGTCCCCTGATCTGCACTATTTGGAAGAAAACCTTAGCCTTTATTTGTGCCGTAGTAGGCAGCCAGCCCCTCCCCTTCTCTGGGAATGGCTTTGGCTGGTTTGTTCTTTTTCTAGCTCCTCAATGTGTGTCACCACAGGCAAGCTTGTGTTTGGGGCCTTTATCTCCTATACTTGGATGGAGCAGAATCTCTTCGCAGATGAACCTCCAACTCTCAGTCTCTGAATCTCATTTGGAAAGCCATCTTCACAGATGCCAGCTAAAGGCTCCATATGGTCTCCCATAGGCCCTTTGTAGAATCCCAATGAACCAGCACATTGATGGTGTTTGGGTTTAGATTTATCCCTTTTGCTTCCGCCTCGGTCTGGCTATTAGACCTGGGTAATTTTTTTGCTTTTCCTGTTTGGCTCTCTCCCCCAGCATTTTTCCCCATGTAACCCCCCCCCCCCCCCCAAAAAAAAAAAAAAACCAACATTTTCCGCTTCTGGGCATTGGTAATGAATCATCCATTCAACAGAAAATAAAAAATACACATAAATGCAGCGCCAAGCTTACTTTAAAAAAGGCCTCCTATATTTATGAATTATTACTGTGACAAACACAAATTCACCAAGTCAACCTCATAAAGTGGGAAAGGAAACACCCCAGACAGCAATAGGGAGAATACAAAGACCAGAAAACATCAGAGTTTCCAGTTCTAATAGTAGCATCAGTTAGTATAAAAAGGGGCGAACCCGGTGCCGAAGGCTTCTGCACAAGCAGAGTCCAGGGGGGAGTTAGTATACAAACATAAATTTCATGCTGGTTGAGTATTACTCTAGTTCAAGTTCACGGTGGTTAACCATTTCAGGCAAAGTTTGTAACTCACTAGTACTCAAAAAGAACAAGAAAACTATGATCAGACCCAATGCTCTTGCTTGCAGCAACTCTTTTGTAAACTGTTTCATTTGACTTGTGGATTTTTTTAATTAATTTTTTATTTTTCCAGAACTTACATTCTGATGATTTTGGTGTCGAGCATACTAGGGAAGATGATGGAAAAAGAACTTTTAAGCTTCTGAGGGGTTTTTGGCTACTTATGAATTGCCACCGCATCTGGAAGATATCCTATCTGATCCGTCCTCTTCTTCTTCACTGGTCCTCCTCCTCCACTTCAAGTATCTCTTTTCTCTTTACCATTCTGCATTCTGTTTTTCAAAGCCAAAACAACATATTCTTCCCTTCAATTTCTTATTCTCTGTTTCTGTTCTTTCATATTCTGTTTCTTATATCTCTTAGTCTGATACATGCTTTTTCTGAAACTCATTTCATTTCCAATTCAATTCTCTTATGGAACTTAACGAAAAATAGCAGCAACAACTCTGTTTTGTTCCAACATGAGTATTAACTTCCTTCTTGCTCCTACTTTTGCAAAACTTATTCTTGGTACTAGAAAATGACCAGAACTAATCCAAACTGTTGGATATCACTAGAAGCTTGACAAAACTGGCCAATCAGAATTGCCAGACTTGTTGGGTATTAGAGACCATTCGGTAGCAATTCCAGCCCCAATTTGATATTTTAAGAGTTCCAATTTCTTTCATAGCCCCTAAATTTTGAAAAAAAATTAATTCATTTTCGAGAGTCTCTGTTACTTTCCATTCATATGCCCTCTATATAATCTAGTAAATCCTTGTTGCCTTATTAATATTACAATCTGGTACAGGGGCCCACTGTATGCAGGATTGTTTTAATCCTCACCTGCATGCATGATGCATAAAAAATGGAGATCTTCTGGTTATGATATCTGTAAGCTTTGAGCCTCAGGTTCTAATTTAAATAAGGATGTAATAATTAAAGAGAGACTAACTTCCAAATTAAATCAGAGGTCCATTTTTTACCATTATATTTGGGTTAAGCTATTGAGCAACCTTGTGGTTTTCTTAACGGGAGATGATGCATATACACTACCTTGGACCAACCCAAACCCATTTGGCTATCCAGCTGAAGATGAATGAGGTACAGTTTGAATTTTAGACCTAGTAAGATTTTAGGGATTTACATTATTTGAGAAAATAGTTTCTTTTAGTCTGTATTTATTCTGTTTATCAATGAGTTAGCCACAAAGATATTCAGCTTCCATAGCCACAAAGATATTCAGCTTCCAAATTATTCAGAGTTTTCTTATTTGAATAATTTCCTAGTTAAATCTTTACGTCTAGGAATCTTTTATTTCTCTTAAAATATGGTGCAGTTAGCCATTGCTAATAGCATGAAAAGATTATTTGAATTCATTGTGTTTCAGAGTCTGACTGTCAACGTGTGCAAGCTTCTTCTTCTCTGATCCTCTTGAATTCTTCCCACTCCCTACCATCGCACCACCAATATCTTTTAATGTATTTTAGAAGCTACCTTAGTTTCCTTATTTGAATAAGTTTCCCAGAAGGAGTCAAGTTTTTATTATAGGATTCTATTTCTCTTTATACATGGCATAATTTTCCATAGTAAAACCAATTGTATTCAAAAGCCTGCATGCTCGTGAGAAACTGTGCTCATTTCTACATAGATCGAGATCTCGATTATTATCATTTTTCTTTTGGGATTTCCAAGACGAGATGGGTTAATACCTCGAATATCTCAGTCTCCAGGCGAGAGAGCTCAATATTTTCTTGTCATTTTATGCTTCAAACTGAGACGTAGCTTCGAATTTGTACCAACAAGGGGGGAAAGAAAAGAGCAGAATTCACTCTGACAAGATTCAGTCCAACCAGGATTTTTTGCTAACTGAGTTGAGCTCATCAATCCATGGTTTCTCCCCCCCCCCTCTCTCTTATGCAATTTCCTCTCCTCACATGCGACGCTGAGACCCCTCACAAATTTCTTCCCACTCCCTACTGGCTGTGGCCCATCCACCAATTCGATATTAGAACCGAAGGGACCATCTCCTTCCACATCAACTTCTCTAACTCCTTTGCCTATCCGCAGTGTTGCATCCTCACTGCAGCCCTTCACCTCCATATCTTCTTCTTCACGGTAACAGCGAATCAATAAAACATTCCAGACTATCCCAAGGCTTTCCCCCACACTGTGAAGCCCTAAACCATCTCCTCCCTTCCTATCACCCCCTACTCTTTGTTCAATAGACAACCCGTAAAGGGTTCTATTAGAGGGAAGAGAAAAAACCCCTCTCTATTCCATTGAAAACCCACCCCTCCGATTCCCTTAGCAAAGCTCCCTTCCTTTTGCTCCATCTTTGATCAGACCCTCCTATGAAGGATCCAACTCCATCCCATCAACCTCCCTCACTGCAGCCCTATCTTCTTTGCCACTATAACAATGACAAGAGAGTAAGAAAAAATAAACAAATAATTCCGACACTTTCACCCCCTACACTGAGAAACCCTAATCCATCTTTCCCTCCCTGTTGCAACCCTCCCAACACCGCTCTGCTAACCTCTCTGCAGATAACCCCTTTAGGGTTCTACACCTTAGATCGGACCCTCCCTCTTGTTGGATTTCACCGAGTTGGGAAAGAACATAAAAGCAGAAAGAGATCACGAAAGACAGAGAAGCAGGGAGAAAAATAAATATGCGTATATTTACATACCTGATTTCAGATTTTTGTTGTAAGTCGACCTTAGCATCACTGCCATATTCGAAGCTGAAACTCCACCACTAAGAGTTTTCCTTGTTGAAGTTGAAATCGAAGTCCCAAGCTTTAATTCTGCTGCTGGTTGTTGGAGTCCCCTGTAATTCCGCCACTTGACTCGGTAGAAGACAAGCTGATCACGAATTCCACCCCTCCCCAGTCCCCATGATAAATCATATCCTCTTTTTATCTTTTTCCCATGCTACCCCCTACCTACTCATTTATTAAAGCTAGTCCTTATCTCTTTTCTCTTTCCCTCTCTAGGATTGCCCCCTCCCTTCTATTTTTACTCTACTTTGTCTTTCTCTTTAATTAGCTTCCAAGTTTATCCCCCCCCCCCCCCCCCCAAAAAAAAAAAATTTTTTTTTGCTACATGCCACTTGCTTTTCTTCTCTTTAGTTTTCAATCTAATAAATTACAATTATTGTTATCCTAAACCCACTACATCATGGAGGCTGGTTGATACTATTTATTCCTTATCTCATAAATTGCAGAAAGAACCTTCTAAGTGGAAGACAGGTTTTAGGAGCTTGCCAATAATGACAATGGCTTCTACAATGCGGCGTCAAGCATGGAAAAACATTCAAAAGGCAAATCAGATATGAATGAAAATGTGGACAATGGAAGTGACAATCAAACTAAAGTACACAGATCTAGTTGCTTACTGAAGAATTTTTCCCAAAAAAATGTTAACAGCCATTAGAAGATAGTGACAGTTGATCATGAGATGCACTGGATTATTGCCCCCATCAAAGCTGATATTTGTGGATGCTAACTGAATAATGGATTCTCTCATTACAGAACTCATGGATTTATTTTTCTCACTACTGAGGGAATTGATGCAAATTCACCATCTCAGACTGACCCAAACCCATTTGGAATCCAGAAGAATGAGAAGATGAACAAAGTCCTGTTTGAGTTTTTGATTTACAAAGATTTTAGAATTGATTTTATTTCGGGAAACAAGATCTTTCAGTGTTCTGTTCATTTTTTAAGTTAGCTATGTAGGATTTTGGTTTATTAAATTCTCAGTTTCCTCATTTGAATAAATTTCCTAGTTAGACAGTTGGCTCCTATTTTTAGGAGTCTCTTGTTCCCTTTATATATGGTGTAATGTCCCATCATTGAATAGATTGAAAAGACTTAATAGCTGTATAAAAGAACCCGTGTGGGTGTGAAAGTATGCAAGTTTTTTCCTCTCCCCCCCCTTCCTTTTTCTTCCAAAAGAAGAAAAAAAAAAGGTGATTTTCCTAACACCCTTGCAACACTAAGAACCCTCTCAGATATCTTCCCACTCAATAATGATGCCCACCAGAAAAGTTAAATCATTAGAAGTCCAAGTGTTTAGTCCAATCAAAAGTCAACCTTCTCATTCATAAACATGTACACCCCTGCCCACCCCTCCCCCCACTTCTAATTTGATGGTAGCTGATAGTAGAGTTTGCACATGTAATGTTACGTTCCCTTCTCACTTTTGAATATCCTTCTCCAATACACAATTCCATTTTATTTGTTTGGTTCTGCACATTTTGGGCCCTCCATGCATTAGGCCACTTTTACGGGTAATTAGGTTGCATAAAAGGTTAGATGTTTTCAGTTATATAGTCAGTTATTTTTTAATTGAATTGAACCTCTTCAACCGATGGTTCAATTAAAGAGAATTTAGTAGTTTTCCTTTAGTGTTAAGATGATGTTGGATTAGGACATCATTTTGAGCCTATTTCAGTTTCCCAGTCAGTTTAAATTGCCTAATGGTTTAATAATTGGGTTAGGCCTTTCCTTTTTGAGCCTTACATATAAGGTTGTCAGAGGGGCAACGAATTTGATTAATGAAAAAGCTTTTGGTGCTCTTCGCTTCTTCTCAGTTGAAGATTTTTATCCTGTAATTGATCAAGGACTCAAGATGGGATTCGTGTTTGATCCCACTGACACCTTGTGGTGGAAAACCCAGGTGGTTCATCATCTGTAATCCAATGAACACCTTGTGGTGTGACACCTAGGTGGTTTCATTGTAGCCTTCCCTCAGTTCTTTCAATATCCTCTTCAAGTTCAAGAACAAGATCCGATCTTTATTCAAGTTTTCTACCAAACAAGCTGCTGCCAGGGGGAACTTTAAAAAACAGTGAGTTTGATCCATAGTAGTCCTAACCCTCTAAACCACCCAAACCATAACATCTGAACCATTTCCTGAAACTATCCCACTTTCCCAAATTCGTTGACCAGAAAGAAAGAATTCTTTTAGATAGTATAGAGTTGGCTGTGGGGCCATTTGTGAAGAAATAAGTTTATGAGCTTTCTTCTTAGTGATGTTATAGTTGACAAATGATGGAATCATGGAATGGGATCTTCATTGGATTCAAAAGCAGCAGCCTACAACCTTCTTTACTTCACCACCCTCACAATCTATGGCCTGCTTGCCTTGGTATGAGTTGAGAGGGTTAGACTGACAATGTTAAGAGCCCTAGTCTAGGGGCATTTCTTCCATTCTTAGGAAGTTGAAGAGGAACTAAGACATACACTCTAAAAGGAACACCCCCTAACTCATATGCCACTCCTTAAGGTTCAAAGCCAGAAGGAAGACAAAACTCTTCTTTCAAGATCCACTATCCAAGAACTTACTCTTGGGTTTACTGCAAAACTCTCATCAACCCTACCCATATTGGGAACAAATACTCTCCTGACCAATTGGATAACTTGATCCAAGCTGCCCCCTCTTTTCCTTCCATTGAAAACCTAAAAGGCCCCAGTCCCAACTATTAGCCCATGACCCTACTTTCTCCCAATATCATTCTAGTGTGTTTATTGGCCTCAAATTAGGCTAGATACCAAAAGCCAGCCCAAAATGACCCCAAATACCCCCGAAATTGGGGGGGCAAATTTCACCGCAACATTACCGAATTTTGGCAACATATCGCTGAAATTTCGGGGTTTCAGTGGTTTTGCTGTGTGGCAAAACAGCGAGTTTCACCGAAATTTCGCACTATGATTCATATATGAGTATTGTGTCCAGTTTCAAATAAAGAACATGTGGACATTACAGACATTTGACAAGAAATATGCAAGTCCAAAAAAGAAGAATGCCAGTAAGAATTTGAAATTGAATATATTTTTCAAAAACTGACAGTTTAGTCAGAGGTCAAGAGAGTGCAGACTCTTGAGTTATCTCCTTGGTAACATTATAACCTGCAGTCTAAAAATCAAATAATTCAACTTGTAGGTTTTCTTTAGTTTTCAAGCTAGGCTACAATTCTAGGATATCATAATTGACCATCTAAGTACTTGAACACCATAATATCAGAAACCATAGCCATGCCCAAGAGGCTGAGAAAGCATTGAATGAGAAAATAAACAAATGTCAATTGCACTAAACCACGCCACCTCCTAAAGAAAACTACACACTCCTTGAATTGTAAATCCCAAAGCATTCAACTCCAGATTCATGAAGTGAAAAATATTAACCATGTACACACCCCAATCAGATTTTTGACTATCATATCAAGGGATAATAAGAAATTTGAAAGGAGAGAGTGCAAATTCCGCTAACCAAACACTGTTCCCATGGCATCTGGGTGAAACAATGCATTAGACAGGTACTGGAAGGGGTTGATCAAAGGCTAACAAGGAGACTGGTGTGACACGCTGACACCAGAGAGAAGAAATGGTGCTAGCTGCCTGGGAGATCGTTGAGAGGTCGTCATGAGACTGCTTAGTATTATGGGTTTTGGGAGATAGGTGAGAGAATGCAAACTTAATTCCGCGTCATCCTGAGCTACTGACAAAGAGCCCCCTCACTGGGAATGATGTGTTTTAAAGACCGCGAGGCCCATTGAGCCAAAGTGGACGATATCATGCAAAAGAAGGGGCTGGATTACAACTTAACACCTAACAGATACCTTACAACTATGACCAGATACCTTACATTTCCAGGAAAACATTGAACATTTGGAGACTCCGAAAATATCCAAGAATTTTTAATAGGGAGCATCACAACTCACAAGTGCCATAGCATTTCTCAGACAAAAATGATTACATTAAACAAGTTATCAATTTCAATTCTTCTTCAGCCTTTTATTCAGTTTTGAAGGTCATTCAACTCCAGATCGTTGCTAAATTATAACATCTAATCCAGTTCACGCCATGAAAGGGCTGTTTCAGAAATTAAACATCACAATTTAACCCACCTCCCAAAAACCTTCTCACAAATTTTAACATCATGAATTCATGACAAATTTCCCAAAAATCTAAGATCCATGATCAGTAGAAAACTTCATGCCAACACTAGAAATTTATTTTAAACAAATTACTCCATTTATAAACACAAAACTGACACACAAAATCAGTAGCCAGAAAGTAACTGGGAGAGGGGAAACCTCACCTTTATGCTCTAGAGCAATCATGATCTCGTTGTTAGTTAAGATCCACCAAAAAGCGTATCAGATCTTTTTCCAGATTTTTCCACCTGAACCCATCACACCCCGAACCAAAAAAAAACTGGGGATAGAAAAAATTCCAACAAAAAAAAATGACGAGGAAGTTTTCCTCACTGTGTTGGAAAACTCGGTCCAGTAAGAGAGAAAGATTACATTGCTGTGAGGAGGGAGAAGAGAAGCAATGGAACGAAGAGGTAGATCAAATTTTTAATTCCATATTCGATCATGTTTTTCTTTTTATTTTTATTAGGATTATGATGAGTTTTTCAAGTAAAAAACGTGGAATATTAATAACTTTCCAAAGTGAATTTAGAATATTAATTAATAGTAAGATATTGAACTAAAAGCAAGGCAAAGCGTGGGCCCCAAGTCACTTCCGAATCTCTACTTGCCTGAGGACGGAGCTTACGTTAATCGGAACTGTACCATGTATATCTCCGATTGTTAGATATGGCAACTATATAGATTATTTTTGGAAGCTGAAGTTCATCCGGACCAACTTGCGCACACCTTGATTACATTCACCCATTACTTCTCCACTAAAAAATATGGATCTCTACCACTTTAACAATTACATAGATCATTTGTTTTTTTTTTTTTCCTTTTTAACAAATGAAATATTATATTAAACTCTGAATATAGAGTCTCCGAGTAAAAATGATAGTTTAACAAGACAAAATAAAGGCAGAAAATGTCACCAAACTCTATTTAAGCCTAACAACCTAGCACCACGAGTTAAATAAATCATATCATATCATACTATCATACTATTATACTATCATATTATACTATCGTATCATGTCATACTATCATGGATGTCTCATTGTTTTCCCTAGAAAAACGAGATTCAAACTAATTAGACACATTTCTGTTATAGGTGATCCGGAGCAAACCGCTGGACCAGGACAGGTTCCCCCAAAACGGACCATAGGCTCCAGGATCCATGCGAGTGAGACTTGCCAGCCAGGCAAGGGCGCTTCTCAGACGACACCAAACATAACAGACATATCAGAGTTCGATAACAAGCGTTGCTGTCCACCAGCTTTGCAGCCAACCCAGCGATAAATAAGGGATTCGAAATATCCCTTCTCAGACATCGTCCATCATAATTAAATTCAGCAATAAATGCACAAGGCCCCATTTAATGATCAGGACATCAGGAAGTTTTTGATTTGTCTTGAAGTTGTCTTGAGTACCGTGAGATCTCTTTTTGTCCCCTCAGCCAAAAAACAGCGTCACTGTGATATTTGAGTTGACCCTCAAAAGGGAAATCAACAAATGTCTAGAGAACTACTCAAGGAGCAATGTCACCCATACTACGAAGCCATCTCCACCGTCGAATGCTTCCTGAGGCATCAACTTGCCATTGCATAAAATAAAGGGTCTCAGGTTCGTTATAAATAACGATAGGACTCCCTGGTGAAGGACACACTCTCTCCAGCCATTACTCTTTTTCTTAACTCCACCAATAACATTCATTTCATTAATCTCCTACATCGTCTTTGAACATTTATTCTTCATGAAGTGATTCTCAGTGTCTTCTTCAATGACTGACTTAATCATTGGAGATGGCTTCCCGTTTTCAGAGGCTGCTCACTCTCACTTCTGCTCTGATCTCAGGAGAACCGAACTCGAGAATAACTCGAACCAGTCAAAGCAGTTGATCCTTCCACAACAATTTTGAATTCTAAATTATCTTCTTGGTCTCTTCAATTCTTCCACTTTTCGAATTCTACCACTCTTTAAGATGTAACTAATCTTCACCCCTTGAAGTAATCTAAGTTTTGTGCCACCCCCTGCTTCTTCTCCATCATTTTATGATTTCATTAATTCATGTCAACACAACTACTATAAAACCTATCCATTTCAATTGTTTAATATTTGATTATTAAATGTGAATATTTAAAATTGTAAACTGATTTTAATGCACGATTCATTCTTGATCGAATTTTTTGTTTTTGGGAATATTTCATGACCCAATTTAGTGTTTCAGACCTATCTTTTCGCATGATTAGTTTTATTGGTTATTTATTATTTTAAAAACTAATAATGCATTTAGTGAGACAAAAATGAGTGGTCGCTTTTTATTATTAGGCATTGAACCATTTTGAACGGTGGATCTCTCTCATTGTCTCTCCATTTATTCCACCATTTTGAATTCTCTCATTTTGGATTTGATAATTGATTTTTAAATAAAATCTCATTGTCTCTCTATTTCTTTCGCTGCTTAAACTTATAAGTTTAACTCTCATTTAACATATCACATCAAATAACATATTAAGTAATTAATGATTTCTTGAAAAATGAGAATGGTAGAAATTAAGAATTTGCCAATACAAAGCTGTTCTAGTGGTTGAAACCAACAACTCTTAGTAAAGAGGTCGTGGGTTTGACTCTCGATGAGGCATATTAATGTCCCCATCCCCCGGCTTAATAAAATCTCATTTGTTAAAAAAAAAAAAAAGAATTAAAATTAGTTTAATAATTTAAAATTTACATTTCTAGACATCATTTATTAAAGATTCAAAAGTCTAAATTGATTGAATACAATAGGGTCTTTGTGGAAACAAAATAATTATTTTTGTATACAAATGTATGTAACATAATCATTTTGATATTAACTATTAATATTAATTTTTTTGGGGGGTAAATTAAAAATTTTCATATAGCATGAGAATGGGTTTAAAGTATACTTTGAGCCAAGGGCTTTATTTTGTAAATTTTTAGAATCCTAACAACTCTTCAATGTAAAAAAGAAAGTTATATTTTCAAATATACTCCTACCTTTTTTTTTTTGGTGTTTGAAGTTCATCCAGGTCAGCTTATGTGCACCTCGATTACATCATTAAAAAGAGTTTTATTGTCCGCAAAGGTCGAACCCATGACCTCTCCACTGAGAAGTATGGATCTTACTACTCTACCAACCCTCCATTACAATTCCTATATTTTTTTAGGTGAAAGTTGCTAGAGGTTTATCATAGCAAGTTTACGAGCACCTTGATTACATCCTCAAGGGAGAGACACTTTTTGCAAAGGATCCCTCCATTGAGAAGCATGGATCTCTACCACTCTATCAACTCTACATTAGCAACTCTCAACATTTTTTTTAGGCTGTTTGAAAAAACTTTGTATACGGTAGGTAGCGCCGTAGGAATCCGGATCTTCTCCCCATCAGGGGAGCACAGAGTGCTCCCCCATGGCTTCCTTACCACAAATACCAGTGGGTCCCACTGGTGAAAAAGATTTTTCTTCTTTTTTTTCCAAAAAGTGTTTATCATCGTGGGCCCTGATATTTGTGGTCAGGAAGCGTAGGGGGAGCTGATCCGGACTCGCGCCGTAGCGGGTAGCCGTGCTTAAAAAAATGCATCAATGTACATCCGATATAACGGTCTTTACCGACACTTAATCCATTTCGCGTTACCTTCTCTGAAGTCTGAACCGACCCACCCGGTGATTTACTGCGTTCTCAATCTCTAAATTACGTCGGTGGTCACTCTTCGTCAGGGAGCGGCGAAGCACAGCTTGTGAATACGTTTTGTTCTCAGGCGAACAAACCCTAGTCAGGGTTTATCAGAGGCTTCTGCAAATGCTACTTTGAACCTTTCTCCTCCAGAACAAGCACTGAGAACGCAGTTTCTAGTTTTGCGAAACCCCAACCAAGGGGAAAATGCCGAAGGTGTACGGAACTGGAGCTTATGATTTCAAGCGGCATCGTGTCGCAGAGTATCCAGTCGAGTTGGCCTCTGGAGTTTCTGAAAGACCAGCGGAGCAGAAACCAGGAACGAATATATCAAGTTCCATTACTCTTCTAGAGATCCAACGAGATCGATTGACAAAAATTGCCTCCAAGAATTGGGCAAAAGCTGCAGGTGATCCTTCAGAATTAGCTCCATTTAATCCTGAGCTTGTGAAGGAGATTTACGAGACAGAGCTTCTCGTTAAAGGTGGAGTTAAGCCTGTTCCTTTGCAGAGGGTTATGATTTTGGAGGTAAGTCAGTATTTGGAAAACTACCTCTGGCCGAATTTCGATCCTGAGACAGCGACTTTTGAGCACGTTATGTCAATGATCCTCATGATAAATGAGAAGGTAAGTTATGTAGTTTGATGTTATATGCGATTATTAGCTCTCTTTGTTAGGGAATGCCACTGAAAGTGGAGGAGAGGTTTGTGAAATTTGTGAAATTTTGGGTTTTGAACTTTCGTAGTTTCGGGAGAATGTTGCCCCGTGGACGTGTTTTTATGATAGGAGGGATGCGTTCAAAGGATTCTTAGAGAGGGTTCTTCGGCTCAAAGAACAGGTTCTTGTTTTATTTCTGGACAGAGTTTCCTTGTTTACTTTGTATGAATGCCATTTGTCATTTCTCTTTTCTACTACATAAGATTGAAATTTTTTTGCATTGTAAACCTACTAATTTTCTGTTCTTACCCTAAGTACTCTCTTCTATTGTTACAACTAAAATAAGCTTGATGATTCACATCTTGAATTTACTAGTTTTCTATTACCTTAAACTACCGGAGGAGTTTAATCTGATATCAGGATGGGGATATTACTTTTTTGCGCAATAGTAGTTTATTGGCCAATCGGTTGTAGCCACTGCTTTATGTATCTCATTCTGAATTGGTAGTATTCACTTTCTCCATTTGTGTGATCTGCCTGGAGTAACTAAGTGCTGAATTTGGGTTCTATTTTAAACAAATCAAAGTCTTCACTTTCTCCGTTTGTGTGATCTGCCTTGAGTCACTAAGTGCTGAATTTGGGTTCTTCTATTTTAATAACTGATTTGTTTATTTTATTTTTATTTTTTTGCTTGTAGGAAAAAGCATTAAGTATTGCAGAGAAGACCAACTATTTGCTTTTCATGATTAATGCCTTTCAGGTATTTGGTGTTCTATGATTATTGTAACTAACATATTTAGTTGTCGGAGTTATTGATCTATAGCATGTCTCAATCTACAGTTCAAATTCTTCTGGTCATTGGTAGTATGACATATCATCTATCTAGATTGACATATCCTCTTTAGCAGCATTCCCTATCTTTTTTGTGCTGCAAATTGTGATTGTGACAATCAAGTGAAATTTATCTGAAACTTGAAAGTACATGCTTTGCAATTTGGAGCTAGACATATTCTAATGCATGTAGATCTTGACTGATTCATCTTGATAGCCCACTATTTGCAATGTAAAAAGCTATTGAAATGAAGAGTTGCTTAAAGATAAGTTTATAGACCGTTTCATTCACCTTATCAGTTGGCCGGTCATCTATCGTCCTAAATCTGAAGGTGGTCTAGGGATCTGGCATATCCGTTAATATTGCTAGTCTCATGAAACTCATATGGAAGATCGCCTCTAGACATGACTTCATTTGGGTTCAGTGGGTTTACTCTTTACCTTGTCAAATCAGATTTGACCTGGTCAGTGCCTCGCTCTAGATGCTTATTTGGCTTTGATCAAGATTGGTCATGGATCCCGAGATCCTTTGCAAGTAGCTCTATTTGTGACCGTGTCGGTAAGTTGGTCTTTGGTGCCACTATTCACCACTTGTGGTGGGAGCATAACCTCATGAGATAGAATTCCAAATCCAGATCATTAGAAGTGATTAGGAAAGCCATATGCTTTGATGTCTCCACTAGGCTTCAGTTTGCTCCTCACCCCCCATTTTAGATACCCCAAGGAATAGTATCATTGTTGTTACCTGGGGTTTGAGTTCCGTTCTCCAGCCTCCTCCTTGAAGGCTGCCACCCCTCATTTTCTTCCCGGTGGGGCTCTTTAATATAGTTTGTATTCATAAAATCAAAGTATATAGATTGTTGGGAACAACCCATTTGTTTGTCTGTACTTATTAGTATGCTGCAAGAGATGAAACTGGGGGATGTGGATTCCAGGGTGACATTTGGAATAACAGGTTGTGAATCGGGAACTTCTGTTTTTTCTCTGACGGCTTTAGTACTGTGAATGAGTTATTCTTAGCAGCACTTCCGTCTAGGAGTTGGGTGTGTTAAAATCTATTTCCCTTTCTGTTATATAGATTTACATTGACTATATTTTTTAGAGAAATCTATTGAATGATCTGTGAATTGGTAACTTCTGTTTTTTCTCTGACGGCGTTAGTACTGTGAATGAGTTATTCTTTGCAGCACTTCTGTCTAGGATTTGGGTGTGTTAAAATCTATTTCCCTTTCTGTTATATAGATTTACATTGACTATATTTTTTTGAGAAATTTATTGAACGATCTTAAAGAAATTTGCTCATGTTGTTAGGTTTAATTGATGTCAGGTGACATAGAGGAACGGAGAAATCCATCAAAACTGAGGTTAATGGAGTTTGTCAGTTCCCTAGGTTTCTTTTGAGGTTTGGTTAGGTTTTGTAAATAATCTCTTAAAAAATGGAAAATATATATTAAGCTTATAGTAATTAAAAAGAAAAATCTTCATTTTGTCAAATTGGATGCAACGCGACTTCTATTGTTATCTCTTCCTATTTGAGGTCTTGGTAGGCTTTTCTTCTCCTGCTGGATTTGTTCAAGAAAATGACATCCTCCTGGGAAAAGTATAACTGAAAAGTCTACTTTACTCAACTCTTTCGCATCAAATCTAAAAGCAGTGATTTCTAATTTCATCTGCCTCGTTCCTGCTTCTTCTGATCTTTAGATGCTTTTTGCATCTCAATAGGTTTAGAACTTTACTATCTGAAGTCTCTAATTTGAAGCATGGTTGTCAAAGCTTCTGCCTAGGTGCCTAGGCCTGCCTTTGGGTCAAGGCATTCTGGTGTCACCTTGTTGCCTAGTCGATGCCTTGTCGCTTTGCTTGTTGTCGACTTGGTTATCATTGCCCTCTATCACCTCGCTTTGCCTCGTTGCCTTGACAACCATGATTTGAAGTGCTGAGTTTTTATCTCAATCTGCTCCATACTATCACATTTTTAAGACCTTCTAACATGAACTCCGCTTGATTTGCAGTTATGAGCTCAAGAAGACTGAGGATATTACTGAATTACTAATTTTATCCATTAGCCAAGTAATGAGTAATCAATTGTTCCAATGATTCTTGAAGCATGGCTTGAGAGTCTTAAGAGTAAATTCTTTGACAGTCTTTCTCTGTGTGGAAAGTGTACCCTGGAGTAGTATGGCTACAATCAATGAACCTCTTCTGTATGGTCTCTCTTGTGAGGAGTGTATTTCTTACACCCTGTGAATTCAATGTTGAGTCTGAAATATGGATGCTTATGCGTGCTTCATGCGTCTGAGTTTTTTCTTGCTTTGCTTGTGCGCTATAGAGCATATGAACTGGAACTAATGGGGTGAAATCTCTTGATATACTTTGTGTACAGAGTCTGGAAGATGAAATTGTTAGTGAAACTGTACTGAAGCTAGCAAGTCTGAAGTCATGGCATAGTCTATCTTTTGGTCGATTTCAGGTGAGAGTACAATGCTATTCTCTTTCATTTGTATCCCTTTTTCTTTCCCCACTTCTTCCCTTCATCTTGCTTGCTTTTTTCTTTTTAAGTTGTTGCGTGCAATTTTTCTACCAAGTAACAAGTGGTTCCTCATCTGATTAGCTAAAAAATGTATATCTTTAGTTAAGCTTCAGGTTGAAAGAGCATGTGCAAGGTGAAAGCATTCCCATATAGGTCATTAACATAGTTGTCATGGGAACTAGATGAATTTGACATCCATAGAATGTGTTAAGAACCCATGAATCAAATGCAAAACTAATATTATTTAATTGACAGAATAACAAAGAACAATGATAAACTGGTTACATTGGTGCCAATCACCCCCACAGCACATTGCTGCCCCTCAGCCTATGGCTGCCCAAACACTCACATAAATAATCCTTAACTCCTAACATCTTATGCCTATTTATAACCCTTAATCAACCCTAATTCTCCTCAATGTAGCATAATACTGTAATCCCAGAGCCCTATCAGAATGCAATATATAAGTGTATGTAACATAACTGGGATAAAAGGGCATGCCCAGCTAAAAAATGTATATCTTTAATTAAACCTCAGGTTGGAAGAGCATGTGCAAGGTGAAAGCATTCCCATATTGGTCATTAACATTGTTGTCATGGCAACTTGATGAATTTGACATCCATGGAATGCAATATATAATTGTATGTAACATAACTAGGATAAAGGGCATGCCCAGTGGATGAGGCTTCGATTACTACTGGGTATGGAGGGATCACAATGATAATTTTATTTAGATTTTTTTACATGCACCCCCTCAGAAAAACTGGCAGCTTTCATGTTCTCCATGATCTGATTCCTGATCATCAAAACCATGGCTGTTAGAGCTTGTTGGCATTGGATCCTTAAGAGGGTCTAGGTGGGGTGATTCTTTTGACTGAAGTTTCAATTTAAACACAGTACTCTAAGATGATTTTTCCATTTAAAAGATGGGCTGGTTTATGGATGGAGGAGGATTTGTAAGGTGGAAGACAGCGCATCTCCATGACATTATCTTTAATGCTTATTCCCTTTTTTGCCCTATCCTTTAATCAATTTGACTCCCTTTTTTTAGTTCCAACTTCCAAGATTGCATCTCTTAATTTGTGTTGCATTTTATTTGTTGGTTTTGCTCTTCTGTAGGCTGTAGGCTTGAGCTTCCATTAATTTACAGCACTGCCACTACATACTTATTTTGGGTTTTCATTTGCTATTTTACATTTATTATCAAGTTCTGAACAGTGATTAAATTTACAGATTTGCCATTATTTATATTACTTGATTTGTTTAGTGTTTTACTGGGCCCAAAATGATTGAACCAGGTTTTGGAACCTTGTTGGATTGCCCCAAGGCGACGTCTTGATAACCATGGTTATCAAGCTACTTTCTTTAGTATTGCATTTAGCCTTCCTATAGGCTATAGTATTCATCCTCTGCAGTAAACAGGAGGATAATGTTGATTTCTTTCTCATTTGCAGATGGAGCTTTGTCGTCATAGTGATTTAGTCAAAAAGTGGAAACGAATGATTAAGAAAGAAGCAAAGCAAGCCAAAGAACAAGGAGAGGCTTTTGATCCCTCAAATATACTTGAAGTGAAATTTTTGAGGACCTTAATTGAAGAGTTTATTGAGGTACCATTTTAACTAAGTTAAATGTGGCAGCTTGTACCTGTAATTTTCAGAGGATTTGCAGAACCAATGGAGTTTTTTCTTCCCCTTGTGTTTGTCAGATATTAGATTCTAAGGTTTTCTCACGCAAGCAAGACGGTGGTGATGATGACCACATTGTTGATTCTAGTATCTTTGGGCATGCTGATGATGCTTGTCTCCTGTATTGTGAGAGGTTCATGGAATTTCTTATTGATCTTTTAAGCCAGTTGCCAACAAGGAGGTATACTGTTTTCTCTGTGTATTTGAACTTGCTGCTTTCCTTCACAGCAGCTGTTTTTTAAATTTTCACGGGATGCTAATTTTGCATCTGAGAAGGGCAATTGACATAACCCAAATTCTAGAGTCTTGATATGTGAAATTAATTCTCTAAAATTAGGGTTACTCCGTGATCCTTTCTTTGTGAACTGGCAAACAAAGAACTAATATGGGAAGGTTTAGGGAAAATTAGGGTTTAACAATCACTAAGATGGGATAGATTTTGGGTTGATTAGGTTTTTGTGGGAAGATTGGGAAGGTTTGGTTAACAAAATCTAAATGGGATGGGTTAATTAAGAAAGGAAGGGATTTTGGAAAATCAGGGTTTCAACAAAATAAAATATGGGAAGGGTTTTGGAGAAAATTATGGCTTTGGGTTAACCAAACTCACCCTGGGATGGAAAGGAAAGCCTATGGTTGGGTCTAGGAATGGGTGGGAGTCTGCGATGGGTAGGGAAGGGGATTTGGGGTTGGGGTGGGGGTATACTTACTGGTTTTAGGAGAGCTGCTGGCTTAAGGGGAGTTGGGGAAGGCTGTCACTGGCTAGAAAACAATGCTGGAATTTGCAGAAACTAACTTAAACTCTCAACTTAGGTCATGGGTTAAGCTTCCTCCGACTCCCAAGTCTTCAGTTTTATTAATCTTCAACTGAGTTCTTTACAAGGGGGTGGGGGCTCTAAATGGCCTTACACTTGGAGGGAGAAGACTTGGACTTAAAACAAGGAAACCAAATTGGACTCAACTAGGGAATCCTTCATAGATTAGGATCCTGATGTAACTAGGGTTTGACCTGAAAAACCAGACCCGAAAGGCCTATCTTAAAGCTGGCTGAATACCTCAGGGTATTTTGGTAATTTTCCAGCCCTTTTAGAGCTCAATAAGGGTCTAGTTGGAAACTTCTTGGTCCAAGGGTCATGGATCTACCTTTATCTTTTTATTTGGATTATTGTTATTATATTGTGAATTGGAATAGAGTCCTAGTCTGGTCAAGAGTCCAAGTTGGAATCTAATTTAAAAGATTCCTTCTGGATAATTACCTATTTATTTTTGCAAGATTGTTAGGTGATTCCTTTTGATAGGTATTGGGTTGTTCGAGTCCAAGTTTGTTAATTAGTTAAAGTCCAAGTTGAGTTCAAGTGTCAATGTGATGTGGCTATAAATACAGCCACCCTCTCATGTAACAGTTGAAGATTTTGAATTGAAGGCTTAGAGTTGTGGGTGGTTTCCATGCAACCTAGGTTGAGGTTTGAGGCAAGATTTCTGGTTTCCTAGCTTTCCTTCTTAACACAGCAGCCGAAGTTAGTGCAGTCCCTTCCCACCCTTGCAGCACCTCCTCCCCGGGCCCTCCCCTTCTGTTGCAGGCCTATCTTGCCCCCCTCCATCGCCCCATCCCAACCCCCGCAGCTCCTCCCCATTCCTCTTTCCCACCTGCGATGGCAGCCCCTGCCTCCCTTCTTCCCCTTCTCCCTAGGAGCATCATAATCCCCCTCTTCCTTTTTTTGGGGGGGGGGGGTGTTCTTGGATCTTGGTTCTTGCAGCAAAACAGAAAAGAAAAGAAAAGAAAGAAAGAGAAGATGAAAGAAAAAAGAAAAGAAAAGAGAGAAGAAAGAAGAAGAAAAAGAGAAGATCAAGAAAATTCAAGAAAGGCAAGAATCACCCCAACCCTTCCTACCTTAGCTGCAAGACTCCCTAGTCCCTACCTCTTTCCCCATTTTACCGCTAGGTTTCCCGCCCCTTTTTCACCTACCTCAACCTACAGGCTTCCGTGGCTCATCTAGGGTAAGTCTAAATATTCCTTGGTTCCCCAAATTATTTGACTAAACTCTTCGCCTCCCCTTTCCCCTTTGGCCATACCCCACCCTACCTTTATTAATCGAAATTATCCCACATACCCCTTCCTATCAACCCTAATCCATTCCTTAGGTTCTTGGATATTCCCACAACTCAATATACATAAATAATAGTCCTTTTTTTCCCACTCAAGCCATCCCATAGGATATCCCATAAATTTAATTATCTCAAACATACCTAGGACCAACCCACTTAGGTTTGTTAAACCAACTATTACTCAAGATTCTTCTCCAAACCATCCCATAAATAGCCCTAACCTTATTAAGAGCTCAATTATTTGCTGGTTCTTATTAAAAGAGGTCATGGAAGATCTAACCCAGACCCTTGGTTACATTAGATCCCAAGAACCCCTAAAATGGAATCTTCAATCGTTCCCAACTCTCCTCCATCTATCAAACTTTCCTCTGTCTTATCCCCAAAAAGATGGGTGCTTCTTCGTTGTCGAATTTTGGTCTATCTCCCTCTATAATCTCCTCTACAAATTCATCTCCAAGGTTCTTACGAATAGGCTCAAGAAGGTTATGCCCCTTCTAGTGAGCTCCAACCAATCCCGCTTTCATCTTTGGTCGTAGCATTGCTGATAACATCCTCCTTTGTGCGAAAATTGTCCGTGGTTTTGACAGATCTTCCCACTCTCCTATTGCTCTTATGAAGGTTGATCTCCACAAAGCCTTTGATTCTATCTGTTGGGACTTTATTAGTGATGTTCTCTCTCTTATGAGATTCTGCCCTCTTTCATCTACTGGATTGGGATTTGTATCTCTACCCCCCTCTTCTCCATTATCACTAATGGTTCCCTGGTCGGTTACTTTCCCTCTCGTGTTGGAATCCGTCAAGGTTGCCCTCTCTCCCCTTACCTCTTCTCTCTTGCCTTAGAGGTCCTCTCCCTTATCCTCCAATCGAGCACTGATCAGCATCTTATCTCCCCCATTCCCAAATGTAAGTTTCTCAATCTCTCCCACCTTGCTTTCGCTGATGATTTAATAATCTTCTCCAAAGCTGATCATCAATCCATTTCCTTCATCCTCTTAACCCTCTCTACTTTTGAGTCCCTCTTCGGCCTCAAAGTTAACCTTGATAAGCCTACCATCTTCCTCATTGGCATTCCTGACTCTTTCCGCTCTTCCCTCCTCCGGCTCACAGGTTTCAAGCCCTGGTTCTTTCCGGTGACCTACCTTGGTCTTCCCCTTATTCTTGGTAGGCTCATTCGTCAACATTGTTCTCCCATGCTTGACCATATTAGGAAGAAGCTCCAACTCTGGAAAGGCAAGCTCCTCTCCTTTGCTGGTCGAGTTGTGCTCATCAAGTTTGTTCTCCACTTGTCATACATTTACTGGTGTGGTATCTTCTCTCTTCCCAAATCTATTATTAATGCTATGGAATCTCTTTTCTGTGCATTCCTCTAGAAGAGTCAAGAAACCTCCCGCTTCCTTCATTCCATCAGTTGGTCGGTTATCTGTAGCCCAAAATCTGATGGGGGTGTGGGAATTCGCCGCATCATGGATATCAATATGGCTTTTCTCCTTAAGCTCATTTGGAAAATTGTCTCCAAACAAGATTCCATTTGGCTCAATTGGGTTCACTCTCACCTCCTCCGTTCTGACTCCTCCTGGACCGTCCCCATTCCCTCCAACTCTTCCTGGGTTTGGAGAAAGCTTCTCCTTCTGAGGCCGTGTGCGCTCACAGTGATCACTTCTCTCATCTCCACTGGTACCTCCACCTCCTTTTGGCTTCATCTGTGGCATTCGATGGGCATTCTTTACACTTTCCTTGGCCCCCGCATTGTCTACAACTCCCGCATTCCCAAATCCACCCCCTTTCTTCCTTTATTTTTGATGGCACCTGGACCCTCCCCCTCACCCCTGTCTCACACAAGCCTGGAATTCTCTCCTAGCTCTTTCAAATTCCCCTCATGATATTACTGTGTGGCTCCCTATCCACTCTAAAACATTCACCACATCCTCGACCTGGGACCTCCTCCGTACCCTATCCCCTTCCCCCCCTTGGCCCTCGTTGATTTGGTTTAAAGGTCATATCCCCCACCATTCTCTCACCCTTTCGAGAACCCTCATGCTTGCCTTACCCACCCAAACCTTCCTCATTAGCCGTCACATCCTTGTTAACCCAAACTGCACCCTTTGTTGGTGTAACCATGAGGACCTTGACCACCTTTTTTTCCTTTGCCCTTTCTCCAACTCCCTTTGGAGAAAAGCCCTTGCTTCTATTTGGCCCCATTCGCATCATTCCTTTGGATTTGTTAGGGATTGGTCTTGGGTGTTGAGAAGCTTTTTTGGTTCTTCCATTTGTGACTGGATCGGTAATCTAGTCTTTGGTGCTACTATTCATCATCTATGGTGGGAGTGCAATCTTAGAAGATGGACCTCCAAATCCCGCTCTATTGACATGATATGGAGGGCCATCTATTTTGATGTTTTTGTTAGAGTTTCTTCTTTTCCCCATCCCCCGGTTGACGACACCCCAAGGAACTGACTTATTGTGATTTGTTGTTTCTTGGGTCTTAATTCCTCATTCCAGCCTCCCGTTTAAAGACTATTTGTTGTTTCTTTCCTTTTTTTTAATTTAATTATTCATTCATCCAAAAAAAATAAAATAAAAATGGAATCTTCAAGAAAATAACTTGCAAAAATTGACAACTAATTGTCTAAAGGAATTTCATTTTAAAATTGATGTCAATTGGAACTCCATCTCTGATTAGGACTCTTAGTACTAACTCAATTAAAATAACAAAAATAGATATGGACTAATATGAAGAAAATTACTGTACTAGTAGTGTCCAAAATAAGTGAGGAAAAGACCAAACTATCCCTTATTGGGTTCGGCCAGCTCACTTAGGCTGTGTTTGTTTGCTGGAATAAATGTGGGGTGGGAAAATTTGTGAAAAAGCAAACTTTTCCTTTAATAAATCCTAAAAGTGTAGTTTGTTTGGTTGCTTGGGGTGGGAAAGTTAGAGACAAGTTTCCTTAAATTAAGAAAACTTGTCTAGTGAGGTGGCAAACCAACTTTCCCACCCCAAGCCTTTTCAAAACCCCACAAAATGTGTGGGACTTTGTGGAAACATGTGGAAAAGTAAAAAATAGGACCCACAATTAACACTTTTCCACAAAATCCCTTCCTTTCCTTCTCCCTCACCCCACTACACATGGGCCCACATTTTTCTCCCCACCCCACCTTTGCAAACAAACGCAGCCTTAGTGTGCCAATGGGTTTGGTTCTTGGGTCTAACTTATTGATTTGGTAAGGGTGGTAGGTTGCTTACGTCAATGGTCAAGTATTACATGTATTTGTTATATTATATGTTTCATGTATTTGTTATATCATTTCATCTTTCCTTTAGGAAGATGGAAGCAATGTTTCATGTACATATACGGATATACCCGCGACTCTCTTTAAACCTCCTCCTAATTTTCTATTTATTGATGTTCTTTTATTGCACAGATATCTTAGAGCTGTTGTTGCTGATGTTGCTGTTGTTGCCAAATGTCATCTAAGTGCTCTTTATACTCATGAGAAGGGACGGCTTTTTGCTCAGCTGGTTGACCTATTGCAGTTTTATGAGGGTTTTGAGATTGATGATCATGTTGGGACACAATTAGATGATGATGAAGTGCTTAGAACTCATTATTCCTGTTTTCAGGCTTTTCAGTTATTGGCATTTAAAAAAATTCCCAAGGTATGTTTTGTAAGTGGGTGGTACACTTGTACATGACTGTGAAAGTATTTTTTATTCCTTCTTCGTAGATCATATCCTAAATATGATATTCTTTTGGCCTTAATAGTTAAGGGATCTTGCATTGGCCAACATTGGTGCAATTAACAGACGTGCTGATCTCTCAAAGAAATTATCTGTACTTTTGCCAGAAGAGCTACAGGACCTGGTCTGCAATAAGGTATGTAATTTATTTAACTAATGTAATCTATGTTCTCCCTCTACCCTGTTTTCCCCCCCACCCCTCTTAACTTCTCTTTAACATAAACTAATTAGGTTCAATTTTGGAGTCTTTTCACTCATTTGCCTTATATTTTTAATCTGTACCTGCTTTTACTTTGGGCTTTTATATGCTCAGTGTGTTATAGTATTTTCTGGTTGCTACTGAGTACTGAAGTAGCATTTAGAAGTAGATTGTCACCCATTCATCAATGTTCATGATCTCATCTCGGTGGCCATCTCGCTAGGCAAACTAATCAAGATCTCACTGACTTGGAGGAATCTTCCTTCCCAACTCAGTGGTTTTAGGTGACTTTTGGTGTGGAGGTTACCAGCCTATTATAGGCCTTCGAAGCACGGTGGTGGCCTTAGATTTATAAATTAAGTATTGTAAATGTGAGTTCCATTTCAGACTCACGCCTGAAACCAGTATGCTGAAGATGCACCCTAGAATGGCTTGTTGTACAGACCATATACTCCATTATGAATGCATTAGTGTTCAAATTTTAAACAAGTCTAGTATGTTGCACATGTTTATCTTCGTAGTTCAAATTACATAGGTCAAATGATTAATCGAAAGCGTGGAAGTGGGAGATTTGAGGAAGTAGAAGTAGAAGAGGTGAAAATAGTGAAATCTCTTTCGAGTTTTGTTACTCAAGTGAGACCTGTAAGTAACAAAGGGGCTAGTTGAAACCTGGGCTGAAGATCTTAACTTGATTGAGATCTAAACTTATACCCTTTTATTGGTATTGCACTTCTTTGATAAAGTGAGATATCTTGCAAGATCGCGTGGTTTTTTGAACTTTGGAGTGTTAGTTGAGTTTTTCATTTGCAGTAGAATGGATTTATGAACCTTTAGCCTATAGAGCTAGTGGCATTTGCTTCTATCTAAAAATTAGTTTTATGGTCCTCGCTTTTTATCTTTGGTGAAAAACGCATTTTTGTTCATTCTCAAATGTTTTGAGTTTCCTCTTCCATGAATGTTACCTTGCCCTGTCTTTTACTTGTACTGCTACTTGCTGGTATGTTTACCTAATATTACTCTGCTTACAGCTCAAATTGGTATCGAAGGATGACCCCTGGGCAGAAAGGGCTGATTTTCTTATTGAAGTTATGGTCTCCTTCTTTGAGAAACGGCAATCCCAAAAGGAAGCCATAAATGCTCTTCCCCTTTACCCAAATGAGCAAATAATGTGGGATGAAAGCCTTGTACCAAGTATTAACTACTCAGGAGAAGGTTGCCTAGCTCTCCCGAAGCTTAATCTTCAATTTCTGACACTTCATGATTATTTGCTGAGAAATTTTAATCTTTTTCGTCTGGAGTCAACATACGAAATTCGTGAGGATATCCAGGAAGCTGTGCCCCACCTTCTTGCGTACATTAATAATGAAGGAGAAACTGCTTTTCGTGGCTGGTCAAGGATGGCTGTGCCAATCAAGGAATATAAGATTACTGAAGTAGGTCAGCCAAATATTGGAGAAGTCAAGCCATCATGTGTGACTGCAAAGGTTACATTCAGCATTTCCAGTTATAAAGCACAGATTAGGTCTGAATGGAATGCCCTTAAAGAGCATGATGTCTTATTTTTGCTTACTATACGTCCTTCATTTGAGCCTCTTAGTGCGGAGGAGGCTGCAAAGTCAACAGTCCCAGAAAAGCTTGGACTTCAATTTGTCCGTGGATGTGAAGTTATTGAAATTTGTGATGAGGAGGGAACTCTCATGAATGATTTCACTGGGCGTATTAAAAGAGATGAATGGAAGCCTCCTAAAGGGGATCTGCGAACTGTAACTGTTGCACTTGATACAGCACAGTACCACATGGATGTCAGCGACATTGCAGAGAAAGGTGCAGAGGATATTTATGGGACATTTAATATATTAATGAGGAGGAAACCCAAGGAAAACAACTTCAAAGCAATTCTGGAGTCCATTAGAGACCTTATGAATGAAACTTGCATTGTTCCTGACTGGTTGCATAACATATTTTTGGGATATGGAAATCCTTCAGCAGCACAGTGGACAAATATGACTGATCTTTTAGAAACGGTGGATTTCAAAGATACTTTTCTAGATGCAGACCATTTGAGGGACAGCTTTATAGACTATGAGGTATTTCCAATGCTTCCTGATGTTATGAACTAATGGGATTGATGCTAATATTATTCTGTACTTTGAATAGTATGGAATATTTGATTTAGTATGCTTCTTTATTATAGGTCTCCTTTGTAAATCCAGATGGCACTGAGAATCTGCAGCCTGGACCTCCTTTTCGAATTAAGTTGTCCAACGCAATGAAAGGCAGTTCTCATGCTCTACCAGGAAACAAGAAGTCTATTGCATCTCGGATGGATGAAAGCAATAGAGTGGATGCATCTTTGGAGAGAGAACAACTTACTGTTGAGTCATACGTCCCTCCTGACCCAGGTCCTTATCCCCAAGATAAGCCAAAACAGAACTCTGTCAGATTTACTCCAATACAGGTATTGGATGAATTTTTGGTTTGTGTAGTAACAGAAATGCATTGATGTTGATAAATGTGAGCCAAAACTAATTTCTCTCCCTGTTATCTTTGGGTTTCCAAGATATTTTAGTGTATGAATAATTTTTTGTGATTTGTCATTTCTATTGAACTTCACAGAACTGGTGAGTAGCTCATGACAAGTTGAGTTGTACTTAAAGCAGTCATTTTTTCAAGTCTATTAGGCTATCACTTTTGAACCTGGCAGATATGCCTTTCCTTATCAGTATTGATCACCACCAGCCAAGACTGATCAAGATTGATATTAACCATACTTAACCTGATATTAAATGTCTTGTACTGCTAGGGGCAGGCCTTGGCGGCTGGCACAACGGTTGGTGGACCACAGTTGTAGCCCCGAGGTCAAGGCATTGAAACAGCCTCCCTGAAAAAACTGTTGGGGGGTAAGACTGCATCGAAATCTCCCCCCGGGCTCTGCTTGTGTGGAAGCCTTTGGCACTGGGTTCACCCTTTATAATATCTTGTACTCCTGGGCTACATGTATCCATTTGTACCCAATTTAACTCTACAAAATAGGTTACAGAAAATTTTCTCTCTTGAAATGAGATCTGCTGGCTTATTGGATGGTTACAGTTCCGCAACTTTTGGTGATGTCAATCTATAAAGCAGTAAGCACCTGGTCTGCATTTTGTTTTGTCCAGTTGCTATTTCAAATCCTTTTTTGGTTGTTTCGCATCCATCCAGGCTTTGGCCAATTCCATTCTCTATAAAATTGATATGGTAAGTATTGCAGTGCAAGTGGTATGCTGCAGGTCATGGACTCCAAAAGGTTCTAGGGAAGTTGTAAACCAAACTTGCATAAATTAGAAAGGGGATATTGATAAAGTAATGGTAACAATAAAAATTGTACTTACTGTAAATAGTAAAACCTGTATTAGTATAAACAGTGTCTAAAAAATGAATAGATAACGATATCATAATGAAGATGCTTTCTGCAAGCAATTCCAGTGGTTCTTAAGTAGGACTTTTTTTTAGAGGGGGATAATGGGCTGTAATTAAGGCAAATGGAATTATCTTATGGGGGTGACTTCCTCATAAGGATAGTCAAGTCTACCTGAGAAAGCCCCCCTAAATGGTGCTTAAGCAGTAAAATTCCCCTTTAAATATTAATTTTCTAATACATCAATTATATTTATTAGTAATAGTCTAATAGGTAACAAATTGCAATATTATACATATAAAATAAATTTATGAATATAAAGGGGGAAAAAGGTCTGCTAATGACTTAAATCACAGACTTAAAAGTTACAATTCACAACATGATGACATGTAAAACATAATTTAAATATAAAGTGTAAAAGGACTGTTGGAGACTTAGATCACAGATTTACAGTCCAAAATATGATTGACATATACAATATAATTATAAATGTAAAGGGAAAAAGTGCTGTGAAGGACTTCAATGCGTTTGACTCAAATAGGTTTAGCTTTTTAACAAATAAAAGATATGATCCCATGTTCCACAGTGTACAAAGTTCACATAAGTTTACCAATGAAAAGTTAGTAAATAGAATACGCGGAAACAAAAGCAAAATAGAATAGAGAGTAAATTGCATATACACCCACTGATTTGCTTATTATTACGTTATATCCCTTATGTTTCAACTTATATATTCAACGCACCCCTATTTTTAGAGTAATGGGGTTCTCAGCATCAATTTTTTTTCCGACATTTCCAAAAATTGTCCTCATTTACCTTTACCTTCAAGCCAGCTTTGATTTTCAAGGAAAAAGAAAAATAAAAAAGAAAGAAAGAAAGAAGAAGGGAGATGGACAACAACCATGTCTGATTTTCATCCCCCCCCCCCCACACACATAAGAAGGTTCAGCATAGGTACATGTCTTTTTCTATTTTAAAGCTAATGTGCTAGACATGGGGGGATATTTGTAATGTAATAAATTCTAGGGATGTAAACGTAATATTTTATAAATCTTGGGGGTGTATATGTATTTTTCTCTAAAATAAAGAACAGATTGTATACATTTATAAATCAATTTCTGCCAGAAAAAGCCTAATTGTTGGTGAATAACTTCTTTGGCTCAAGGCATTCCAAAATGTCACTTAGGACGGCAAAGCAGTTCTTTACTGACCAGGGTGGGTGCCTTTTGGTTTTGAAAAAAGGCAAACGGTTGCTTTACCTCTCAATACTGCTTTTGCCGGCAGTGCGTTATGTATGCTAGGGAAGACTTCTACCTTTGTCACTGGCTTAGTGAAGATTCCTGCCTAGGTCCCTGACCTGCTTGATAGTCAATGTGAGGCTTCCATATAGGTTCTTAACTCCCAAAATAACAATTGAATTACTCAATATTCAGCTTGCATGTACTCATCCACCACTGGGGGATTAAATAGCCATTTGGAACTTTAGGTACAGTTGGGAAAAGGCTTATTGTTGAAACTTTAGGTACAACAGGAAAGGTGACTCAAGTCCAAATAGGAACCAGTAATAAAATCCTAACAAACCTCTTACAACTTTGAAGACTTCAAAACAAATTAAAACAACTTAAATAAGGCCCTACACAACCACGCATGCATGGGAGTATGGGGATCACCCTAATGAAATTAACTTACCTTAAATCAATTAATATAAAGCCCTTCTCATCCATCAAATGGGGAGTGTGGGGCTCTAGTTACACACTATAGAGTAGAAAACTCAGATAGACATAACTTAAAAAAGTAAAGAAAATTGCCCTTCTGCTCTTATAACTTAGGTTGGGCCAGTATTACTGCAAAAGGAACCAATTGAACCAAGTAAAATTATTCTCTACTTGGTGTTGACAATCATCTTTTAGGCTCATAAAATAGGACCATAACCACAGTAACTTATGGGACAAAGGCCCAACATCCATATCTATTAACCCGGGTTTGATTTCAAAGAAATGGTCCAGTTCCGTGATGGATCTGCATCACCCTGTTGGGGGCTAAGCCTTTTTTGTGATTGGGGGTTTGCTACACAGAAGGTTAAAGGAACTTGAAGTCTGGTCGGTAATTGCTAGGCCTACCAAAGAAACGAAAGTTCTAATTCCGTAAATTTTCCTGTGTTCTTCATCTTGATTAATAATTAATAAATGACAAAAAAAAAAAAAAAATGATTATCATATTATGTTAAAGAGATAATACACTTATTCATCTATTTTTGTTTGCTTAATCTTTAATTTTCCTGTTGTTATTGTCTAGCTAAGATGCTTGTGGAATGGAAGACAAATGCAACACATTATTCATGATGTTTGAATCATTTCTACTGAAAGAATTTCATAGTTTTTGCGGATCCGATATCTGATTTTGATGTCTCTTTCTTACAGATTGGAGCTATCATGTCTGGTGTTCAACCAGGGCTGACAATGGTTGTGGGGCCACCTGGTACAGGAAAGACTGATACAGCTGTCCAAATCCTAAATGTTCTTTATCATAATTGTCCTTCTCAGAGGACTTTGATTATTACTCATTCAAATCAGGCTTTGAATGACGTGTTTGAGAAGATAATGCAGGTATGAAATTTCCTGAGATCATTTTCCTCATGATTCAGTAAAGTAAGTGTTGGTTGGGGTTTGGTTTTTCTGAATATCATCAGTATGATCTTTTTAGAATTTGCTGGAGTTGTGTCTGATCATTACTTGCTAACCTATGGGCTACTTCTTCTGCCTTCTGACGAGAGAAACTGAAAGAAATATAATATAGTTTCTTTCACATACACTGTTGGTTGTTTTGTCTTGTTTCCTTTCAGAATCAATTTACTTGTACTACATTGGGGTAGTTCAAAATCACCTAGATTCCTTTGTTCCCAACTATACAGAGCTGAGGTAGCTCAAATGTTGCCTTGGTTTAGCATATCTAGGACATAGTAGTCAAAATGTCATCTGGACTAGGTGGTCAAGCTCTTTACTGATCCAAGGTGGCAAGATTCTTTGTTGGCACTTCTAGGTTATATGTCAATTGATATTTATTGCGTTGTCTTCTTAATGAATGTCTTTTTTGTATTAAATAGCTATTCTTTGTTTATTATATGTTGGTTTTCTCATATCTTTTTCTTTTTTTCTCTCCTCATATCTGGCCACTAGCATAATTATATTCTAGTGCATTGGTATGGTTTGTATGTTACTTATAGACATAATTACATGAAGCCATCACTGATATTATATTCATTAATGCACGCCTAGGTGATGCCTTGTCACCTAAGCACCCACCTCTAAAAAATCAGGTTGCTGAGTTGTCTTGACAACTATAATGTAGGCTGGATATATCCATATCTTCTGGCTTTTACACCAGTAAGGACTCGAGCAAGCCAACCTGGTCAAGTAGTTTGTTCCTGAAGTATATTGAACACAACAATGATATTTAACAAATTACAATGTCTGGGACAATTTTTATTTTTATCCTTCTCTGTTATCCCTTCAGGGGTTTATTTTCTATTTTTATACTTTTCCTTATATGTTAGCTTAGTACTGGGACGTCTTTGGATTCTGCTGCTGGCTGGGTTGATACATTTTTGTTTATTGTTGGAGCTTGGGACATGAGGAATCACTAGACAATGGGCTCAATATATAGAGACTTGAACTTCCTCCTAACCTTTTGGTGAATGCCTCTTGTTCATTTCAGAGAGATGTACCTGCTCGATACCTTCTCCGTCTGGGTCAAGGTGAACAGGAACTAGCAACTGATCTAGATTTCAGCCGTCAGGGTCGTGTAAATGCAATGCTTGTGCGACGCCTAGAGTTGCTGGATGAAGTAGAGAGGCTTGCTAGATCTCTTCAACTCCCAGAGGATGTAGGTTACACTTGTGAAACTGCTGGATACTTCTGGTTGATGCAGGTCTACTCACGCTGGGAGCAATTTCTTGCTGCTTGTGAGAAGCAGCAAGATAATCCGACGGTTGTTAAAGACTGCTTTCCTTTTAAGGAGTTCTTCTCCAATACACCAGAGCCTATTTTTACAGGTCAGTCCTTTGAGAAGGACATGCGTGCAGCCAAAGGATGCTTTCGTCATCTCAAAACTATGTTCCAGGAGTTGGAAGAGTGTAGGGCATTTGAATTGCTGAAGTCAACAGCTGATCGGGCAAATTACCTGATGACCAAGCAGGCAAAGATTGTTGCCATGACTTGTACTCATGCAGCTCTTAAGAGGAAGGACTTCCTTCAGTTGGGGTTTAAATATGACAACTTGCTTATGGAAGAAAGTGCACAGATCTTGGAGATAGAGACTTTCATCCCTATGTTGCTCCAAAGGCAGGAAGATGGATATGCACGACTAAAACGTTGCATACTTATTGGTGATCATCACCAGTTACCTCCTGTTGTGAAGAACATGGCTTTCCAGAAATACAGCCATATGGATCAAAGCCTGTTTACAAGGTTTGTTCGTCTTGGAATCCCTTATATTGAGCTCAATGCACAGGGTAGGTGCAGGCCAAGTATAGCTAAGCTTTTCAATTGGAGGTACCGAGATCTGGGGGACCTTGCATATGTTCGTGAGCAAGCTGTCTTCCAGAAAGCTAATGTTGGATTCTCCTATGAATATCAGTTAGTGGATGTTCCAGATTACCATGGGAAAGGTGAGAGTGCCCCTTCACCTTGGTTTTATCAAAATGAAGGGGAGGCAGAATACGTTGTTAGTGTATATATGTACATGCGTCTTCTTGGGTACCCTGCCAGTAAGATTTCTATCTTGACCACTTATAATGGTCAGAAACTTCTGATTCGTGATGTCATCAACAGACGGTGTGTTCCATATGACTTCATTGGTCCACCTAGCAAGGTTAGTCACTTTTAAACTTAATTCTACTTAACTTGGTTGATTTGAGAAAGATTGCTTTTTTTTGGAGGTTGTGGTTCAAATTTCCCTCCAAACAATCTGTTGTGAGCATGCAAGCATACACCTGTAGTTGGGAGTGACCATTTAATGTGTAAGAATCCCCATGCCAAAATGTAGTCCTGGTTATGGTAGTTATAATCTTATATGCATTGGAGGTAAATGAACTGAGTGTCAAGGTACATTCTATGGATTAGAGGGTAGACCCATATGTTCTGGTCGAATGTTGACAAGGCTTACATGGGAAGAGGAGATTGAGTTGTTTCAACCCATAAGCAAAGTTCAGTTGGCTCTGTTTGCCTTTCACTTTCTTCTAACGGCTTGTTAGTAGGCCCTTTTCAGTTTTAGTCCCATTTAGGTTTGGTACAACATACTCTTTTTATGTGGAACTTTGAAAAGTATATGGTTTTTTAATGGGTCTTGGTCTGTTATTGGTTTCTTAGCAGGGTAAATCAGTTAGTTCTTGGTTTCAGTTTTTGTCCAGGTTTTGAAACAGTATCAGTTTTTGTTAGGTTTTGGGCTCTTTCATCTTTCGATGGGATTCAGTTTGGTTTTAGGGTTGCAATTCGCACACTCATTTCTGTACAATAAGACAGTTTAGGTTCGGGTGTGCCATTTTGGTTTGGTCCAGGCTGGTTTCCTCAGTTTGATACCAAGATTGGCACCCCTATATGGGATGTTGAATGATAATGCCTATCAGGAGCACAGCTTGTGTTAGGACTTGGGACAAGTGAATCTGCAGACTTCTCGCTCTGACGTTGCTTGTAATTTCATGTTACCCTAATTAACTATTCATTTCCCCCCTACTATTGCAGGTTACTACTGTCGATAAGTTTCAAGGTCAGCAGAATGACTATATTTTATTGTCCCTTGTTCGTACGCGCTTTGTGGGCCACCTTCGTGATGTTAGAAGATTGGTCGTTGCTATGTCTCGAGCACGACTTGGGATGTTATGTGTTTTGCCGTCGTTCTCTATTTGAACAATGTTATGAACTACAACCTACATTCCAGCTTCTGCTGGAGAGACCTGATCGCCTTGCACTAAATTTGGATGAGGTTACTCCTCATACAGAACGTCTTGTGGGAGATACTGGTAGGATTCATTTCATTGGAGGCATCGAAGAGATGGCTAATGTTGTCAACTTTCAAATGCATCAGTTCTATCAGGTATGCACCTCTTTTACTAGGTAAATTTTTCTTTCTTTGGGCACCTGAGGGGTTATGCAACTTGATTTGATTGAATCAGTTGATCTTGAAGTAGATATTGACTATTGTGATTTATCCTTTAGGCACGGATCATGAGCTACAATTATAATCAATACTATTCAGGACAAGCAGCTCCAGCTTTTGGTCAATACAATGGACATGATACTAATCAGAACGTTGCGGTTGACAATGATGGCCCTGTTGGTGCAAATGAAGATGGTGAAGATCTGGTTAATGGATCTTTGAATCAACAAAATGGGGATTCTCCACAAGACACCGTTTCACAGGGGACAAGTCAGATTGCCTCTGAAAATGATGGGGAAGGAATGAAGATGAAAGAGGGGGAAGGTCAAAAGACCTCTGAAAATGATGGGGAAATAATGATGATGGAAGTGGAAGGAAGTCAGAAGGCTTCTGAAACTGATGGCCAAATAATGAATATGGAAGAGGGGGAAGGTCAAAAGGCCTCTGATGCTGATGGGGAGATAATGAAGATGGAAGAGGGGGAAGGTCAGAAGGCCTCTGAAGTTGATGGGGAATTAAAGATGGTGGAAGAGTGAAGGACAAAAAATTAGTGGAGTCTGCTGGAGTCTGAAGCTTATTGATAACATCTGTTAATTGGAGGGCCGATCTGTATATAATTGTAGGATTTCAGCCTTCTCGTCATTTGAGTATACTTGATCAACTAACTGTACAGCACAGGATCCCTTAACGACTGTGTTCCGGTAATGATTGACTTGAGGCCATGGGTTATAATGATTCTGCAATTTCTGAGGAGACAAACTCAGCCTTGTGATGTTGGGTTACATTTTACTGTGGTTGAGCAAAGAAAGTTATGGGGCTGGCTCAAGTTGCTCACTAGGCCGATTTATGGTATTCTGTTTGTGCAATAGCCTTCTGGATCGTTCGCCAAAGTTTTTATGGTGTAGACGGCATGTGTTTTTAATTGTACTATTCAAAGAGTTTGTTGTGTAAACTAATTAGTTTTAGCTTCAAGGATCACCATTTAGAGCTGTATGGATAGAACTAACACGATATATTTTTGAGCAGTTTTGGCCATTTCTTTCCTGATGGTGGTTCTGTGCCCTTTGTTTGTTTCTTGTTTTTGATACTTTAGGTCTAAGGGCGTATGGAATTCCTCTACCGAGTAACCTTGTTTCTACATCTGATTCGATATGAATTCCCAGATTTACGAAAATCTTCACCGAGAAAAAGGGAAAAACTAATGAAGTATACAAATTCAAATCCCTGGTTGGTCATGCCTTTCTGTGCTGTGGGTGATCTTCCGATACATGGTGTGTTGGGCTCTTTCTCTCGAAGAGGGTACCCCGGAGGGACCTGATAAGATGTCTGATTGAATAAGATGACACATAACTTGAGGCAGAACTGAGGCCAGTCTCTGAAGCCTGAGTGCACTTGTACCAAAGGAGTCAAATGCACTTGTACCAAAGGAGTGGCATTATGGTGGGTTAGTATAGTGGTTAAAGACGCAGCCTCTCACGGGGAGTTCTTGGGTTCGTACCCATTCAGCGGCATTAATATTCTTATTCCCATCCTGGTATATAGAAAGCTCCTAATCCAAAAAAAAAAAAAAAAAAAAAAAAAAAAGAAAAGAAGAAGAGAGAAGAAGAAGAAAAAAAGAAAGAAAAAGAAAGAAAAAGAAGAAAAGAGATGGCTTTCTTTTTCAAAGAAAAGTTTTTTATATATTGGGATGGGCTATTAGATAATATATTATTGAATGAAATCGAATCTAGGAGGACCAGGACCTCTTCACAAAGAGGTGTTGGTCTTATCAATCGAGAAACCTGCATTATAGCTATTAGTTCTTATATTTTTCATGAGCATGCTTTGGCTGGTGGAGTTTGTCGGCCATGTCAAGAGTCTAGATCATCTACTTGTATGAGTGGAGGATTGTGTTACGGAAATGTGTGTGGTGAGTCTCTTCCATGTTTCTTCTACAAATAGGCAATGAAGATGTGTATGGTAGTGGAGAAAAGACATTATATGAGCGGATGCAAGAGAGTGAAATTCCATCTACGCCTTGACTGGCTAGACAGCATATGGTTGTCCCATTAGGGTTTTGGATTTCTTTTCCTTTCTTTTTTGGTTTGTAGGGTTTCAATTGATAGCAAGGTGCAAACTGTCGGCAAACTTCACTGGTTTGTTGGTTGCCGAAACCAGCGAAACGGTGAAATCTCAAGAGATTTCATCGATAGTTCGTAAATAGGTTCGTTAGCGGTTGAGCCGGTTCTAAATTTTCTGATCTATATATTTTTTCTTTTTCTTCACAAAGTAGGAACATAAAATCCAAAACTAGAAGGGGAAGAGGAGCAGCAGAGGAACAACGAGAAGTAGTTAGATTTTTGAAAATTTGTTCCGCCGTTTCATTAGATCTCTGCAAATAAATCTTCAACTCACCGGAGAGGGAGATGACATTGTTTCGTTTGGCTTCTTCATCAAAAGACAATGTAATGTAAATCATTAACGAAGACAAGACAAGTTAAAACTTAAAAGATGATTTTTTAATGGTAGTTGATAAGACAAGGTGAGAAAAAGAAGAATAAAATAACTAACGTGAAAAACAAGAAAATGTGAGACAAAAGAGAGTACAATAACGTGAATCGCAAGTAAACCCTTGGATGAAGTGCATATTAATTACATAAGCCACGATTGAATCCTCACCACCATACATTCTTTTTATTTTCTATTTTTATTTGTAGCACCCAAACCGAGATGACATGAGAGAGGAGAGGGGTTGGCGAGAAATCACGAAAATCGCTAAAAGTTATGAAATTTCGATTAAAAAAGCGAGATATCGTCGATTTTCGGCGATATCCCGCCAAATCGAATATCGGTGCTGGGTTCGTTTCGCCCAGCACCGAAATCACATTATCCTCCCACCTTATCTTTCCATATATACCAAGATCTTCCAATCACCACCCAGAACACATCATTATCCTCTCAGTTCATCTTTCATATCTTGTATTATTTTGTCATGATGTTGTAAATTGTTTTGATTGTACATTCCTAACTAGTATGAGTAGATTAAGAATCATTAATGTATAAATAGCACACTCTAACTGTAAAGTGAATACAATCATATAAGTCATGACAATGGAAAGTAATGGATTGGCAAGTGGTGTAGAACATGGTATCATCCTAAGATTGTTCTTTGGACGTTCTTGAGATTGCTTCTCTATCATTGCTGGTGATGAGTACACCTCTACTTCACCCACTACTGATGTTTTTTCAATCTCTGTGCTGAGTTTAACACATGAACAAATCACCCAATTGTTTTCTTTGCTCCCATCCAAGAATCATCTCTTGGTAAATATATCCGGTGTTGTTATCTCTATGTTCTCAATTCACAATGTATTTATTTTCTTATATTCTAAGGGAGGAAAATGACATTGCCAACTCTGTGCAAGGAAGGTCCTGTGAGTGCCATTCTAACTGTTTGTCCTGTCTCCTCCATGGTTTGAAGAGTTGCTCTTGGCTATACATGAGTGTTCGCGACTTCTCTTTTTCAATATAAAGCTTACCCCTCCTCCCCTCCCCCCTATGAACCAAGTTGCATGGAAAGAAACAAAGGTGGGGAGAGAGAGGCACCTTCTGATGCTCACAGGCTTAGCCATCGTGATACTTTTAGCATCAGAGAGAAACTAAACTCCCAATTAATCAAACCAACCCCTTTAACTATAGACTACAAGAAAACCCTCTCATTAATTTAAGTAATCAAATCTATTCTTCCTTACCTTCAAAATATCCAACATGTTATGAAGAGACCACAGCAAGTCTATCAGCTCACCAGAATTCCTCTTACCTATTTATTCTCTCATGAAATACAACAAGTTGATGCAAAGCTAGTTGTACAAATTTGAATTGAAGTTTCAAGTCTGTCATTGTTATCAGCAGGACCTCTGCTTGTCACGGTTGCCCCATACTTAGGGCATATTGGTATGGCTTCCAAAGCCGCCGTAGTCACTTTCTTATCACACGGAGAGAGAGAGAGAGAGAGAGAGAGAGGGGGATTTTACATGGCAAGAATTAGTACCTATTTCTTTTATTCTTTATCTATTGATTGTTGAGTTTGGGTGTGTCTTGTATTTCCACTGACCTGTATAATCAAAGTTCGATTGTAACTGTAATTGAAATAGATTTTAGGTCAATTACTTATTTCGGATAAAATTCTAATTCTATGGAGATTTGAGTATTGAGTTTCCTAATAAGTATTGTTTCCTAGAGTACCCTGGATAACAAGCAAAGAGGAACACTTACTAAGGTGGAGAGTTGTATACAAAGTTTTTCAGGAAATAGCTAGTGTAATCTTTTGTTTGCTTAAGTAGACGTTGGTAATCTTGCAGAGCCATGATAAATTCCTTGTTGTGATTGATCAATGTGTTTTACTTGGATTCTTCTTTGTGGTTGTGCATTCATCCACAACATAGATTATAAATATGTAGATGAATAAAATGGGTTTCCTAGTCTTAAAACTTGTGACCAAGCATTTAGCTAATAACTACTTTAATCACCGCATTAAGTGCGACTTTCCATGAACCCTAATGCTTATAGACATGTCAAGAAGATCATCCACATCTCTCCTCCTCCACATATCTAACTAGCCGAGATCTTGAATTTCATCCTCAAAGAGACACAAGAACGAAAATCATGCTAAAAAATTCTTAAAATTTATGATATTGAAGTCTTTGCTTCATCTACATCAGATATAATCAAATCTGATGTGGGATTATTACTGCAACCTTCATGCAAAACCCATTGATAATTATTAAGACAACTTCATTTTTTACAACCATCAACCATTCATGAATCCTAAATCTTTGGATCCATCTCCTTTCCATCACACCGTTGAGTTGTGCATAATTGCAATGGCTTTTAGTCATCATCTCATTTGAATGACAAGGACTAGTAGTGAAGCAAATCAATGGAAACAAGGATTTCATACAGCTGAAATCCTCTTCTGCTTGGGTTGCTACAGGATTAAACCTAAATCCATTTGCAGATCCCTGCTGCCATGGGCATAAGGCACCCTACCATGCTATACCATAAGTTGCTCTTGGCTCAATAAATGAGAGAGAGATTGGAGTATATCCGAGTCCAAATCAGATGTGCTACTTGGGTTCAGCCATAGGCAAGTACACAGTGAATAAATCCATAGAAGGAAATCAAAGACAAGATCTACAAATAAAATTTACCAAATTTTTTACATTCCACCTGAAGATAAAACTACCTGAAGGGTTTAGTCAATATATAAAGTTGTCAAGAAGCACAGAAATGAAGAGATCATCAAAGACTCCAGCATCAAATGATGATGACTCCTCAGAGTTAGTAATCTGAGGAGCTTGAGGTTCATATTTTTGCCCTTTGATCTCTAGACCCTCATCATCACTGCTCTTCTGAACCAGATCAACTGAGACCCCACTTCCAGTTTGGCTGTGGTAGCTTAAATCAGAATCGCTACCAGTGAATTTTTGCACCAAAGCCCTAACCTCAGATGCAGTACTGGCCTTTTTTCATGCATGAATCTGTACACTGTTCATACAGCTAAGCCGGCCCACCCCTTTTATCATTATACCATCCACTTGAACAAGTGTTCATGCATATTTTAGAGTCTCAATTCCTCCCATCAAATAAAACAAGTCCTAGTGGCAGATACCATGAATCAAGTTGCACAGGAAGATACAAAGGTGGGGAGAGAGAGGCACCTTCACATCGTCTGATGTTCACAGGCTTAGCTATCGTGATACTTTTATCATCAGAGAGAAACTGAACTCCCAATTAATCAAACCAACCCCTTAAACTATAGACTATTAGAAAACCCCTCAGTATAGACTATTAGGAAACCCCTCTCATTAATTTAAGTAATCAAATCTATTCTTCCTTACCTTCAAAATATCCAACATGTTATAAAGAGACCACAGCAAGTCTGACAGCTCACTAGAATTCCCCTTACCTATTTATTCTCTCATGAAATACAACAAGTTGATGCAAAGCTAGCTGTACAAGTTTGAATTGAAGTTTCAAGTCTGTCATTGTTATCAGCAGGACCTCTGCTTAGGTCATATTGGGGCTTCCAAAGCTGCCGTAGTCGCTTTCTTATCACATGGAGAGAGAGGACCTATTTTATATCATAGGTTGGTTACAGTTTGGAGATTTCAAATATCTAGAGATTTCAAATCTATTGAGTCATAATTTATAAAATTAGCCGCGAAAGGAATAAAATATGTAGATTCATCTGTGATTTTTGTGAATGCACAAATGTTAGTGTTTTTATAGTAGGGATGAAATCTCTGGATTTCACCTCATACCCATAAATCTATAGATTCACGTTTTTAGTGTAAAAAGATGAATATCTGGATTTCATGAATCTAGAGATTTTCACAACCAAACGAGTAAAAATCTCGCATTCATAAATCTAGAGATTTCAAATTTCTAAATTCATGTAACCAAACATGCCCTTATCTATTGATTGTTGGGTTTGGGTGTGTTTTGTATTTCCACTGATCTGTATAATCAAAGTTTGATTGTAATTGTAATTGAAATAGATTTTAGGTCAATTACTTATCTTGGGTAAAATTCTAATTTTATGGAGACTAGGGTATTGAGTTTTCTAATAAGTATTGTTTCTTAGAGTACCCTGGATAACAAGCAAAGAGGAGCACTTACTAAGGTGGAGAGTTGTATACAAAGGTTTTTCAGGAAATAGCTAGTGGAATTTCTTGTTCTCTTAAGTGGGTGTTGGCAATTTTGCCAAGCCATGATAAATTCCTTCTTGCAATTGATTAATGTGTTTTACTTGGGTTCTTCTTTGTGTGGTGCATTCATCCACAACATAGATTATATATATGCAGATGAATAAAGGGTGTTCCCAATCTTAAAACTTGTGACCAAACATTTAGCTAATAACTACTCTAATCACCGCATTAAGTGCAACTTTCCATGAACCCTAATGCTCTTATAGACATGTCAAGAAGATCATCCACATCTCCTCCTCCACATATCTAACTAGCCAAGATGTCGAATTTCATCCTCAAAGAGACACAAGAATGAAACTCATGCTTAAAAATTCTTAAAATTTATGATATTTAAGTCTTTGCTTCATCTACATCAGATATAATCAAATCTGATGTGGGATTGTTACTGCAACTTTCATGCAAAACTCATTAATAATTACTAAGACAACTTCATTTCTTACAACCATCAACCATTTATGAATCCTAAATCTTTGGATCCATCTCCTTCCCATCACACCCTTGAATTGTGCAATGATTTGAGTGGGTTTTAATCACCACCCCATTTGAATGACAAGGACTAGGAGTGAAGCAAATTCAATGGAAACAAGGATTTCATATTTTTTAAATCCTCTTCTGCTTGGGTTGCTACAGGATTAAACCTAAATCCATTTGCAGATCTCTGCTGCCATGCCGGCCGATAAGGCACTTGCTCTTGGCTCAATAGATTGAAGCATTACCTGTATCTGATCAACCAAATGAAAAGAACCCTAAAAAAGCAAAGTCCCCTTAGGTGTGGCATCCCAGTTGATCCTCATACCATATGAGAGAGAGAGAGAGAGAGAGAGAGAGAGAGAGAGAGAGAGAGAGGGAATGAGATGAGAGAGTGAGGGTGAGCAGAGAGCGAGAGAGACAGGGAGATAAATGGCGCATAGAAGGAAATCAAAGACAAGATCTACAAATAAAATTTACCCATTTTTTTACACTCCACCTGAAGGGGTTCAGTCAATATATAAACTTGTGAAGAAGTACAGAAGTGAAACACTCCACCTGAAGATGACTACCTGAAGGGGTTCAGTCAATATATAAAGTTGTCAAGAAGCACAGAAGTGAAGAGATCATCAAAGACTCCAGCCTCAAATGAAGTATCATCAGATTTCCCAGGTGATGACTCCTCAGAGTTAGTAATCTGAGGAGCTTGAGGTTCATATTCTTGCCCTTTGATCTCTAGACCCTCATCATCACTGCTCTTCTGAACCAGATCAACAGAGAACCCACTTCCAGTTTGGGTGTGGTAGCTTAAATCAGAATCTCTTCCAGTGAATTTTTGCACCAAAGCCCTAAACTCAGATGCAGTACTGGCCTCCACCTTCATTGGGTTTGAGATGTAAACAACCTTGATGGGTTTTGGCTTCTTCTTTGATTGTGACTGTCTGCTTCTTTTGGTGCCTTGATGAACACTGAGTTTATCCATTAGAGGTACGGTAGTTGATTTTTCAGGTTAAGAGAAATCTCCAGGATGCAGAAGGAAGAGAGAGAGAGAGATGGGTTGTTGTGAGGGTTTGTTTGGCTCTTTTTCAAACTTATTTCAGTAATTATGGAAGACGTGGTAACATGAAAAAGCTCTATTTTAGATAGGACGACGTCACATGTACTCTTCTCTATGACATCATCACCATTGATGGGACGAGTGAGCATTGGTTGGCCTTGCGATTAATTCAGCATTCGCCAATTAAAAGTTAACGTACGTATAGAAGGCGGTGGGTGGATTTGGATCCCTAGGTCTCTCCACCCGTGATCGTTTGGTTAGTCTTGCGTCTGACCCACGTCCCTACCAAATCGAAGGTTGAACTTTCCAAAGAAAAGTCAGAGTTGGCTGGCTAGGATGTCGGAAAGCCGTTGCTCATGGTCAAGTCAGTCGAGGATCAGACAAAGGTTCCAAGCGAGGCTTGCTTGGATTAAACTCAAGAAAAAAGTTATACTTCCTTACCACCTGGTGTGATTCCTTATTTATATTGCACAACTTACCTTCTTTATCACCGATGCGATTCCGTGCGATCGCTCGGTTGTCGTTACGAATTGATCCTTGAAGGAGAGGCTCCTCTGGGGATTCATTTCCTTATTCCATCTGGTACAAACGTCATTCTATGCAACTTCCTGTTTGATATGCCGGGTTTACGGCTTATTCGTGCTGGGATAGCTAGGACAAGGACATGTTCATAGCTATCCGTAACAGTTAGAGCAAGGTTTTTCTCCTAAATGCGTAGTAGAATGATATGAAGAGAATACAATCCTCTAAGTGCAGATCCTCTACCATTGTGCTCCCTTCATGAATAAATTTTTTCATGTGGGTGGAGGATCGAGACTCCACTTCTGAACATTAATAAAATAAATCACAATTCACAAGTGGGTACTCCTCTTAAACATATAGTGGTAAAAGTACTGGGGGGCACAATCCTCAATCTCCTATCCGTCAGGTAGAGGATCCCAACTCCCATCCTCTACCCTTAGGACTAAAAAATCCGATCACCAATGTGAGACTGCTAGAACAATATGTTGGTGTGGAATTGCTTTAGTCTTACATAATCAATGTGCAAGACTATTCTGCGGTTATTGGATGGTTGCCGGTCAAGGTTTAAATCTCGACCACTCATTGCTTAAAACCACTTAAATAAAAAAGAGATGCAACGAGTGGTTGGGATTTAAAGCCGACTATGTGACGACCATCCAATACGTTAATTACACAGGACCCAAAAAAAATCCCATGTTGGTGTTGGTTCGCTAAACCATCGCTTCTATCTTGTATCTTTTAACACATTGGTGCAACTTGTATTTGTCACATGTGATTTTTTATTTTTCATTTTTTATATGTACTAAGCATTTTTATTTATTAAATATATTTTTTTTCTTATTTGGGTAAACGAAATTTTAATCCCTTAGCCAACAAATTGATCTCATAATTGTAAAGTTGAGAAAAATGTACATAGATATTAGAGGTGTCAATGGAACAATTAGGATTGACTTCATGCTGAAAACACCAAAACCAAATATGAATTATTAGTAAAATCTTAATTTCATTCTATCTAGGGTTGGCACGGTTTGAGTTTGAGTTGAATACAATCAGGGTTGCAACAACGACGGCCTGAGTCAGACTTTCTCAAACCCAATCCCAATACTAACTGTTTATAGGTAAACCCATTCCTACCGTAGACCTAATTCAGGGCTTAAGATCATTTTCCCTGACCTTAAATCCTAATTGACCAAGTCCGTCCCTAACCTACTCTAATTGTCCCTAAACGGGTCGGGACTAGATGAATTAGCTTTGTCCCTAACCCTGATCTTAGCATAACAATTGTAATATAAAAAAAATCTTAACTAAATTGAAACTAAGATACCCAACCAAATAATGGAACTTCCCAAAATGAAGATTATTATTCATTTTTAACTAAAAAAAAAAAAGAAAGAAAAAAAGAAACTTTTAAACTATTATTATTAAATCTAGTATGATACTATCTTACTAGATGTATAATAGAAAACTAAAACCTTTATAATCTAATCCTTTGTTAAATCTAGATCATTGGATATAAAAATAAATAAATAAGCAACACAACTTTCAAGCTTTGATTACTATTTATATCATTGATAATTTTGATGTCAATATTACATGAACAATAAGAAAAACAATTTTATAAGGGCGTGTTTGGTTACATGAGTCTGGAAAATTTCAAATATCTAGAGATTTCAATTTTACATGATTTGACACTCAATTAAGGGATATTCACAACTTAATTCGAACCTACATCCCACTTCTTTGCTTTTGCTAACCCATATTCAAACCAAATGCTTGATTCTAAAACCATTTGAGATCTGGACATTTGGTAAGGGTTAATGAATAGTTTTTTATGTTATTTTGCTCTCAAAAAACAAAAAAAAAAGCCAATAAACATTTGGTATAATGGATCATTCTTTCATTTTTAGGAAACAATCAAGTCCAATATTTGTGTCTGAGAAATTTTTTTGTAATACAATTTTGATTTGTTTCGTTGTTTTCAAAACAAAAAATGTATCCCAAAATTATGCACAAAAAGGGACCTTCAACCCAAATTTCATCCACACAACTTTAAACCCTTTTTAACCTTTTGGGGTGTTTCTCTCTTTCTATAAGTCATGATATAAGTTCAAAGAATATAGCTAAAATCTTTCTTAAGAATAAAATTTACTAAACGCTGTAGGCATTCTCAATGTTGTTTTCAGATCACCGTTCTTTAATGAAAACGTTGAAAAACGATTCTTATATAGGATACCGCATTCAAAAAAGACTGCTTATTCTTATAAAAAATACCGCTTTCAAAAACAAACGTTACCGAACACGTACTCAAGCTCTTAAAAGAAAAAAAAGCTCATACTTATCTGATTTTGCTCAGGATTTGATTGAAATCTTGACCGAAATCTCGATCTCGACCATTAATTTTCAATGGCTAAAATAAAGATTTTGATCAAAATCTCAATCCGATGGCCAATTTGATCAACATGACGTCAGCCTTAAGCAAAGTCCATATTTATGCATTGATGAATAAAAATGTCTCCTTCAATTGCCGTATGGATCGGATAACAGCTAATGCCACAATTATTCTAAAGCCGCCTGTAGCTGGCACACTCAAGGGCTGAACAGTAAATGTCTCCTGAACCTGCAAAAGCCAAAAAGCCAAAAACACCTTTATTTCTATTTTCACTTTAATATTATAAGGAGATATTTTCCTTTTTGTAGAATTATGAAGTTTAAAACTCATTTTATTTTTATACTCATGTGAAATTTTGCTTTTTAGTAAATTGTATTGGCACTTCAAAATGGAGGTCCTAAAACACTAATACTTTACTTTATGTTTAAAAAAATATGAATACCTTAAAATTAAATTTTTATTGGATACATTAGTTTAATTTATTATTGAAAATTCTTAAATTATTGTTTATTTTTTATTTCTGTTATATTTTGACATAAATATTTTTGAAAAAAAGAGGGTGATTTAACTGTTTTTAGTGACAAATTAGATTAATGTGTCTAATGAAAATTCAATTTTGACGTGTCTGTGTTTTTAAAATATAAAGTAAGGTGTCAATAAGGGTGTCAATTGTGTACCGAAACCGTTTAACCGTACAGAATCGTGACGTCTAAAACTGCATTGTACCGTACCGTTCAAAATTCAGTATGGTACGTACAAACTGAATTACTTCAGTACGGTTTCGGTTTTAGGTACTTATACCGTCGGTATGTACCAAAACTGTACCGAATTGGTACCGTACCAAATTAAGAGATATAATGTAATTTTACAATGAAAACATTTTACCTTTACCCTATCCATAGTTCCCTATTTCAGTTTTTCGTTTTGTCATTCACTCCTCTTCTTAGATTTACTTGCTTTTGTCTCTATTAATTAGATTTACTTGCTTTGTCTTTGTTAATATCAAATTCTATCGATTGTTTGGTGGCAATTTCGTTAATCTTAATGAACTAACAACAAAAGTGGCATGGGTTTGTTCGTACCAAAAGTGTATCGCATTAGACACCGTGTTTAAACCGTTTTCTCGTACCGTTAATACCGAAACCGTACAGAACCGTTTTTACAAATACCGAAACGTATCGTACCATATAAATTCGGTACTGTACAGTTCTAATTTTCAGTATTCAAAGTTGGTACCATACCAAAACCGTACCGATTGACACCCTTAGGTGTCAATGCTGTAAGGTTTCCGCTTTAGGGTGTCGGTGCATTTGCTCTTTTTTTTTTTTAAAGTAAAAAGTTTCTTTTTTGAGGGGTAGACATTGATGCAATAGTGGATGAAATTTATAATTGTAACATAAAGTCAAGATAATGATATTTTTTTTTTATTGATGTAAGATTGTATAGAAAAATTGTCCCCAAACACTGCAATAATCTGCATGTACAAAACCTTCAAACACTAGAATTTTTTATTCGCTCTTAATATAACTTCGTCTTTGGACCAACATAGAAACGAGCATAGCCAATGATGGGTTAGTAAAGCGGTTAAAGACTCTACCTCCCACGGGGAGGTCTTGGATTCACACCCATTCGGCGGCATTAATTTGAGGATGTAATCGTGGTGCGCGCAAGCTGGCCCGATGAACCTCATAAAAAAATGTAACTTAATTAGGAAAGAAAGTAGTCAACATTCTTTTTTGAGGGGTGGACATTGATGTACCTGTCGGTGGATTATAAGCGTAGCATAAAGTCAAGGTAACGAAAAAAAATGTTTATAAACGTAAGATTGTATAGAAAAATTGCCACCAAACACGCATGTGTACAAAACCTTCAATTCTAGATAGTTTTTTTTTCCTTTCTTGTTTTGGTAGAACTTAATCTAACTTAATTAGGAAAGAAAGGTACGAATCTTGACTAAAGATTAATTGAAATAAGGGGCTAAAACCAGAAAAAGGTGCAAGTTGATTCATTAAAGTCAAGAGTTGCAATTCATGATCAATGATAAGAAACGAAGAATGCAATATGGTCGGTCGAATGGTTCTTATGCTTACATACAAAGCATCTTGACTTCATACCTAGATGAGTCTAATTTCTAGCTATTCCCTTAATAAAAACAATAATTGTAGAATTTTATTATAGCATTTCTTGAATCTATAAAATAATTAGATAAATGATTTTGTTCATAGCTATGAAAATTCATAGCTAATTAGTACTTGTAAGCAAGGAACAACATATCGGCGAATTTCGCCCGGTTGGCGGTGGGCCGAAATAAAAAAGGCATTGAAATCGAAATTTCAAAACTTCGCCGGAAAATCGTCGCAATTTCGATTTTTTTTTTTACTTTACTGCATCAAAACCCTTTTACCTTCGTCTTTGCCGGATCGTTGAAGTATAAGACAAGCAGTAGCAACCATTGCTACTTTCGCCGAAAAGGAGAAGAAGAAGAAGAAAGAAAGAGAGAGAGAAAGAAACATAAGCCATTACGACGAACGAGACCTATCACAGAAGTCGTCATCGTCCCTATTGCTTTAAACTGCAACCACGAAATGGGTGAGGAGAAAGAGGAAGACAGAAGACAGAAGACAGGAGACAGGTTGAATGGAACCATCGAGAAGACAACAGTCTTGGCTCTGAAGTTCTTGCCAGTTCGGCGATATTCGGCGAAATTTCTCTGGGTAGCGAACCGGTGATACCCAGTGAAATGTCGTTCCTTGCTTGTAAGTGAACATTCTTATGTATGGTAAAAGAGTGTAAAGAGAAGGATTTTTATTTGCAGCGGCGGTTGCTGGCTGCAATGAACCTTTAAGATAACACCACATGTAAAGAAACTAAATCGGACGGTCTTTAATTAAAAGAGTAAGCTTGTGTTGTAAATATAACATTCATTTTGCCAATGGTGGATTAGTAGAGCGGTTAAAAGCCCAATTTCCCATGGGGAGGTCCTGGGTTTGCACCCATCCGGCGGCACCTATATTAGTAATATTCCCCCACCCTATATATAAACTCTTCGGATTCAAAAAAAAAATAAAATATAACATTCATTTTATTTTACAAATTTACAAAAGGAAACCCCTAACTTTATCCGATCCTAAACCCCTAATTTGCAAACCCTAGTTGGAGATTACCATTGTCAAAATGCTTTCGTTGTTTGTAGCTTAATTGCAGGGAGGGATGGATTCTTGCACCGACAATAAGCCATGGCTAGTAGGTCACTGAAAAAGCTATTAGGGTTTCAAAACGTGGTTTCGACTTTACGATACTTAATTTTGAAAAATCATGCTATAAATCTGTGACAACCAAAAATAGGGTTTTGGTAAACCCTAATGCAACTTCTCTTTGATGGAAGCAAAACTAAGAGATGGAAACAAGATTAACAAATAATTTTCCTTTATTGATTTAACCTTCTGCAATTTTTCTATTCTTTAATATTTTTCCCCTAATTGTGATTTGCAGGCTTCTCATGTCTCTTCATGGTTGGATTCTGCTCCTTCACTCTGCCATAAAACCCTAAGGCTGCATTTTTTGCTGGAATAATGGTGGGGTGGAAAAATTCTTGAAAAGAGTGTAGATTTTTTACTTTTCCCTTAAATCCCAAAATGGTAGATTGTTTGGTTGCTTGGGGTGAAAAAGTGAGAAAAGTAAAAAGTGGGACTTTACTTTAAGCCATTTTAAAACCCCACATATTTGGGGGACTTTGTGGGAAAGTTGGGAAAAGTAAAAAGTGGGACCCACCACTATCACTTTTCCACAAAACCCTTTTTTTTGCCTTTCCTTTCCTTCTCCCTCACCCCACTACACATGGGGCCCACATATTTTTTTTTTCCACCACACCTTTGCAAACAAACGCAGCCTAAAGAAAAAACTTGACAAACAAACCCTAAATATCAAAAGCCAAAAGGCACAAGCCATTTATCCAAATAATTGAACTTATACTCATCAATCTTCAACGAACTCCTCATGTCAACTCCAGCTAGGGTTTTGCAAAAAATCGAAAAAACACCTCTATAATGGCACAAGCAGGTTTGAGCTCCCATTCTTGGCCAAGTTCATTTTGGCCGTGCTCCACATGTTGTATTGTAAATACAACATTCTTTATTTACACAAAAGGATTAAATATTTTACAAATTTGCAAAAATAAACCCCTAAATTTTACCCGAACCTAAAACCCTAATTTAGAAACCCTAGTTGCAAACCCGATCCATATGTACAACAGCCTAAGGGTTTTGCTTGTGTACATGTAGTGCAATCTCGGCGGTCCCTACAGCCAACAGCTGTTGTTGCAAATAAACATTCAAAAATACAATCCTCTATCTTGTAGATAGAAGATCCCAACTCCTAGTCTAGTTGATCATGCCAGCCCATCTATGAAAGCAGCTTGGTCCACTTAAGCAAGGTTCCGGTATCGAAACCTTGTGGATGCAAAAAATTCCCGTTAGGAGACTCACCCACGACGGCCAGGTGTGCGACCCGGGTCGAACATCGGATTAGTCAGGGCAAAGCCTTGAAAACCGGGGTTGACAACTAAAAAAAAATAACAAAAAATAAACAAAGGTAAATAAAAGATCCTCTCATCCACACCATCATTAAGAGGGTAGGGATATTTTGTATCTTATTGTATTACCATTTTTAGCAATCTGACCATTTAATACTTATGATCAAGATGCACGCCCATACAAAAAAAAAATTGCCTGTTCACATTACAATATCTATCATTGACTTAGAAAACTTGTTATACTATATATTATGAGTTTATAAATTGGTTTCTAAACTTTTTCTTTTGTTGGTCAACAATGATTGCATATGATATACAATGTTAGGGAAATAGTTTTCTAGAAACAGGGGTAAGGTAGCGTAAATCTGACGCTTACAGACTTGCTGATTATATATTGAGTGTGACCTTTTAATACATTATCGAAAATCAATTATAAAGTTAAGAGATAGGAACAATCTTGATAGAAAACTAAAGCCTAAGTAGTTGAGACAATTAAATATGAAAGGTAGACATGAAAATGCAAGGCTTGATTGATACAACTAGAATTATGTAGACTACAAAAACCTGATCCTTTTGTTTTTGAATGGATAAAAAGTTGAAGAAGAAAGAGGAGAGGAGGAGAAAAGTATAAGAAAGCAAATGGCAAAAAGCCCTAGTGAAGTCAACAAGACCCTAATAAAACACAAACCCCCCCCAAAAAAAAAGATCTGGGCTCTAAAAGCCGAGATTTCGGAGCCCGTACAAAACAAAACTAGCTTTTCCTATTCTTCTTCTTCTTCTTGGAGGACTTGAGCTAAACCACAGAGTCTTTGTTGAGAGGTGGCAACCTTTGGTAGAATGGATGATTCTCTCGTTGGACTAAAGTCGAGGAAAGGGGTTTAAGTGTCGAAGGAGTCCCTAATGTTGCCATCAACTAAACTGCAATTGAGGGTGGGGGGGGGGTGAAGAGATGGGTTTGGTTTAGGGTTGGACTAGGGCAATGGGACTAGGCCGGAGTGTAGAAGAACGCCAAGGGAAGAAGGGGAGGGAGAAGAAGTCTCAGCTAGAGGAGGGAAGTTTATCAGGTCCATTTCTGACAAGGAAATGGACCATCCATTTCCCTTTAGATGAAGGGCACCTGTCCATCGGTCGCATCTAGAGGTTGAGATTAAATTAAAATAAAAAAATTTATATCTTCTAAATCTGACCTCAACCTTTGGATGTGATTGATGGATATGTGTTCTTTATGCAAATGGTCCTTGTCAAAAATGGACCTGATAAAATTCCGTTAGAGGGGGGAAGGGTGGGCTGGGCAAAGGGAGCATGGGTTTGGAGGGAAATGGGCCAAAGAGGGCTAAGAGGGATTGGGTGCTGGGAAGGGCAGAGGTGGGCCTGGAAAATGGTTAGAAGCTGAGAAAAGAAAATATTCAGAAATAAACCTTAATTACCAAATTCAATGGAAACAAAGGAGAAAATAGCATGTTTCCCATGCCAAACTATTTAACAGTTTTCAAAGACAAACAAAAAAACCAAAACACAGAAAAAAATTAAAGGGTGAAAACACCATTTTCTCCAAAGATCATCTCTGTTGGATCTGCTTTATCAATTGAATCCACTGCCATTCTTGCTAACTTGAGAAGACTTTCAATGGCTAGAATCACTCTAGGGTTTATATCATGCAATGCCCTTGCATATAAACACCTAGAGGCAGCAAGTGCAGCTTGTATCAACTTCTCTGAATTATTTGGACCTAGAAGGCAATGTCCCAATATTCTCAAAGTGGGTTGCAAAAGCTCCCATGGTAGAGGAATTCTTCCCCCTCTTTCCTCACCATTTACAAAATCTTCATCTTCTTCTTTGTTCATGTCATCAGAAGAATTTTCTTCTTTGTCATCTTGAGCCTCCTTGAACATCTCCCCATCTTGACCAGTCCAAGCCACAACAAAGTCACAAAAATCAATCTTTGAGCTTGTGGGCATGAAGAAAATCTTTGTAAAATAGAGCTCCAAGGCTACACCAACAATTCTAGCCCTCTTTGTTGCCCTGACAGTGCCATGAGGCTCTAAGCTTGGTGACAGAACAGCTATGTTGAGCCCACTAGCATTACTCTTTGTAGATACTTTGGATTCATGATATATGCTTGAACGTGAAATGCAGGGAATTGTAACTGTGATTGCTTGGCCTGCTCTTGATGTTGTCTCATGGGAATAGAGAGCTAAGAGTACAGCCTCGAATCCAGCAAGGGGTCTTCGCGAAATGGCACGAGAGAGGTAGATTCCAGAGATGATTGGCAAGAACCTTAATATGACTAGTTGAAGATTTGGATCAGAGGATTGGAATGTGTCGTAAAGCCATCGACAAAGAGGGTTGTCGCCTGAACCGGAACTGGGTTGCCGGAGCTGTGATGAGATCTTTTTTCCAAATTCAACATCATGGAGGAGGGAGGAAGCAGGGTTTTCAGAGGTGGAGATAGAAGGAGGTAGATCATCAAGGATGGAAGAGAGTGATTCAATGGCTTCTTGGGCTTTTGCAATAGATTCTTCTGTGTTGAAGTTGAAGGTCTCATGGGGGAGATGGACAGACATTGATTGTTCAGAGAGAGAAAGAGAAAGGGGGAAGAAAGAAGAAGGCTTTGTGGTTGTGAAAATGTCAGAGAGAAGAAACGGTTGTGAGGTATCAATGGAGCTAAAATTAGTAGGATCGTTAGTGAAAGAATAGCATTTATTTGAACAATTCATGCGTTTTATTAGCAGGGAAAAGTAACAGAATTATTATAGGGATGGAAATGGATAATCGAAATTGCTATCCAAATTCATATCCATAGCCTGTCTACGGCATTTGAATCAAGGTCCGACATGTCGGCGACTTTTGGTAGGGTATTGATGAAAATTTAATCCTGGTTTCGGAAGATGTTTAGGGTCGTTTTGGCTTGAATTTTTTTGAGTAAATTAATTTAAGGCAAATAAACACATTGGAAACATTATTTTGGCATGAAACATCATTTAATCTAAAGTTTTTTATTGACACATGTGCTGCTATATACGGACAAAACTAGAAGTTTGGAAAATTCATATAAACTAATGTAAACATGCAAAGAGAACACAAATACACAATTAGTGAAGAGAAGTAATAAAGTTTATAATTCATTATACAATTATGTTGAATATGGCTCACGAATCACATTTTGTTGATGACGGACATGGGGGTATATAGCTGAAAAATCGACTTTTTGCTATATATCGCCCGTAATGTAAATGTCATATCGCTGGGGGGAGTTGTGTTGCCCCCCAGCGATAGGGCGATGTATCGCCGACACTTTGTACGATGATCTGAATCCATTTAGAAACCCATCTGATATAAATAGGATAACATGTCATTTGATAACCCATTAAAAAATAGTTTTTTGTGCTTCTTGGTTCGAGAAGCAGAAAAATAGGTCAAAAACCTTTTGATAAAATTGTTTTGTTTCGCACGATTTTTGCCATGAAAATTTTTATTTTGAGAAATACTTTCAAGTAGTTGTTGAATAGTGGGTGTCATTTAATTTAAGAGATAATAGTGGGTGGTCATTAGTTTCACCTAATAAATAGTGAGTGCCGTGTCAAAAACTTTTAATTTTATGAATTGCATTATGCTGTCTTCTCTGACTTGTGACTAAGGCTGCGTTTGTTTGCAAAGGTGGGGTGGGAAAAAAGGGGTGGGAAAAAAAAACATGTAGGTCCCATGTGTAGTGGGGTGAGGGAGAAGGAAAGGAAATGAAAGGGTTTTGTGGAAAAGTGATAGGGGTGGGTCCCAACTTTTTCCAACTTTCCCACAAAGTCCCACCAAATATGTGGGGTTTTAAAATGGCATGGGGTGGGAAAGTTGGACTGCCACATCAGCGGACAAGTTTCCTTGATGTCTCCCACTTTCCCACCCCAAGCAACCAAACAATCTAGCATTTTGGGATTTAAGGGAAAAGTAAAAAATCTACATATTTTTAAAGAATTTTCCCACCCCTTTTTTCCCACCCCACCTTTATTCCAGCAAACAAACGCAGCCTAAGTGAAAAAAGTTTGTATTTTTATCCCCCTCTTTCAACCATTTGATTCGGGACCTTTGGTGCCAATATTTTTCTTATTCTCTTAAAAGCCTTGTTAAACGTGCAATAATTTCAATTTCTTCCTTGGCAAGGGTTTCAAAAGGATTTAATTGTTAAATTTCTTCCAAAGTTTTTTGAAGCTTTTGTATCTCAAGCCAAGGGGTTCACATCCTCTACAATTCCACTCCATATAATTTTTTGTAATTCTTATGTAAGATTGTGGCACATGGCAGTTAATTATCCAAGGGTCAGGATTAGAATCCAATTAGGAACAAAACTTAATAAATTCCTAAAATAAGCCTCAAGAGAAGAGAAGAGACGAAATTGGAAGAAAATTTAGGGATTTATTATGTTTAGTTCCTAATTGGATTCTAATCCTTATCCTTGGATAATTAATTGTCACGTGTCACAATCCTAGATAGAAATTACAAGAAATTACAGGGTGGGAATTGTAGAAGGATGTGAACCCCAAGCCAAGCCACAGATGCCATGGACTCACTCCAATTCCACAGTAAAAATGTACATGGGTTTTTTTTTCTCTTTCCAATATTTTAATTACCAAGAATACAAATATAATGGTAATAAGTTAACTAAAATCCAAATCAAAACTAACCAAAACTTGGGGCATTTTGGGTGTTTTACAGATAAAGAAAAGATGTCATGTAATCAATTAACGAACCGTTCTCAATAGTGAAAAGAGCAAGCAGAGGTAGGGGGTGGTCCACTTCAGGAGAGGCAGGGGCTGCGGCGCGCTCCCCCGGGGTCAGGGGTGAGCGGCCGCCCAAAAAAAAAAAGTGAAAATAGAGAAGATATATGGTTTGATACATAATTTTGAAAAAAATGCAAGAAATAAAATTATAATTTAGGTATAAGTGGAAAACGCTATAGTAATTATCCCTATTTGGAGATGTTTTGGAACCCACACCAATAATGATAAGGTTCGGATCTTTGAGCCCGTGACCGGGTCAGGAGTAGGCACTAGGGATATTGGGCTCGGATGGGCCTTCCGAAACCTGGCCCATCCTGTCACTACAAGGGGTCCGAATAAATTCTTTTTGGATTATTCATCTTCCATCCTTTGGTGAAGAATTCACTTAGGGTGGGCTGTAGAAAAAAAAACACCAAATTTTTTTAAGGCTTGTTTGGTTACATGATTTTGGATATTTCAAATCTATAGAGTCATAAATTCATAAAATTAATTGTTTGGTTAACCTGAATCTATGGAATGACATCTGTTTGGTCGACATGATTTTTGTGGATGCACAAATGTTTAACGCTTTTATGGTAGGGGTGAAATATTTGGATTTCACATACTCATAAACCTACAAATTCACGTTTTTAGTATAAAAAGATGAATCTCCAGATTTGATGAAACCAAGGATTTTCTACAACCAAATATGTATAAATCTCACATTCTCAAGCAACAACTCAAAGCCCATTTAAATATGCATTCCTTAAGCCCATAATGCATAATCCTGCTGTTTCACTGCAGTGATGCCATATAATCAGCATACCTGTTTAGAAGGGCAAATCCTTATCAAGCCCAACAAGTTAAGCTCATTACCCAACCATACCTCACCTCTGTTACAAACAAGGACATCAAGCAAATTCCAGGGTTCTAAATGTAACAGTCTGCAAACTCAAGGGTGTATACGTAATTTTCTCTAGAAGTTCAGATACATCACTATACATGGAACTTAGACATATAAAACGAGTCCTAGAACACCCAGAGATGGGAAACCATATAAAGCTCCACCAGTGATTCAACTTGGATATTCAGGTCTCTCATTTTCTATTTACATCTTCTGATAACAAATTCCTCTATTTTTTTTTCCCAGCTGAATTCAATTCTTTGATTTCCTTCTCCACTCTGTGCAACCCAGGTTTATGTCCAGTCTCTCCACTTGACATTCTCAAACAATGCAAGAATCGACAACAATCTTCTTCATGTTTCCTCCCAGTGAGAAACCCATTTTTCCTACTAAGCTCTTCAACTGCTTCTGAACCTTTCACACTGGTGACACTAGCATTCTTGTTTGCAAACTAGTGTTAGCTTCTGAAGTTCATGAGTGTCAATAATTTCTTGAAGCATGCTCTCTCATGTGGAGTTTAGTGTTAAATAATTCTAGAAGAATGCAACTAAGTGACTACTGACATCGTCTCTACTGAGTACAGAACTACCGACCTGATCAAGAATCCATCCTATGTAGGTGACACTATTCACATGCTGATTCATGTCTTGAGCATCCCTTCTAGCTAGGCTGTAGATTACAAAAAATAGGATTCACAGAGGAAGCTTTGTGCACTTAGCAAACAGTGAAACCAAACTTCAAATTTTAGTTCAAAATGTGAAGGCCTACTCTAGAATACTGTGAAGGCTCTTCAGGCTTGGGAGTTTTCTTCATGCTACTGTTATCCTCCTTTGGGAAAGCTAACCTGAATGGCAAATAAGCATAACATTTGGATCAACACATTTTCAGTTCATTTCAAACTCAACATTAACCAAGAGACTAAAGGATCAATCAAAATTATTTTGGACCTTCATGAATTTCAGAGCTTTTGATTTTCAGAAGGGTCCTATATTTATAGCACATAAAACATAGATACAGAAATAAACACATTGTGTTAAAAATAAGAGGTCTGTTTCTGGTAATGAGGTGGACAAGTAATATCAGATTGGCAATGACAACATCAAGGTCAGCCAAAACAAATCAGTATGATTCAGTTGATCGATTTCATAACAGTACCAAATCGTTAGTATCTAATACTGGTTGGAGACTGCTGTAGTTGATCACATATATAGACCTATTAGGCGTGATGAGGATGATTTTTCATCATTTCCCTAATTCTCTCTAATTAATTTGAATTCTTTTTATATTATTTGCTCATCTCATTTGAATTCTTTCCGTTCATCCTTCCATTTCATCACTGTCCTAATTTGGCTTTGATTCGTTTCTCTATTGAATCATTTCCATAAATTGTATTTCCATGCAACATTTTCGTATATTGTATTTCCATGGTTTATATCTTTCTTTTAATGTTCATAGTTACCTAACAGCACGGGATGTATGCTGCCAATATATTTGAGGTTCTCTCATATGAAATTATTTAACTATTTTTTGTATTGAAGCTGTTTTTTAATATGGTATATGCCTAACACATGATTTTACATCTTAATTTGCATGTCTTTTTCTTCGTCATCTTCTATCTCCTTTTCAATGGTTACCAATACTAAGTCTGCTGATTTGGATTCCTCTCCTACGGTTTACTCTTTTGCTGCAACTGTGGTCCCTTTTGCTGTTGTGCCATCTTTCACCATAGATTAGCACCATAAATTTTAATCTCTGTTGGAATCTGCTAACAGTCCACCATTGTTAAATGGTGCAAGTAAAGTATTTTCTCTATGGGTATTGATCGTGCGCCAGGGATTGTCTTTATTTCATTCGGATGGTCTTGTCCCCCACCATCCGCCCAAAGGTGGTTTTGTCCATACAATATTGAGATTCGCCCCATACCCACCTCCCGACATATACATGTTCATTCCTGGTTCCTCGGGCCTCGGGCCTTTCACCATAGATCGGACCATAAATTTAATCTGTTGGAATGGCCACCATAGTTAAATGGAACATAAAGTATTTTCTCTATGGGTATTGATTCTAGTGCCAGACTTCATAAGGTTTCAGATTGTTTTTATTTCATTCGGATGGTCTTGTTCCCCACACCTAATCTATTCGCCTTCCAAATGGTGGTTTTGTTCCTATTACACATATTGAGAATTGCAGCCCCATACCCACTTTACTTCTCACAAACATATTATATGTTCTTTCCTTTGGTTTTAATTTGTTATCTGTTATCCAACTTACCCAACAACTTCATTGTTTTCTAACTTTCTATCATTTGATTCGTGACAAACTTTTCTTTGGGTTCTACTTCTACACCCCCCCCCCACGAAAAAAAAAACCCTCTGAATGGTTAAAAAGTCAAATTCGCCGTTGCCGGGGATCGAACCCGGGTCACCCGCGTGACAGGCGGGAATACTTACCACTATACTACAACGACTTGGTCATGTGTCCAATTTACTTTTGTAAAAGTATATTTGTATTTCCAATGTTAGTAAATTTAAATCAAATTCAGCCAAGAGAAGCGAGGAAAGGGGAGGAACACACCAGGCAGAAACCACAAAAGACAGATAGGGAAAAACAGACAAGGAGAGAAAGCGAACAAACAAGAAAGGAAAAGGGCAACGACGAGAGGAAAGAAGCACCCACCAACAAACGAGTAACCAAAGAAGTACCCACATGAAACAGCAATGGGAAAACAGCAAAAGGGGAGGGAATTTTGAAAAAAAAAACAACGAAGTGATACACGACAAGAAACAGATTTGTAAATCATAAAACCCTGTGCAAGTATACCAAAAAAAACAGAAGAGCCAAGACAAAAGACGAATGGATGAATGGTTATGACATAATAAAGGCACAAGAAGTTTGAAGATGAGAAAGAAGGGCCACCAAAAAACGACGGGGAACAGGGCGGGGGTGGAAAATGGTTAATAGGAAGGGTGCAAAAACAAAACCCAAAACAAAGGAGACGCTGAAAAGAAGCACGGCACAAAGAATGGGGGGCGCAACAACCCATTTTGTTGGGGTGAACAACGCAACTATGTTGATGAATAATACCATGGGTTGTAAAAAATTAATTGGAGTGATAATTAAAAAACTCACGAGCATTATCAGTTTGGAGTTGTTTAATTTGGTATCCAAAATTAGGTTTTGATCATAGCAAAAATTTCTTTAATCGAGACTAAGCATCGGATTTATGATTTAACAAAAATACCTAGGTGCATCTTGAAAAATCTTCCACAATAGTTCAAAAATATTTTGCACCACAAATTGAGGGAACAAAGTAAAGTCCCCATATTTTACAATGTATCAATTCAAAACAAGAGGTGGTAGAAATTGTACTAGATGGAAAATGAAGTCGAATTTGCTTAGCCAAATGAAAAATAAAGCAAACACAATTAAAGAAATATTCGGATCCAAATGTGCAATATAACTAAAAACTTTTAAAGATGGATGGCCTAAAAGAGAATGCCAAAGGTCCTTGGTGGGAAAAACAACAGTAGCAACGAGATGATCCAACTCCAAATAATAAAGTCCATTGTACGCCTTACATAGCCCAATCCCCTCCTTCCTGCATAGGTCTTGTATCATACAATGACTAGGATAAAAAGTTAGGAAACAATGAAGTTGTTGGATAAGTTGGGTAACAGATAACAAATTAAAACCAAAGGAAGGAACATGTAAGATGTCTGTGAGAGGTAAAGTGGGTATCGAGCTGCAATTCCCAATATGTGTAACAAGAGAAAAACCACCATTTGGAAGACGAATGAATTGGGTGTGGGGAACAAGACTATCCGAATGAAATAAAAACAAATTTGAAACCATATGAAGATTGACGCCATAATCAATAACCCATAGAGAAGATACTTTACCTATAGCATTTGCTAAGGGTGTAATATTACCATATTCAAACAAAGATAGAAGTTTATGATACTGATCTGTGGTGAAAGATGGTGCAACAGCAGAAGGAACCACAATTGCAGTAAGAGAGTGAACTGTTGGATATGGAGGTGCAGTGGACTTTGTAGCACGTTTGGGAGGATATTCATGTTTCTTAAAACAACGGGATTTTGAATGGCCATCCAAGCCACAAAAGTCACAATGATAGTGTTTCTTGGTACCATTTTTCGAACTATAATGAGAAGTTGTGGCAACCAAGGCAGAGTGAGAGCGGGAGCAATAGCCTCATGAATTGTGCAATGACACTCCTCTTGAAGTAAGAGAGAATAAGCACGATTCACATTGGCAAAGGGTCCATAAAATAAAATTGGCTACGAATTGAGCCATAGGAATCATTAAGTCCCATAAGAAATTCAAGAAGCTGATCTCTATAAAAAACATCGGAATGCTTCTTTAGAAGACCACATGTGCAAGGTGGTAGATCATTCTATGAGGAAAGCTCATCCCAGAGCCCTTTAAGAACCGTATAATAAGAAGTCAATAAAGACATGCCTTGTTGATTGGTGGAAATGACACAACGAATTCAAAGATGTGGGGTGCATTTTGTTGAGAATAACAAGCCTCAAAGTTGTCCCAAACCTCATGAGCAGTAGAGGCATAAAGGACTTATATGAGCAATATCTGGAACAAGAGCATTGACAAGCTATGAAAGAATCATACTATTACAGCGGATCCATTAAGGAAGCAAGACTGAATCATAAATAGGTTTTGAAAGAGAGCTATCACTACAAGAAAATGGGCCTACGACGGCATTTTGGAAATGCCGCCATAAGTCTTAAAATGTTGTTGTAATCATTTCTCGGAGCTTCAAAAACGCCGCAAAAAAGTTGACAAAAGCATTGTTGTATTGTTATAGTGGCACTAAATGCAAATGCTAGTGATGTTGACTTACAATGGCACATTTACTGGCATTTAGGAAGCGCCGTTATAGTTAGATATGTGGCGTTTATTAATTGCCTTAGTTGAAAAGGAAAGTGCCATAATTTTGCCCAAAAAAATTTGATATACATCGACACTTTACAAAAACGCCGCTATATTAGTAGAGAGACGATCTAAAAGAAAAACCTTAAACTTGGAGGGAGTGAGAGAGACGATCTAGAAGAAAAACCTTTGTTTTCCAAACTGAAAAATAGAGCGGTGTTTTGGTAACCAAAAAGGGATGGGGTTATTTCATAGGGAGGAAATTTGGGTTATATGAGGGCATTTCATAAAAATGCCGGCACTACGTTTGGGCTAACACTCTGCCGGCTAACACTTTGTTCTACTCAGAAAAAGGATCGAAATGAGAGGCTCTCTAATGGTACTTTAGATCTCGAAACAAAGATGACTTGCTTTGTGTTTGTCTTGCAAAAAAGAAAAATAAGTTTTAAGGAAAACCAAACCAAAAGTTTGAGAATATACGATGGCATTTTTTAGGTATGCCGCTAGAAAATAGTGACATAGACTACAATAGCGCTTGTGAAAAAACACCATAACAAAATGACATACAACGACGCTTGGGAAAAAACGTTGAGATAAAATAGCATACAATAGTGCTTGCAAAAAAAGGCCATGATAAAGTGATATACAACGACTGCTTTCAAAAAATCACCATGATTAAGTGATATAAGATGGCGCTTTGTAAAAATGCCACTATATATTAACATACAATGGCATTTTTTAGGAAATGCCACTATATCCATACCCAAAGTGCCGCCATTGCACTCTTTTCTTGTAGTGTGTCAATGAATTGAAGTTTGTTTTTTGCTTTGAGAGTCATATGCATTGCGCATTGCCAAGTTGGATGATTATCACCCTTCAATGGTTGGGAGACCAAAATGGAACACCTGGATTGTTCGAGTGATGAAGGAAATATAGAGAAGAGGAATCCAAATCAATAGACTTAGTATTGGTAGCCATTGAAGAGGAGGTGGAAGATGAGGAAGTAGAAGATGTGGCTAATTAAGATGCATAATCGTGTTTTAAGCTGATACACATTGGACATATTAATTGAAGTTGGTTTCAGATGTGTTAATCCGAATCAATTTCCAATGGAATAACACTTCAAGTTGACTACTTCTGATGGTGAGCCCTTACCTAATCCAACACCATATCGTTAGTTATTGGGCCGACTTATTTATCTCACAATTACTCGCCTAGATATTGTTCACACTGTGAATATTCTTAGTCAATTCATGCATGAGCCTCGTAAACCTCATATGAATGCTACTAATCGTTTACTACGTTACCTCCATGGCACTCAAGGACAATATATTCTTTTATTTGCTAACAATGAGTTGTCTCTTTGTGCTTATTGTGACTCATTGGGCAAGTTGCCTTATGATTCGGCGATCTACCATTGGATATTGTGTATTCCTTGGTTCCAACCCTTTATCTTGGAAATCTAAAAAACAAGCCACTATGTCCCGCTCATCTAGTTATGGCTGAATATTGTATTATGACAATCACCACTTGTAAACTAATGTGATTAGTTACATTGCTCAAAGATCTTGGTGTCATGGTCCATTGACCAATATCTTTATTTTTTGACAATCAAGCTACTTTACTTATTGCTGTGAACCCAGTCTTTCATGAGCTCACCAAGCAGATCAAGATTGATTGTCATGTGGTACGCGATCAGGTTTGAAATGGTCTCATTCAACCCACCTCCACCATTAGTGCTACCCAAGTTGCTGGCATTTTCACCAAGGCCCTTGGAAAAGATTTGTTTCTCAGTCATAGAGGCAAGTTGGGAGTTCTTGATATTCACTCTCCAACCTAAGAGGGAGTATTAGGTGTGATAAGGATGATTTTTCATCATTTCCCTAGTTGTCTCTAATTTAATTATTTCCTATTATTTTCTCATTTTATTTGAATTCTTTCCATTCATCCTTCCTCCCATTCGAATTATTTTCATATCATCTCATCCTTCCATTTCATCAAATCCTAATTTGGTTTGGTTGATTTTTTTTAATTTTTATATTGAAACCTTTCCATATATTGTATTTTCATATAAACATTTCCATATGTTGTATTTCCATGTTTTATATATTTCTTTTATTGTTCATTGTTACCTAACAGCATGTGATGTATGCTGCCTATATATTAGAGTTTCTCTCATATGAAATTATTCAATCATTTTTCCTATTGAAGTTGTGTCTTTTTACTTATTCAGACATATTTCCTCTCAAATATGTGAGGGCCGGGCAATGTACTCATTGCATGGAATGTAAATTGTAGAACGAATCCATCGGACATTTGCCAGATGTGTCAAGTTAATATACATACCATGGTGTTCGTGGACAGTAATTTGAAGATCATCAAGCACATCTTCACTGACTAACTTTTTATAATCGTCTTGTGTCTTGGTTCATCATGACCCATTTGCTGGAGCACAATTATTTATCTAATCAAATTTGGGTTGGATATCATCATCAATGTAATATTTCTTTGCGTGAATATATAGCAAATGAAAATTTGACAAAATGGAATGCAAACAACTTCATTACAAAAATGCTATTGGATCATTTCTCTATCTATAACAAATGCTATGAAACAGTTAGCAATAGAAACTATCCCCTAGATTGATAGATTAAATTACGTTAATCTGAATTAATTTCATCACTAAGTAGATGTGATATGATAACACATGTTTAGTTCTTAGGTTAAAAAGTACATAGACATGCAACAAGGCATGAACTGCAACTGTGCATGATGTTAGTTAAAATTTTCCTTTTTCTTTCCGGTTATCATCATATAGTTAAGATCAATCGATTTACCAAACTCTAATTTGCAAAGATAACATAAAATAACAATGCATGATAAGTTCCATATCAGTATCCATAAAGATAAAAAATGTTACAGGTATGGAGTCCAAAGCAACACTATTTACAGTCAACATCCTTTCAGTATCATCTCACAAAACCCATACAAATTTTTTACTAAAACAGGTAGCAGGGCACAACAACAAGGAAATGTCATGTAATTCTTCTAGATGTGAATTTTTGATGGGTAGACAAGTTTGAAATGTATACTTTGGCTTGTCATCTCCACAAGGACATCCATTTTATGCTAACATATGTTAGCCAAAAGTTATTAGAACTGTGATTGACCAAAATGGCATTGGACTAGTATCAACAATTAATGTGCTTTATCTATTTTACAATTCATACATTTGTGAGAAAGATAGCTAGTGATATGGTTGACCCTTAACAGACCAACTATGGTTGACCAGGGATGAACCAGACTGGTTAGATCTTGGTTGGACCACAAACGAACTAAATCATATAGCGTGTATACCAAGCAAAGTAGGCCGTTTGAGCTATAACAAAACCTCCTTAACATTCGGGACAATGACTTTGGATGAATCATGGAGTTCAAACTGGTCAAGGAGTCGAATTCAAACTCAATTATTATTAGAGTTCGAACTGGTTAAGGAGTCCAGGTCGAACAAATCGTTAAAGTCCAACGGTTAAGGAGACCACGAACTCAATATCATTAGCCAAATCGATGGTCGCAGGTTGAAACGATCACATGGTCAAGGTAGCTACCTAAAATCTATATAAACAAGATTCTACATCTTAATTAGCCACATCTTCTTCTTCCTCATCTTCTATCTCCTCTTTAATGGTTACCAATATTAATTAAGTTTGCTGATTTGGATTCATCTCCAGGTACTCCTGTGCAAGGGTCCGGGGCCATCTTCACTATAGACCAATACTAAACATCTCTAGGAATCTAAACGTCCCCATGGTAAGACAAAAGTATCAGGTTGGGGCGGTGTGTTTCGTCGGATAGTCTTGTTCCCAGCACCTAGTTCAATGGTGGTTTGTGCCTGTTACACATATTGGGAATTGCAGCCACATAGTAACTTACCCAACTTACCCAACAATTACATGTTACCTAACTATTCAACAAATTTCTGGTTCTATCTACCCCCACCCCACGCCCCCCCCCCCAAAGAAAAAGAAAAAAAAGCCCTTTAAATGGTTAAAAATTATTTTCGCCGTTGCCGGGGATCGAACCCGGGTCACCCGCGTGACAGGCGGGAATACTTACCACTATACTACAACGACTTGGTCACATGTCCAAAATACTTTTTGTAAAACTATATTTGTCTTTCCAATGTCAGAAAATTTAATCTGATACAAAGAGGTTATGAGTTGGGTTGTAGAGTTAACACACCTAGGAATGAAACCTTACATAAAGATCAGTATAGGGAAAAATACCGGTTACATTTAGCAAATCAGTTAATAGCTAAACAAACATATGTAAAAGGTAAAAGGGTCAAGGATTCTGAGATGAAATTGGAAGCATCTCCATCAGCAAATTCTTTGAGTTAATCCATATATTGATAGTTTACCCATCTTATGGAGCAGCAATGGGTAAAACATGCAATAATGGGGATGAAAATTTTGAAAAAAGAAAAGAATTTTCAACAAATGTGAGATCACAACTAATGTAAACTGGCCTTATGTGTTTGTAAATCATAAATCGTATACCCTTTTTGTGCATATGGATACCCAATAAAAACACTTGGAGACTGATTATGATCATAACAAAGGCATCCAAAAGTTCGAAGATGAGAATATGAAGGGATCCTGCAAAATAAAACTTGAAGTGGTGATTTATCATGTAGCAACCGGGTGGGTAAATGATTAATTAGGTAAGCGGCTGTCAAAACACAATGACCCCAAAACTTATGAGGTAGACTTGCTTGAAAGAAGATAGAGCATGTGCCACATTAAGAAGGTGGCAATGTTTGCGTTCAATAACCCCATTTTGTTGGGGTGTATCAATGCAACTTTGTTGATTAATAATACCATGGGTTGTAAAAAATTCATTGGAATGATAATTAAAAAACTCACGAGCATTATCAGTTCGGAGTTGTTTAATTTGGTATCTAAATTGGGTTTTGATCATAGCAAAAATTTCCTTAATCGGGACCAAACATCAGATTTATGATTTAATAAAACCACCAAGATGCATATTAAAAAATCTTCCACAATAGTTTAAAAATATTTTGCACCACAAATTGAGGGAACAAAGTAAGGTCCTCATATGTCACAATGCATTAATTCAAAACAAGAGTGGTAGAAATTGTACTAGACGGAAAATGAAGTCAAATTTGCTTAGCCAAATGACAAATAGACCAAACACAATTTTTATGAAAAAAAATATTTGGATCCAAACATGCAATATAACTAGAAATTTTTAAGATGGATGGCCTAAACGAGAATGCCAAAGGTCCTTGGTGGGAAAAACAACAGTAGCAACAAGATAATCCAACTCCAAATAATAAAGTCCATTGTATGCCTTACGCAGCCCAATCCTCTCCTTCCTGCGTAGGTCCTGTATCATACAATGACTAGGATAAAAAGTTAGGAAACAATGAAGTTGGATAATTTGGGTAACAGATAACAAATTAAAACCAAAGGAAGGAACATGTAAGATGTCTGTGAGAGGTAAAGTGGGTATCGAGCTACAATTCCCAATATGTGTAATAGGAGAAAAAACACCATTTGGAAGACGCCTCATGAATTGTGCGATGACGCTTCTCTTGAAGTAAAAGAGAATAAGCACGATTCACTGTCAGCAAATGGTCCATAAAAAAAATTGGCTACGAAGTGAGCCATTTGAATCATTAAGTCCCATAAAAAATTCAAAAAGTTGATCTCTATAAAAAACATCGGAATGCTTCTTTAGAAGACCACCTGTGCAAGGTGGTAGATCATTATACGAGGAAAGCTCATCCCAAAGCCCTTTAAGAACTGTATAATAAGAAGTCAATGAAGACATGCCTTGTTGATGGGTGGAAATGACACGACGAATTTCAAAGATGTGGGGTGCATTTTGTTTAAAATAACGAGCCTCAAAGTCGCCCCAAACCTCATGAGCAATAGAGGCATAAAGGACATTCTGAGCAATTGACGAGCCATGAAAGAACCATACTATTACAGCAGATACATTAAAGAAGCTGTTGCGCCTAGAACTTCTTCGAGAGCCGGATATTGAGATGACCACCTTAAGAGCTCTCCAACTAAGTTGGAATAACTGAGATGCCTGCACACGAAGAAAGCAAGAACGGTCCGGCCTAGTTTTGGCCGGAGAACCGCCTCCGACGCTCAAATCAGCCTAGGTAACAATAATGGTTCTTGAGAGAGTTCTCAAGAACGTAATGAGTAAGTACTCAGATGAAAGTTCTCGTTACCTTTCTCCATGTAGGAGGTAGGTTTATATAGAAGTTACCTGGAGGCGGCGATTCCTTAAGTTCCGGATCGATAGTTGAGGAGTGAGTGGAGTAGTGGAATAACGGCTCCTTCTTTGTCGCACATGATAATGCCGTTATGCTGACTCACCTCCCCAATTCTCGGAATAGATATGCTGAGTGTTTATGCGTAACTAACTCTTCTTGACTTAGTCAAAGAGAGTCTTCTGAGAAATGCTAGAGTTGGATATAGATGTATATTTTTCCCAAGTGTGGCACTTCTCCAACGAATAAATGAACCTGCCCAAGAGGGAGGTGTCTCCTCTCCCGAATGAGGCCCTCGGGACCTTCTTTAGGGATGAGGTGAGCCATCCCACATGGGTGGTGTCTCTCCCGAATGAGGCCCTCGAGACCTTCTTCATGGAAGAAACCAGATAACAAAGAGGGGTGCATCTGTCCCGAGTGAGGCACTCGGGACCCTTTATGAGGGAAGAGATGCACCAGCCCGAGGGAGGTGCATCTCTCCCGAGGGGAGGGACTCGGGACCTTAGTTCCCCACAACAGAAGCAAAAGTGAATTAGAAATAGGTTTTGAAAGAGAGCTGTCACTACAAGAAAATGGGCCTATGGCGGTGTTTTGAAAATGCCGTCATAAGTCTAAAAATGCCACTGTAAACATTTCTTAACACTTCAAAAACGCCGCGAAGAAGGCCTGTAAAAGCATTGCCGTATTGTTATAGTGGCACTAAATGTAAACGCCGGTGATGTTAACTTATGACGGCACATTACTGGTGTTTAGGAAGCACCGTTATTGTTATATATGTGGTGTTTATTAATTGCCACAGTTGAAAAGGAAAGTGCCATAATTTTGCCACAAAAAAATTTGATATATGCCGACACTTTACAAAAATGTCGCTATATTAGGAGAGAGACGATCTAAAAGAAAAACCTTCGTCTTCCAAACTGGAAAATAGCGCGGTGTTTTGGTAACCAAAAAATGGCGGGTAAATTCACAGGGAGGAAATTTGGGTTATAAGAGGGCATTTCATCAAAATGCCGGCACTACATTTGGGCTAACACTCTGCAAGCTAGCACTTTGTTCTACTCAGAAAATAGATTGAAATGAGAAGCTCTCTAATGATACTTTAGGTCTTGAAACAGAGATGACTTGCTTTGTGTTTGTCTCACAAAAAAGAAAAACAGGTAAGGAAAATCGAACCAAAAGTTTGAGAATATACGACGGCATTTCTTAGCTCTGCCTCTAAAAAAGTGACATAGACTACAACGGCGCTTGTGCAAAATGACATACAACGATGCTTGGAAAAAAAATGCCGTGATAAAATAGCATACAACGGCACTTGGGAAAAAAACGTTGTGATAAAGTGATATACAACAGTGCTTTCAAAAAATCATCGTGATAAAGTGATATACGACGGTGCTTCGTAAAAATGCCGCTATATATTAACATACAACGGCGTTTTTGAGGAAATGCCGCTATACGTTAACATACAACAACGTTTTTACTAAACGTTGCTATATCCATACCCAAAGTGCTGCCGTTGCACCCTTTTCTTGTAGTGTGTCAATGAATTGAAGTTTTTCTCAGCTTTGAGAGCCATATGCATAGCACATCGTCAAGTCGGATAATTATCACCCTTCAATGGTTGGGAGACCAAAATGGCACCTGGATTGTTCGAGTGATGAAGGAAATATGGAGAAGAGGAATCCAAATCAATAGACTTAATATTGGTAGCCATTGAAGAGGAAGTGGAAGATGAGGAAGTAGAAGACATGGCTAATTAAGATGCATAATCGTGTTTTAAGCTGATGCCCATTGGACATATTAACTGATGTTGGTTTCAGAGGTGCTAATCCGAATCAATTTCCAATGGAATAACACATCAAGTTGACTATTTCTGATGGTGAGCCCTTACCTTATCCAACACCATACTATCAGTTATTGGGCCAGCTTATTTATCTCACAATTACTCGTCCAGACAATGTTCGTGAGCATTCTTCACCCTTGTTTTAATAGGAAGACAATATTATGATCTTCCATTTTTGTAAACCCTAACCCTCTCAACTCCTTTAGTGTACAACATTTGTCCTATGATACAAGGGTTAATGGTTTGGCCTTTTTGTATTGCTATTCCAAATTTACAACAAAGTGAATCCATTTTTTTGCAAATGCTTTTGGGAAGTCGAAAGCACTGCATGTGATACAAAGTCACATATTGAAGCGCTGATTGCATCAATGTACCCCTTCCTGCATATGTCAGATTCGAGGCTTTCCATATTGTAGGTTTTTGTGTCATTCTATCCAAAATAAATTTGAAAATTTGAGATTTTTTCTGCCCTTAGAATAAATTGGTACCCAACTAGGTGGCTTCCTTTTTTTATTTCAGGACACCCAATACTTGTTGAATTTGGCGTCTTGTTGAATACTGAACATTTTGGCTAAAAAAATCCCACTTTTGTCAAAATTGATTTCCTGCCGTTTTAAATCCAAGAACAGTTCTAAGATTGTTTTGATTGCCCTTGTATCGTCTAGTTCGGCTTTGCGTAAAAGAAATGTATTATTTGCAAAAAAGAGGTGAAAAATCTTGGAGAAAATTCATTGAGAGCTGCAGCACACTTCTCACCCAAAAAACCAAAAAAATATTTGATGTTGAGAGTGGGATTTGAACCCACGCCCTTTCGGACCAGAACCTTAATCTGGCGCCTTAGACCAACTCGGCCATCTCAACGTGAATATCCCATAAGAAAACCACATTTTATTCAACCTGAACACCTGTCTTTACTTTGTTAGGGCAGCATGGACAGGGGCATCAACAAGGATGATAGGATTGGGGTTCTCGCAGGTCGCAACATGTGTCCGATGAGGTTATTCAGCTATGCTCATACTTCTAATCATTTGAAAAAAAGAAAAAAAAATCTTTAAATCAATAACATTTAGTTTTGTTAGTAGGTCCACAATTCTTTGGCCAAAGGAGCTTTGAAATTCCTTTTTAATCAGGAATTTAGCATCGTTCAAATGAATGACTTGTTCTTGTAATCTGTTAATCTGTTATTTACATATGTAGTTGAAATCTCAATTTGCATAATGCCTTATTTAGAAACTATGTTGCATGTATTTGCCTCCCCTCACACCCAAAGGGGGGGGGGGGAAGAAAAGTAAATGTTCTTGTGTGTGCATATGTAAATGGTGGATCCTAGCTAGCTACCTCTTATCTAGATGCACGAGCAGATGTCACTGCAGGTGGGTAAGGCCTCATTGGTTTCACAGTGGTTTCAGTTGTTGTGCAAACAACCCCTCCAACCCCAAAACACCAGGCCAACACCAAAAAAAAGAGGTAAAGAGTTTTGCTGTATTTGATAAGCTAGTAATAAGCCTCAATGTTTGACTACAGGCTTTCAAGGATGTCAACTGTGAGTCTATCCTCTCCCTGCCTAATCAAAACTGCGGCCTCAAGGAACACAAGTTTCTTAATCAAGAGCTCAGCTTCTTTGAGTTCTGTGAAGAACATGTCCAAGGCATTTGCCCTGAAGGCTTCCTCAAACTTCAGAGAATCTGCAATGGCACAGTATACAAGGTAAAGCTGATTTGACCAGATGGAGATGAAAAGGAGATCGTGGCCCCAGATGATGCTTATATTCTTGATTCAGCTGAAAATGCAGGCCTTGAGCTTCCCTATTCTTGTAGGGCTGGGGCGTGCTCTACTTGTGCAGGGCAGTTGGCATCCGGTGCAGTTGACCAAACGGATGGTTCCTTCCTTGATGAGAATCAGATGGAGAAGGGCTATGTGTTGACCTGCTGCGTCTCATATCCAACTTCCGACTGTGTTATTCACACACACAAAGAAGGTGATCTCTATTGAGTATTGTTGTTGCGCAATCGATTTCCTGTGGTCTGATGAAATTTCAGAGTTGTGTTGGTTACCAGTTTTGCCAATCAGACTCTAGTTTGATGACATTGGATGGATTTTCTTGGATAGTATGAACTCCATAGTTTTCATATTGGTGATCTTTGACTGCACAATTGCTTTTATGCTTGCCTGGTGCACCCCCTTCCCCCACACACCCACCCGTCCGACCCTTACTGCAACCTGATGAAGTACACTTTTTTGTCTAAAGAGGAAGGAAAAACCCAGAAAAGGTTTTTGCTTTACACACGAATATTTTTTCACATAAAACACATTTTCCAACTTCATTCTATTTTCCCTATCATGAAATATATCTGAAGCGTCTTCATCAAATGAAAATGAGTTGTGCTACCTCTCTATAGAATTCAAGGGTCATGTTGTCACAAGGCTTCAGAGTGATTATTACCAAAAAACAGAACGGGCAATGTGGTTAATGACTTTCTGGTATAAAAGAGAGACTCATCGTAAGTATTTCGCTCTCCAATTGTATTTTGGAACTTCTCTTCTATCCCAAATTGTGATGGTAATGAGGTCTCTAATCACAGATCTAGTGCTGCTTCATAGCAATTCATTGGAAAGTGCTTTGCTCCAAATATATAATGGCTATAATTTCATACAAATTCATCCTTGCTTTCTTTCATTTACTCAAAAGTCCTCAAGTATATGCTTTCATTTACCCAAATTCAAATGATGTGAGATATTGGAGAAAACCATATAATTTGATTTTGATGGAAGATGAGCGAAGTGATGAACAATGAAGATTTGCATGAATTTATAGCAGAATTTATTCGAGACTCTCATCTTATCACAGTTTGCTCATGCAAGACGGATCGTAGCCATTGATTCAAGCATGGAACATGAAATGTTTTTAAGACTGTCTTGCTAAATCCAAAACCAACCCGTATCACTTAATGATAAGACAACTCTTAAAGACAGATTTGGGATCCAACTGAGAAGAGTTAGTTATGAAATTAATTTCCTAGTTTTCTAGTGAGACAACAATTGAAAAATCACAATATAAAACTTCCTTTTAACTGGAAAATTCATTTAAAGAATGGCAGAAGATGAAAATGAGTTGAATTTCAATCATTTAGATTGATTTAAAATAATTAACAAGTATTATAATGATTTTTTATTTTAAGAGGGCTATGAAATTTTTTAATAATTGTTGATATGATAGTGTTAATTATTGATGCGTTTTATGGTATGTATTGGCTATTATCGTACCAGATCGTGGAATACCCTACACTTCGCTAGGGCATCTAATATAAGTCTTTCTTCCTCCAAAAATGAGAAAGACGCCAACGAAATGGAATCTCCATCCTTTTTCTAAGGAGTGGATTCCATATGGTTGGAACCTAGAATACAATGATGTGATTTAAACTCAATCTTCAATTGGGGTAGAATTTTTGGTGGTTGAACAATCAAGTTTAAATTATCGGTATCAAGTATCGTATTGATCAGGTGATTTAAAGAGATGTGACATCTTGTTTTGAATATTGTATCACGCATTTTGGTGGAATCTAGTAAAGAGACATCAAATATATATCATATTGGTTCTATCCAATATATATATATATATATATATCATATCATACTACTATTATAAAAGCATGTACTCCTCTTTTTTCGCAAATATTTTTCTGTCCTTTTCTGTCCTTATCATTGTTCCAAATACAAATAATGTTATACTATTTTTTATTAATTAACTTATTTTTACAAGGATAATTTAGACATTTTGGTCATAAATTATTATTAATTTATCATTAATTTTTATCCGTCTCTTAATTTCTCTCCGATTTATCTCACAACCCTCTCAACTCTCTCAAAGTCCTCTCTATATCCCTCTCCCTCTGACTACTTTTATAAAAGCAGTACTCCCTTTTCCGCAAATTTTTTCTGTCCTTTTGTCTCTATCATTGTTCCAAATACCAATAATGTTGTACTATTTGTTATACTTTACTTATTTTTACAAGGATAATTTAGAGATTTTAGTCATAAATTATTATTAATTTATCATTAATTATCCGTCTCTTAATTTCTCTTCGATTTATCCCTCGACCTCTCTCAATCTCTCTCAAACTCGTCGCTCTTTATATCCCTCTCCCTCTCGAACTCTCTCTCAAAGTCCGCCCTAATCTTTCTTATAAATCATACTATCATACTATTATAAGAAAAATAAAATCTCCTCCGAAATTTGAACCTTCCTTCGACCGTCCTTTTTAAATGATGATCTTGACCAAAACAGCCACAACTTTGAATTTCTTGTTAGACGATCGGATTAACAAGGCTGCAATTCTTTTCCAGGGGTTGGCTGCTTCCTTATTGCAGTTATCCTAGGATCAGCAATTTACAAATCCAATACAACCGATAACAAAGCAAAGCTCGACAATTTCAGAAAGAACAACGATGGAACAAGTGTATGCCGCTTCTATTTAGATATCTTGATAGACAATTGGTATTTGAAGAAACAAATAACTCAATCTCATTATCTTTTACCGCCTTGTTTCATCGGGATCGATAAAGTGTTGATAGAACTCCAACCGAACAATGGTTAGTATGTTTTTGGTGCTTCGATATTTTGTGGCTTAGAACTCTTCCAATGTTGATTCAAACACAATTTTCGTTCGAAAAATGAATGAACAGGGGACATGGAGAATGGAACGTGGTGCTAACAAACCCAAAACTGGGACTCAGAATATATCATAGAGCTTGAAAACACAAGATCAATCAAGGTTGGTTCTTCCAATGTATTGAATATCCGCTTACCGAGAATTTAACAATTTGGGTATGCAAGGTTTTCTATATCCCTCTCCCTCGAATCCCTCTCGATCTCTCTGAATCTTTGACGTTATTTGTACAATAGGGTTCTTGATTTATTGGTTTTGTGAGGGAAGGGTTGTTGGATTTGATGGTTTCGGTCCTATGGAGAAGGGTGGAAAATACTACGAATTCCAGACAATACAAGGCGGTGAAGCATATGATTCTACTTGGTTAGTCTACAAGCATACGATTCCGTCTATCGAGTCTTAGTTCATTAGAATATCCGGAACAGATTCGAATAAAGCGTGGTAACTAAAGATACAACGCGAAGAGAACTTGAAGATTTAGCTTCACAAGATCAAGGGCAAACACAGAGCGAGAAATTGATACCGGCTACCGCCGCACTTGGCGGAAGTCGAAGATGAAGGTTTGTGCGTTGGAACTCTAAAACTTCCATCATTCAATCATTATGATATTGTGTCTTTGCCCTCACAGCTGACTATGCGTCCTTATCACGATTCTACCACGGAGGCTTTGAAGCGGTATCTCCAAAGATGGTCGACCCGTGAGCATGCCTACCCGCTGCTCACCCGGTGTCGAGCGGATGATCCGGCGCAACACGGTGAGGATTCCTCTTCAGCTTGTTGGTTTGTCTTTTCATAGTTATATACTATATTAACTTTAGACTGTTGCTGCAACACAATGTCCGTTTTCAGTTCGAGGTTACAAATGAGTGCATCGCAGCTAATCAAATAAAGCTCTCCCCACTTCAAGTCTTCTACTCGGGTTTTCTAGAGCAGGTAACCGCAACACCGGCTTGATGTTTGGAACTCATGCATATCACTTCTTGTACTAACCTTGTTTAAAATCTTGTCTCGGCTGAAAGTTATGATTGAAATTATCGATTAGTGTTTGTTCCCCGAAATTGTCGGATTATGTTGCTCTCCTTCCCTCCCCAAAGCTTTAATCACCGAATTATTTCATTCGGGACTTAGTGGGATTGGGGTGAGAGAGTGGGAAGCCGGAAGGCGATCGCAGAGCGAAAAGAAGCAAGCGATAAGATGTCGTCGAACTATCCGGAATTTAACTTGCAGGAGAAAAGTAGAGGAAGAAGCCAATTTGGTTGATGTGTGTATATCTTGGGGCACAACCTGTTATAGATGGTCAATTGTTATTTCTGTGCTCACACTAGACGCAACAGCAATTATAAAGGGGGTGGTTGAAGGAAAACAAAATAGTTCGTTTGGGCCAAGTTTGCCTCCATGAGTGGGATGGCAAGTGAGAGGGCGGCAATGGGTGTTTTGAGAGTATTTTGGGTAATTTGGAAACACAACAGCAAGGGTTTGTGAACCCTAGGGTGGCGTTTGAATTGTCCCCATTCCTCTATGGGGGAGGAAACTTATTCCATTCCATTTTCACCTCGCTATTTAATTACTCAATGAGGAGTTGAACTCCATTCAAGACTCTCTAATGCAGACAACACGAAAGTTTGGAGCTGTATGAAAGATAGGAGAGTAGTGTTGAATGGTACTGTATGAGATGTTGTCTAGAGAGTTTACCTTAAGATTGACCATCTTGTATTTAGGAAGAATGCTGCATCAGGTGCTTCTTAACATGGTGTTGGAGACTATAAGCTGTCCAGATATGTGCTATTGAGTATGCAGGCACATCCGCCGACGAGTGTTTTCCCAAACCTTTCTATGAGAAACCAGGCAGACCCGGGCCTCGACAAACCACCATGTTGACCTTGTAGTCCCGATATGAAGTTTGAAAGCCTTGTGATAGTCTGCCAAATCTCTTGTCATTGGCTGGTTGATTTTAGGAATAATATGAAGCTGTTGGTAATTGATTTGGCTCGACCAATTTGCTGCAACCTTCTTGAGTTCTTTTAGAAGTTTATGTTTATTTGTGCTCCTATCACAGATCATTTACTCAAAAAAACAGATCGAGGTCCCTTAGAATTTGAAACCTTTATGATGTATTGATGCCTCACCATTTGCTGAATTTGGTCTATATGTAAAATGTGATAAATTCTTTTCTTGATGAATGTTGGTTATGGAGGTGTGATCAAACCAACTGTTCTTTTCATCTACCGCAGTGAGTTTCTCCTCTATTACTGTTGGAACTCCTAATTTGGTATACTTGTCGCTTCTTTGCATCCTAGAAACATGACTAATATAACTTGAGAACCACAGCAGCCCGCCTACACACCACCCATAACTTAATGAAGTCAGAGGATGCAACTTTCTTGGAAGATATAAAGGATCATATGGACAAGTATTGAGCAAAGAAGGATACATCTCAACTGAAGTTATTATGGAGTGAAGTAAAAATATGACTATCTGGATGCAAACCTAAGTACCAATGTAAGGAAGATATAATTTAACTAAAAGTTGGTTTTCAAGACATTTCCCTTCTTTTCCTACATGTATAGTCACGTGCATTTGCACGTAGCAGTTTTTACTAGTATATATATATATTGTACCGTATCGTTGGATATTTTAAACCTTCGCCATATTTTGACTCTCAAAAGAACGTTCAGAGAGTACTAGGTTTATAGTTCTTGTCGCATGTTGTATGAGTGCATGCATGAAAGCCAAATCTGCTATCTATCAGGGTAAACGTTTGTGTTTTCTTCACACCTTTCTATTATACGTTACTAATCAGACCACACTAGAAGCCCATCTCTGATTTTTTTTCCTCAAAATTCAGAGGTGTACCTATTTCTAAAGTACAGTAAAGAAGTATAAAGGAATCACAAGCATCTATCAATTAGGGTAGAGCATCCAACTCAATACATGGGATGAAAACTCCTAGACATCATTTGTTAGAATTTTCTAAGGGTGGGGTGTGAGTGGAAATCGTGAAGCTTTGCATTAATTACAAAGGAAGAAAACAATTTAACTGGTTGACTCCCATGTCATGAAATCGTGGTCCTTGACACGAAGGACTCTTTAGCCTAATCAGCTCCTTAAGCTTCTAAAACTGCAACTCACCTTATTAGACATGTTTTGTCTTCATGAGTAAATGTTCATTGACTAGGTATGGTCTTTAAAAGAAAATACAAAAGAAAGTAATTCAACTTTGGTCATAAAAATTACCAGAATAAGAATTATTGGCAGTTATCTTATTTATATTAATAATAATAAATAAATTATATATTTTTAAAATTTATAGCTTATAAATTAAAATCTTAAAAAATATATATATTCATTTCATTATTTTTTTTTAATTTATATTTGAGATGAGAAATTATAAATAGCTTGATTTTTTGCCTAAGAGATGTTGGTCATTACCAACTAAACTAATCTTTATAATTGTATATGTCTTATTGTATTAACTTTTAAGTTTTGACGACAGATTCTATAAGACCCATTCCCTTGCTCTGAAGAGTTACAAAGAAATTTTTCAAAAAAAAAAAAAAACAAAAAAAAAGGTGATATGGTGTTATAAAACAAACATAGGAAACTAGAACCAGAAGAGAGAAATCTGCAATTACAAGTGTTTTCTGTTTGACTCCACCATGTCCATGGAAGCTCTAGCAATGGCTGGAGCAGATTACCAGGAGTATAACATTGATCTTCATCTCTGGGAACGCAGGCAGAACCTGGATCCTCCATCACCTCATCTAAGAGTTTCGCTTTGGAGAAGTAGAAGCCTTCCAGTTAGCTTCAACAAGAATGGCAATAGAAGCAGGCTCAGAAACGTTTCATCATCCAAACTTATCTGCAAGAAAGCTGACTTTGATCGCGTAGAAAGCAACCCAGAAACCAGTCGCCAAAACCCAACTCCATTACCATCATCATCTTGCAATGAGGATCAAGAAGCAGAGGTGGGAAGCCCAGAAATCCATGGTTGGAAGCGAGTCTGGTTCGAGATTTTCTGTTCAAACGGTCTCTTCAGTTGTTTCTCCTAGTAGAACACATAGATTCTCTTTTCTTTATTAATGGATGTTTTGCCATAGATTTAGTAATAGGTTAAAATAAGGAAAGAAAAATGTGGAAGGTTTAGATTACTGCTTGTAATGGAATTTGTACGAGGGAAATGCTTCACTGAAAATCCTTGATTTTCTTAGCAATTAAAGTAATTAATGATTTGAATGGATTACCCAAAAAAGAAAAAATTATGATATGAATGGGAAATTTAGAATTAACGGGAGGAGCTACCTTTTTGAGATTTGCTGATCAGAACCTAAAATTATTTCCTTCTAATTGATTTTCTTTGAATGCTTTCCTCTCATGTGAAGGTACTCCATTTTTTTTTTTAAGTAAGATTTTGTCACTGGATTTGTTACACCCATAGCAAGGCCTTACATGTGAAAAAAAAAAGAAGAAAAAAAATTCCTTTCTAACTCTTGTCATGTGGATGTTGATGATATCTTAGTCGAGTTTGGAGTTCGATTTCAGATTATGGCATTGTCCATAGTGGTAGTACTTGCGAAGTAAGGCCATATCAAGTGTATGAAGACTCCTGCGTTTAGCAGAGTCTAGGGAGAATTGAACGCAACCAAATATGCAAAATGATTAGAATAAACATAAGTTACTTTTAAAAATTATAAGAAAATTATTCATATCGAGTGAAATAAATGTTAGTATTTGATAGTGCAAGGTCTAAGAGGCTCCTCAAAGATTTGCGGTGACAATCATCTGTAATTTGATCTCTTATGCGTGTTGAAAATTGAAAATTCAACGGATTTTATCATTTTATAGTTGAAATAATAATACAAGAAAATTGTTAATTTCATGACTATATATATATATATATATATTTTTTTTTTTGGGTAAAATTTTCAGGACTATGTAGAATGTAGAAACTGCATGACCCAACAACATACATGAACAACACTTTAGGTTAATTGCTACATGAAAAACTAGTGCCATTGTAACAGGTGTGAATCAATGAGCATTTGATGTAACATGTGACAAAGTGAGGATAACTCAAGGGAAATGCTATTTTCGTGAATCTTTGTTTTTTGCTACACAAATATCTCCTGTGTGGTTTTCAGATCGCAATACGCAACATTTTCGAGATTCAGTGTTTGTAGAGGAATCTGCTTCCCTCATGCCCCTCCACCACAAATTTAAGAGGAAGCCCACTTATGAGCATTGATAAAGTGAACCATAAATGCTTAGGTTGGGCTTCTTCCTGATTCTGTGGTGGACAAGTGTTGGGGGAGCACAATTCTATATCCACAGGCTAGAGGATCAAGACTATATATATAAGGCCGGAGAAATTTACAACCATTGGTTCTAAAAAATATCACTTGTCGCGATCTGAGTGCTACTCATGAAATATCCCACACGGAAGCAAACAAAATTCAACCCTGAGGGGTGGCTCAATTGGCAAAGCCAAACGCTTCCACGTAGTTAGATACGGTTTTTTTAACCAAAGCTACAAGTCTCTTCTAACTACAGTTTTTCCATGTATAGTGATATAAAATAATTATTGCTGTAGGAACAAATATATTTATAGATGTGCTTGTAAAAGTGTAACTAAAAAATGCAATGTGGATGCTTCTCTTAATAGAAAGGAGAACTATATGCAGGTGGGGGGTGTTTTGCGGGATCAAGAGGGGTTGTTCAAGGGAGGTTTTGCAAGGAAGTTTCCTTTGTGTTCAGTCCTTGAAGCAGAATTAATAGCGATCATCAAAGGCCTTAGGTTGGCTTGGAGTTTGGGGTTTTGTTAGATTCAAGTCGAATCTAATTCTAAGAAAGCTGTTGCTCTCCTCGACCCTTGTAGGCATGCACAAGGGAGTATTGTTTGCCTCATTGAAGAAATAAAAACCCTTTCAGGCATTAATGGAACACCTTAATCTAGCGCCTTAGACCAACTCGGCCATCTCAACGTGAATATCCCATAAGAAAACCACATTTTATTCAACCTGAACACCTGTCTTTACTTTGTTACGGCAGCATGGACAGGGGGCATCAACAAGGATGATAGGATTGGGGTTCTCACAAGTCGCAACATGTCCGATTAGGTTATTCAGCTACGCTCATACTTCTAATCATTTGAAGAAAAAGAGAAAAAAATCTTTAAATCAATAACATTTAGTTTTGTTAGTAGGTCCACAATTCTTTGGCAGTTTTTTTGGCCAAAGGAGCTTTGAAATTCCTTTTTAATCAGGAATTTAGCATCGTTCAAATGAATAACTTGTTTTTGTAATCTGTTAATCTGTTATTTACATATGTAGTTGAAATCTCAATTTGCATAATGACTTATTTAGAAACTATGCTGCATGTATTTGCCTCCCCTCACACCCCAAGGGGGGGGGAAGAAAAGTAAATGTTCTTGTGTGTGCATATGTAAATGGTGGATCCTAGCTAGCTACCTCTTATCTAGATGCATGAGCAGATGTCACTGCAGGTGGGTAAGGCCTCATTGGTTTCACAGTGGTTTCAGTTGTTGTGCAAACAACCCTCCAACCCCAAAACACCAGGCCAACACCAAAAAAAAAAAGAGGTAAAGAGTTTTGCTGTATTTGATAAGCTAGTAATAAGCCTCAATGTTTGAATACAGGCTTCTAAGGATGTCAACTGTGAGTCTATCCTCTCCCTGCCTAATCAAAACTGCGGCCTTAAGGAACACAAGTTTCTTAATCAAGAGCTCAGCTTCTTTGAGTTCTGTGAAGAACATGTCCAAGGCATTTGGCCTGAAGGCTTCCTCAAACTTCAGAGAATCTGCAATGGTACAGTATACAAGGTAAAGCTGATTTGACCAGATGGAGATGAAAAGGAGATCGAGGCCCCAGATAATGCTTATATTCTTGATTCAGCTGAAAATGCAGGCCTTGAGCTTCCCTATTCTTGTAGGGCTGGGGCGTGCTCTACTTGTGCAGGGCAGTTCAAAGAAGCCGATCTCTATTGAGTATTGTTGTTGCGCAGTCGATTTCCTGTGGTCTAACGAAATTTCAGAGTTGTGTTGGTTACCAATTTTTGCCAATCAGAACTCTAGTTTGATGATATTGGATGGATTTTCTTGGATTGTATGAACTCCATAGTTTTCATATTGGTGATCTTTGACTGCACAATTGCTTTTATGCTTGCATGGTGCACACCCTTCACCCCCACACACACCCGTCCGACACAACCTTCAGTAATAGGTTACTGCAACCTGAAGAACACTTTTTTGTCTAAAGAGGAAGGAAAAACCCAGAAAAGGTTCTTGCTATACACACGAATATTTGTTCACATAAAACATATTTTCCAACTTCATTCTATTTTCCCTATCATGAAATATATCTGAAGCATCTTCATCAAATGAAAATGAGTTTTGCTACCTCTCTATAGAATTCAAGGGTCATGTTGTCACAAGGCTTCAAAGTGATTGATTACCAAAAAACAGAACGGGCAATGTGGTTAATGACTTTCTGGTATAAAAGAGAGACTCATCGTAAGTGTTTCGCTCTCCAATTGTATTTAGGAACTTCTCTTCTATCCCAAATTGTGATGGTAATGAGGTCTCTAATCACAGATCTAGTGCTGCTTCATAGCAATTCATTGGAAAGTGCTTTGCTCCAAATATATAATGGCTATAATTTCATACAAATTCATCCTTGCTTTCTTTCATTTACTCAAATTGTCCTCACGTATACGCAAACTGGCCTCGTTAGGGGAGTAGGCCCACATATATTTTGTGGGGCCCACACATTTGGAAAAAAAAGTAAATTTATTGAAAAAAAAATTCCGACAAAATATAGATAAAATAAAGCAACAATATAGAAAAAAAATATATATACACATGACTTCAACCCTAAAAAGTTAGATGCAAGTAAAAATTTTCTATAAACCAAATTTTTTTTTTTTAGGTAAGATATGCAAACCAATGACAATTAGTTACTTACTAACTATAGATATTTTATTCACAATACAAAATCAAATAATAAAAATTACAGAAGAAATAAAGAAACATATAACATAAAATTAAATAAAAAGAATAACAAAAAAGGGAGAAAACGAGAAACCATAAATAAAATAAAAAAGAGAAAGAGTATCTAATTGTGGAGTAGATTTTTTTCCAAATTTTCTAAACCCCACGCTTATAGAAAGGAGAGGAAATCAATAGAAAGAAAAGAGGAGAGAGGAGATAGAAGAGAATAAATAGGGATTGAAGAGTTAGTTTCTTATTATAAATGACATCTTGATTTTTGGATACCTAATAAGATGTTTTTAAAAAAATTTCCTTTAACCACGTTTATAGAAACAGAAGAGAATAAATAGGAAGAAAAGATGAGAGAGAAGAGCGGGGAGAATAAATAGGGATTGATGAATTAATTTTTAATTAGAAATGACATTTGTACCCATTATACTTTTAAAAATGATTCTCAATATTTGGGGGGGCCAAATAGGGACATTTCACATAGTGGAAGAGAAAAAAATGGAAAAATCAAGAGAATTATGGGCATTTGTATAAAAATTTTAAAAATCTGGGGGGGCCATGGCCCCCTCGGCCCCTCCATGGGTCCGCCCCAGCGTATATGCTTTCATTTACCCAAATTCAAATGATGTGAGATATTGGAGAAAACCATATAATTTGATTTTGATGGAGGATGAGCGAAGTGATGAATAATGAAGATTTGCATGAATTTATAGCAGAATTTATTCGAGACTTTCATCTTATCACAGTTTGCTCATGTAAGACGAATCGTAGCCATTGATTCAAGCATGGAACATGAAATGTTTTTAAGACTGTCTTGCTAAATCCAAAAAAACTCGTATCACTTAATAATAACACTACAAGAAAAAGTGGCTATTGAAAGTTAAAAAAAACTATTGTTTAGTTGATGATAGTGTTGGAAAGAGGACAACGATCTATCTCTATCATCTATCTCTTTCACTTGTACTTAGCTTCAATCTCAACTATTGTTTAGTCAATAAGATTCTTGTGTAATTTTCATCCATCTAATTTTCTATTCCGAATCGTAAAACTAAAACTGTGTTTATCTATACTTAAAAATTCAGAAGTAATCACTTAATCTAATTGTCGATAATTCCTAGAGGTATGTGTGTAATTCCATATATTTATTAAGACGGTCAGTTATAGAAACGGCAGAAGAAAATAGATAAGACGCTAAAGAAATCGTATACATTTTACCTGCCACTCTTTAGAAATTTAAGTAAACTTTTCTCAAGTTTATTAACACTCTTTTATTTGACCAGTTATGTGCGAAAACTATGGATAGGACTTGGATTCAAAGATCAAAGGATCCATCCTTTCGATTGTCCGCATTATACAGGTAAGAAGTTGAGAAATTTTTAGACAATGCATTTTCTAATGCAGCTTGTGGGGACCAAATCGTATGCCCATGTATAAAGTGCATAAATCAGCTTTGGGGAAATAGGATTGAAGTGACTGAACATCTAGTCTGTGATGGATTTTTGAGGAATTATACAATTTGGCAACACCATGGAGAAGCATCATCTTCACACACACCTCTACCTGAAACTCCGGTGGGAATTTGAGGTGACCAATATCTCTAATACACATAACATGGTAAATGAAACGTTGGGAGGAAATGTAGACGAAGAGATTGAGGACGATAGTAGAAGATTGAATGCAGATAGGTCAAGTATAGAAACAGAGAAATATGAACGGCTGATGGAAGATGCAAGTTTACCGTTGTATCCAGGAAATAAAAAGTTCACAAAATTATCTTTCATTCTTCAGCTTTATCCTATTAAATGCCTCTGTAAGTTGATCGATAAGGCATTGTCAATGTTGCTTGACTTATTGAAAGAGGCATTTCCTGAGACGAACACATTACCAAAGTCTTTGTATGAGACTAAGAAGATCATCAAAGATTTGGGCCTCAATTATAACAAGATTGATGCATGCACCAACGATTGTATGTTGTATAGGAATGAGGCAGCCAATGCCACATCTTGTTACAAATGTGGTGCATCAAGGTATGAATCGATTGAGAAGAAGATCCCAGTCAAGGTATTACGTCATCTCCCTTTGATCCCAAGATTCCAAAGGTTATATATATCATCTAAGATCTCAAGTGATATGAGATGGCATCATGAACAGCGTGTGGACGACAATGAGTTATGACCCCCTACTGACTCTAAAGCATGGAAGGACTTTGATAGGTTATATCCTGATTTTGGTAATAAAAAAAAACCCCGTAATATTAGGCTTGGGCTTGCAAGTGATGGATTTAATCCATTTAAGAGGATTAGCTCAAAGCATAGTACATGGCCAGTCGTCTTGATTCCTTACAACTTGCCACCATGGATGTGTATGAAGGTGCCTAACATGATTCTTACATTGCTTATTCTTGGACGAAGACAGCCCAGGAATGATATAGACATATATTTACAATTGTTGATTGATGAGTTGAAAATATTATGGGACAGTGGTGTTGAAACTTATGATGCATACAAGAAGGAAATGTTTAAGATGCGTGCATGTTTGTTATGGACTATTAATGATTTTCCAGCATGCACGAATCTCTCAGGTTGGAGCATGAAAGCTGCTTTGGCTTGTCCGTGCTACAACAAGTATACATCCTCACGTTGGCTAAAATTTGGAAGGAAGCAGTGTTACTTAGGCCATCGTCGTTTCTTTCCTCATGATCACAAATTTCGTCGTGACAAAAGAAGCTTTGATGGTCATGAAGAACATAGAGTGCAACCAAAGATACATTCTGGGTTTGATGTGTTGGAACAACTATGGGGTGCTCAGTTTCCCCCATTCGGGAAGGATAAGATTGAGAATAACGGGAGGAAAAGAATAAAAGATAAGAATAAGTTTGAACTCCCTCTTATTGGAAGAAAAAGAGTATATTATTTGATTTGCCATATTGGAAAGATAACATTATTCATCACAATTTGGATGTTACGCATATTGAGAAGAATGTTTGTGATAGCATAATGTACACATTGTTGGGTACAAAAGACAAGACGAAAGATCACTTGAATGCACATTTAGATTTAAAATATATGAATATTCGTGTTGATCTTCATCCAAAGAATATTGAAGGCAGGAATAAAGTCACTTTACCTCCAACTTGTTACTCATTGTCTAATGTGGACAAGGAGATGTTTTGCGCAATATTAAGTGGTATCAAGGTTCCAGACGGCTATGCTAGTAATATTTCACGCAATGTGCAAGTCAAGGAAAATATAATATCAGATTTGAAGAGCCATGATTGTCATATTATGATGCAACAACTTCTTCCAGTTGCCTTGCGTAGTGTTTTGCCTAATAATATTGGAAAAATATTGATCGAGTTATGTGAGTTCTTCCAGGATTTATGTAGTAAGGTTAGTTCTGAGGAGGATTTCAAAATGCTTGACCAAAGAGCTGTTATTTTGATGTGTAACCGTGAAAGGTATGTACCACCGGGATTTTTTGATATAATGGTGCATTTGGTCATTCATTTAGCTCAAGAGGCAAGTGTGGCCGGTCCAGTACATTATTGTTGGATGTATCCAATAGAAATGTTAGTTTCTAATAGGTCATTTAAATGATGCACCTTGTTAATATTCTATAACAATTATTGTTAAAATTCATCTTAAACATGACTTCATGTAGGTTCCTCAAGCGACTGAAAGATTATGCTCGCAATAATAGTCGGCCAGAAGGCTCGATAGCAAAAGGCTATATTGCAGAAGAGTGTTTACTAATTTGTTCTAGATACTTTGAAGGGGTTGAAACAAGATTGAATCAGCCAAATAGATATTATGTTACATTGGACATAGAAGACCCAAATTCAATATTTTCTAGCATGGGTTGGCCGCTTGGGAAGTGTGAACTATTACATCTTAAAATGAAAGAAAGGAATCAAGCGCATCGATGCGTGCTAGTCAATTACAAAGGAATAGATGAATACCAACAGTAAGTATGGACAACACGATACATCTTCATTATTCAAATTTGATAATTTATATTAAAGCTTAATTGATTGATATTTTTTGGGATAACTCTTTTTTAGACTCCATATAAAGGAGATTAAAAGGAACTTAGATCATGGTGCTCATCCTAAGAAGGTTATGGATTTGCATGATAGGGACTTCCCAAAATAGTTCAATGAGTATGTAAGTGTAACTATTCCCATAATTTACTTTATGCAAATCTGCTTAGAAACTTACCAATCTTATTTATACCAATATTGTATTTCCAGATACTGAAACTCCGCCAAGATGGGACTCCGATGCCTGAAGAAATCATATGTCTAGCTAGAGGTCCAAACTCTGAGGCAAGAAGTTACATAAGATACATTGTTAATGGGATTAGGTTTCATAGTAAAGTGTATAAGGTCACCAAGAAAACTCAAAACAGTGGGGTCATGATAACTGCATTGACTAATAGCATTTCAAGTCAAAAGGACAAGCATCCTATGAGGGACCGATCATTTATTCCGTCATTTTGAATCAAGTAATAGAATTGGAATATTCTCGTGGATCTCAAAGTAACATTATTTAAGTGTGATTGGGCTCATCCAAAGAGCGGAGTGCATAAAGATGAACTTGGGTTTACACTCGTAAATTTTAATCACTTGAAATATAGTGGACAAAATATAAATGATGAGCCATATGTCCTTGCTTCAAAAGTAGAGCAGGTGTTTTATGTGTTGGATCCTCAAAAGTCTGGTTGGCATGTTGCTGTAACTACCAAGATTAGGGATACATATGACTTGTTAGGAGAGGAAAGTGATGCTCCAAATCAAGCATGCACATCGACTTCAATACAACAAAGGCATAGTAGGCAACTATTAGAAGATGAAGGTGATTTTGGGTGGACTAGGACTGATATAGAAGGGATGATTTTTGAAACGCCCATCAAACCAAATAATGAAATTGCAAGTTCTTAATCTTCTGATAATGATTATATGAGCTGACTTTGTAGCTGAGGATCCAATCAAGAGTTGTATAAATGCTTATGTTTGCTACTCGATTGAATTTTTATTCTTTTGAGGTTTTCTTATTCAATTTGATAGCACCTTGAGTTTTTGTTGGGAATTAAAGAGAAGTAAATTTAGGTGTGAGTATATTTGTTGAGAGTGCTACAGGTTCTGTCAATTTTGCTTGGAGATATAAAATGTGAGTATGTCTTGTATAGTTCGTAAATTAACATTAAAAAAAATACTGGCACTTGACTTCTTGTTTTGAACAAGAGAATCTCAGTGTCATAGAATTGAGTAATGAGATCTGCAATTGGATATTTTTAATAATGTGGATGGCTACTTATTGCATAACTGCTATACATGACCAAGCCATGGTCACTACCAATATATGAAAATTATTTCATGCAAACAGGTCAACCAAGAAAGGTGTGTGATTTCTTAAACCATAAGGCTATCTCGCTAGTTACAAGATCTGAGGTTTTAGTTATTATTATTATTTCACTCGGAACTCCTTGAGATTTCATTTCCATTTTGAATACTAGTTTATACTAAATGGTAAAATTCTCATAGTTTTAGAAGTCATGACTGCTGCATTAAACTGCCACGGAGACAGATTCCTATTTGATTTGGTCCAAATTAAGGTGCCGACTTGGGAAGAAGGTAGCTTAACAGAAAAAAAAGATGTTGTATTCAGAAAACCAAAAAAAAAAAAAAAAAAGCAACAAAAAGAGAAAGAGAGAGAAGGATCTGGAAATTAGAAAGGATTAAAAGATGGCCAATTTACTCTAGTTTGCAAGAAAAACAGGAAAACCAACTGACCAAGTGACCTATGCCCCAGTTGGCATACAAAGACTGTTATTTCTTGGTACTATGTCCAAACTGGTTTTGTTACATACCAAATAATGCATGCATTGGTGGAATCTTGGCCTTAAGAGGCATTCAGTGGAATTTCTACCCTTGATTGTATCCCATCCTCCCCCACACAAGAGTGAGATCATGTTTTTCTCTCTAACATTTTTTGTGTTTCTAAATTCATTGTAACCATATTGCAGCAAACTTATTGACTAGTGACTAGTTAATAAGGAAGATAGAAAATAAAATTTTCATTCATAAGTACTGAACCCTTACATAAACATAGCAAACAACAATAATTTGGTTGTATCAATATCAACTAGGCTTGGGTCATTCTGAATCCTTTTTATTTTGTTTTGTTTTATTTTATTGAATATTGATATATTTGTAATTTCTTGACATGGAATATAAACTTTGAGCATATTGTGTCAATAAATAAAAGTCGTAAATAACAGTCATGATCAGAGTTCCATTAGCATATGTGGATGTACTTCTTCCTTTTCTTTCATTTGGTTGATTCAAAATTTGCTACTTCAAGCAGGTTGTTGCCAAACATGAGTGACAGTGATCAGTGAGTTCTCTGCTCCATCTTCAAGTTCAGAGTCTACAGGTAAGAGATTAAACATCTTTAGCAAATTTATATTGGTTTAACTAATAGTTAATATGTGTATCTCACTAGAATTGAATATTTTCAGGTGACAAGAAATCTGGAAGAGGGCCGGCTCGAGGGAAGGTGATTGAAGAACTCATAGGCAAAATTGATGTACAAATTGATGATAGTGGTCAACCTTGCAGCGAAACAGCTGCAAAGTTAATGACTTGGGTTGGAGTTAAAGCAAAGAATGCACACCTACTTCCTGTATCCTATTCTGATTGGGGGAAAATCCCACTACCTCTGAAAGACGACACGGTGAATAAGATATATGTAAGATACATTTTCCGTATCATATTTCTTACCTATATTTAGATGTTTGTATTCATATATTGCCTAGAGCTAGACTAACTGTTACCATATTATATTTGTAGGAAAAAATCAATCTCCCTGATAGTTTAAGGAGATTGGTGGAAATTAAGCTTCATGAAAGATGGAAGGAATTTAAGTATGAGCTTAAAGTAAATGTGTTCAACAAGTACAGAACACATGAGGAGAGGTTAGCCCATTTAGATAATCGTGTTCCATTAGAACAATGGAATATACTCCTCGAGACATGGAGCCAAGAGGCTAGTCAGGTATGATTCCTAGAATTTAGCTCATCTTGTGACAAAATAGTAAATTATGTTAGCAATAATATTTCTAATCTAATTCTGTGTGTTTGAAAATATTTTAGGCTGTGTCGGCCTGCAATATTGACAATAGAAAAAATTTTAAATCATTACACGACACATGAAAGACTTCTTTTGCTGTAATTCGAGAGAAGAAGGTTTATGATGTTATTTGAAAGTATAAATGTTGTTTATGAAAGTTCAGATGTTGTTTATGGTAGTTCACATGTTAAAATATTTTATTGTTTCTTAATTGTTTAGCGTCAAGAGCACCCAGAGAAAGAACCTCCCACTCGTATGGAAATGTTCAAGATTACACGTGACCCTACAGACGAGGTTGCTAATGTGATCATTGTAAGTTATAAAATCATAAATGAGGTACTTCATTTTATAGCTTCAATTAATATATCTTGTAACTGATTTTTGTGTTTCAAATGTAGGCCAATATGGAAGAAAAAAAAACTCAATGAACTGCCTGAAGAAATGCGAGGGGACCCTGCCGTGCAAGTCGAAGTTTTTGGAGATTGTGTAGGTGAAGATGTCCATGGTCGAGTACGAATGTGTGGAATTGGAATAACTCCAACACAAGTACATAGGACAGCAAGAGAGCTCAACAAGTCATATGTTAAAGAGAATACACAATTAAGGGCTAAGATACACACATTAGAGGCAACAACATCAGCGTAGGCTGAAGAGATAGCTAGTCAGGCTGGAAAGATATCTTCGCTCGAAGCTGGCTACTCTTCGCTCAGGGCTGACATAGAGTTCCTAATGCAAGAACGACGTACTTGAGGTGAGTATAGTTCTTACTTTCAATATCCTTGCTTGATCCCTATTCTTGGTTTTGATTTTTCTCTAGTTGAAACATTATCTTTAGGTTCAAGTTCCATAGATAGAATGTTCTTACACTTCATCTTTGGGTGCCTTTGTCAATCATGCATTATCATTCTGCTTGCAATTATATCTTGATTAGTTAAATCAGTAGTTTTAGATGCCAATTCTGTCATAACTATCTATAGAATCACTGGCAGCATGACTGTCACTGGGTCTAGTTGCCCCAAGGAGTTGGATGATGCGTGGACCAAGGCGACACCTTGTCCACTCAAACACATGATTTATATCTTTGATGCCTAGCACATATTTTATGTGCAGGGAAAACAAATAGTAGGATCCATTTCATCAGTAACTTACCCATTTGCAAGAACAGAATATATCTTGATGTGATGATTGTCCTACTGAAATCAGAATTTTGCATTTATTACTTTGGTGACTGTCTCAGATAAATCAAGGTGGGACTTCTAGTAAATTAATGGTAGAACCTTCAGTAAATTCCAATTCTATTATGTAATGCAGAGATATGAAAAGAACACAAACCTCCATCCCTCAGTCTGTCAACTTCATAATCACTGTTATATGGGGTGGAAACAGTCTTGCCAATAGATACAAATGAGTTTCTCTCCAAGCGTCTGCTGCTTCACCATTGTCAATTTCTTCTATTAGACTGAGGTCTTGATGAAGCCTCTCTTCATTGGATAATTTTCAATTGTTTTCAATCTGGCTGGTGTAATCTTGACTATTGAGCAGTCGGTTCTCGCATATGTAGTATAACTTAGATACTTTCGAGGAAAAATAAACTTTGATGGAAGAGTTTTTGGATCGTTGAGCATTCATTTTCCTTTTTATTATTAGTTTGCAGCTTAATGTGGACATTTTGATATACAACGATTGATTTCACACTTCATCCTTGAACGGATGGAAGAATTATTGGCTTGTGAAGATGAAATTTTTTAGTAAATCAGAATTTTGTATTTCTGAATTGGTGACTGTATCAAATGCTTTTGTAATTATTAAATTTTAGTTTTTGGTCTGCAGGTTATCAATTACAAAGAAAATTGGTGAAGATCTGTTCATAATGGGTTCATACACCTTTGCTCCTCTCTCTCACTCACTAGTCCCTGGGGAAGATGATATGCTGCTAGGTTTGCTTTCTTGATTCATTTAAAGCAGCAATGCTACAGAATGAGAGGAGAAAAAGGTTGCAACAGGTAGTACAAGAGTCACAGAAGAGAAGGAGATCGATTAACCTGAATTGTTATTTAACTGAGTGTCTCACTGTATATTCATAAGAGCTTCTGCTTGAGTGCCTGAAGGTCTCATCTTGGAACTTCTTTCTGAAGATTTGTTACTCCAACAAGATCATAAAAAGACAAACCAACCTGTGTGGGTGCAACAGCTAATGTAATGGAGTTTGAAGCAATCAAGATTAGTTTGATTTTAGTCCGATCGTTAGGTGTGGATGAGTTACAAGTGAATTGAGACTCCATTGCAGTTCATACGTTTCAAGGGTTGAATCCACCATTTGGATTGGACGTGTAAGAGCTTAGTGGTTGAGAATTAATTCAAAGCTTATTTCTGAGTTTAGTTATGTTAGTTTTAGTTTCATTTCTAGATCTTGTAATTAGTTTGCAGAATTCTTGGCCAGGCATATCGTAATGCAATTCTGCTAGCCATCGTAGTGAATATCAAGAAGCCCATCATCTTCTTTGATTGACTTGCACTCATAAAACGTCTCAGTCAAGGTTTAAAGTATCTCACGATACTAGCCGATAGGTATCCATATTTGACCCAACTGATACGATACATCTCGATACGTCTCTCCATTGAAATTTGAATTACAATAAAATACATTAGTTAGAGCGATATAATACTCGAAACAGGACGATCCGTCTCTTAAAATTCTTGACCGATGCGATACTTGATACCGATACTTTAAACCTTGGTCTCAATGGAGTTGAAAACCATTTAGGTTGGGCCACTGAAACAACTGTTTCTCATATATACTCTCTGACCTTTGAAGTTCTCTTTTCTCGTCTATTTTTCTCCTTTCAGTTCTGCTGGCTGGGTTTATAATAATAATAATAATATAAAAAAATGAAGAAAAAAAAGAGTAATTGCGACGGTAAATAAATTCCGTAGGGAAAGTTATTACTTAAAGTATTTAAGACGGGAAGATATTTCCGTAGCAAAAGAATTAAATACATGGTTCCCTACCAAGCTATTTACTAAGGAACACCCAGGCATATATCAAAGTATTTGCCACTGTATCCTGTTTCCGTAGCAAAAGAAAATAGTACCCACCCTCACCCATTTCCGTCGTAAATGCTTACGACGGCTTTCCAACCCGACGGGAAGTTGCCGTCGGGTAAGTTTATTTGCCACGATAATTTTCCGTGGCAAAAGCCTTTGTTATTGTAGCGAGACATCTCTTAAAGGCAGTTTTGGGATCAAATGAGACGAGGTGGTTTCTAAAATGGATTTCTTAGTTTTCTAGTGGGACCACAATTGAAAAATCACAATATAAGACTTCCTGGAGGAAGATCATTTAAGTGGAAAATTCATTTAAAGAATGGCAGAATATGAAAACGAGTTCAATTTCAATCATTTGATTGATTAAAAATAATTAAGAAGTATTATAATGATTTTTTATGTTAAGAGGGCTATGAGAATTTTTAATAATTTTGGATATGATAGTGTTAATTATTGATGAGCTTTATGATATGTATTGGCTATTATCATACCAGATCTGTGGAATACCCTACACTTCGCTAGGACATCTAATATAACTATATAAGTATTTCTTCCTCCAAAAATTAAAAAAACACCATCCAAATGGCATCTCCATCCTTTGTCCAAGGAGTGGATTTCATGGAAGTGGGTGAACAACCAAGGTTTGAAGTATTGGTGTCGAGTATCGTATTGGTCGGGTGATTTAAAGAAATGTGTCATCTCGTTTTGAATATTGTATCGTACTAGTCAATGCATTTTGGTGGAACCTAGTAAAGAGATATCAAATATATGTCATATTGGTTCTATGATATCCAGTAAAGAGATATCAAATTTTGGTGGAATCCAGCAAAGTCCTTTTGTTTCTCTTGATAATTGATATATTTTGGCTACTTTTTATTTTATATTTTATTTTTTTGGAGTGGGGGGTTCAACATTAAACTCGTCACTAGGATTGGGGATAAAAAGTTGGGAAAGAGGAGAGGAAGAATGTGTGAAAAGTAGGCCTGTAAACAGATCGGATTCGGCTCGGATAGTGGTGTATCCAAATTCGAATCCAATATCCGAATTCGATCCGATATCCGGCGGATATTTTTAAAGGGTATCCAAATTCGAATTCATGACTCTGTCAGATATTCGATTATTATCCGATCCGCAAAACTATCCGATTACTGGTTGCCATTTTCTGAGTTCCGGTGACTGCGATCTGAAGAACCTGAGTTTTGGTGAAGTGGTGAAGATTGTCAACTTTGAGGGCTGACCCATCAAGCACAACCAGACCACCGTCGGCCATTTTCGATGTATTCAAAGAGGATCTAACAGAGGAAGATCGCCGGCTTTGAGAGCACCCAACGAGAACAGCCAGACCACCGTCGACCATTTAAAATAATTCAAAGACAGACAAAGCAACGTTCTTACTGGCGCAGTAAGAAGCATAAGAGCCCATGAAACGTGAGAACAGTAAAGGTTTGATGAGGAATCACCAATATAGGTACCTAAAGATGCAAAGCCATGTTCTTACCACCGCCGTAAGCTGGTTGTTGTTACTTGCCAGTTGCCACTGGTCGACGGGAAGTGTTGAAACATGAGCTTTCACAGTTTCGATTTTTTGAACAACGCTGTTTCGATTCTTCGCAAGCCAAGAAGAGCTAAAAGGAGAAGAAAAAAGAGACTGCAAGTTTGTAGCCCACTGGTCTCCTTAAACAGTGTGTCTGCTGGTGATTATGTTAAAATTTTATTTTTTAAAACTTTTTAAAATACTGCCATTGATGCTCGTGAAGTCACTCGAGATTATCCAAAAATATTAATTTTTAACTTAAGTTACATATTGTTGTGACAAGTGATTGTGCGAATGGTTATGATGAGAATTTGTTTTTTTAAATTTTTTTAAAACACAGCCATTGATGCCCGTGAAGTCTCTCGAGGTTATCGAAAAATATTAAAATTTTTAATTTGTCGTTTAATGATGTGACAAGTGATTGTATAGAAAACTTTTAAAATACGTGTAGAAATTGGTAGCAACTTCCCTCAAATTCCTAAACATCTTTATTAATTAAACTCATCAAAAAAATATATTTTATTATAAACAGATAATATCTAATCCGGATATTTTTTGGTCCGTCTAGCATGTATCCGAATCCGAATCCGTTTAGATATCGGACGGAGACAGATATTTTCCAGTAAGAAAAAATTCGGATTCAGACTCTTAAAGGAATATAAATGCGAATTCGAAGGCGAATTTCGATTATCCATTTATAGGTCTAGTGAAAAGACAGAGGTTGAACTCAAGATTTTTTTTTTCTTACTATCTCTACATTTGGGTTAGCTTACTTGTACTGTTGTACATCCAGTAATCCTTAGGAAGGAAAATCCTTCATCCTAAAGAGATTTAATTCTTGAATTCTTATTAATTTATGAGATGTTTGTTTTTTAGTTTTTATTTTTTAGAAAAATATTCATTTAATAAAAAACTATTACATGCAATTGCATTCCACTATTCTTTTGTCACCTTACCAAAAGCTTCACTATTCTCATATAAATCGATTTATGTATAGCATTTCACTATTCTCATGGTGGGAATTTTTTTTTTTTGGAAGCCAAAGAGTTTATATATAAGTGGGGATATTTTCCCTTAAAGGCTAAACCAATACTGACAAATAACAGATATATAATAAATACTTGATGCATTATAATAATAATAATAATATTAGCAAAGGAACATTCTCCTATCCTTCTAAAATGATGTCGATCTCCATAAACGTTATGGACAAAATGTAATTAAAATGGTAAATGATAAATTATTGGTGTGTCTTCAAAGAAAATTTTGTATCATACATTCGACACAATATATACGTATATAACTCATATCACTTGTAGTGTTTGATGTGTTTCTGTATTTAATAAACTAACTTATATCCAAGACACCTTGAGGAAGAATAGAGAGAGTGTGTCATGTGTGTCTATGTAACCTAGTCAGGTCTTTATTGAATGTTTGAGATACCTTGGTCATATTTCAACTCTCAAAAGAACGTTCAGAGAGTACTGGGTTTATAGTTCTTGTCGCATGTTGTATGAGTGCATGCATGAAAGCTGAATCTACTATCTATCAGGGTAAACGTTTATGTTTTCTTTACACATTTTTATTATACGCTACTAATGAGACCCTAGGAGCCCATCTCTGATTTTTTTTCCTCAAAATTCAGAGGTGTACCTATTTCTAAAGTACAGTAAAGAAGTATAAAGGAATCACAAGCATCTATCAATTAGGGTAGAGCATCCAACTCCATACATGGGATGAAAACTACTAAACATAATTTATTAGAATTTCTAGGGTTGGGGTGTAAATGGAAATCGTGAAACTTTGCATTTATTACAAAGGAAGAAAACAATTTATCTGGTAGGCTCCCATGTCATGAAATCGTGGTCCTTGACAAAAAGGACTCTTTAGCCTAATCCGCTCCTTAAGCTTCTAAAACTACAAGCCAAGACATGTTTGTCTCCATGAGTAAATGTTCATTGGCTAGGTATGGTCTTTAAAAGAAAATACAAAAGAAAGTAATTCAATTTTGATCATAAAAATTACCAGAATAAGAATTATTGGCAGTTATCTTATTTATATTTAATAATAATAAATAAATTATATTTTTTAAAGATTATAACTTATAAATTAGAATCTTAAAAAATATATATATTCATTTCATTATTTTTTTTTAATTTATATTTGAGATGAGAAATTATAAATAGCTTGTTTTCTTGCCTAAGAGATCTTGATCATTGCCAACTAAACTAATCTTTATAGTTGTATATGTCTTATTGTATTAACTTTTAAGTTTTTGACGACAGATTCTATAAGACCCATTCCCTTGCTCTGAAGAGTTACAAAGAAATTTTTCAAAAAAGAAAAAAAATTAAAGGTGATATGGTGTTATAAAACAACGTAGGAAACTAGAACCAGAAGAGAGAAATCTGCAATTGCAAGTGTTTTCTGTTTGACTCCACCATGTCCATGGAAGCTCTAGCAATGGCTGGAGTAGATTACCAGGAGTGTAACATTGATCTTCATCTCTGGGAACGCAGGCAGAACCTGGATCCTCCACCACCTCATTTAAGAGTTTCGCTTTGGAGAAGTAGAAGCCTTCCAGTTAGCTTCAACAAGAATGGCAATAGTAGCAGGCTCAGAAACGTTTCATCATCCAAACATATCTGCAAGAAAGCTGATTTTGATCGAGTAGAGAGCATCCCAGAAACCAGTCGCCAAAACCCAACTCCATTACCTTCATCATCTTGCAATGAGGATCAAGAAGCAGAGGTGGGAAGCCCAGAAAGCCATGGTTGGAAGCGAATCTGGTTAGAGATTTTCTGTTCAAACGGTCTCTTCAGTTGTTTCTCCTAATAGAACACATAGATTTCTCTCTTTTCTTTATTAATGGATGTTTTGCCATAGATTTAGTAATAGGTTAAAAAAATGGAAACTAAGGAGAGAAAAATGTGGAAGGTTTAGATTACTGCTTGTAATGGAATTTGTATGAGGGAAATGCTTCACTGAATATCCTTGATTTTCTTAGCAATTAAAGTAATGATTTGAATTGATTACCCAAAAAAGAAAAAAATAATGATTTGAATGGAAGGTTTAGATTTAATGGGAGGAGCTACTTTTTTGAGATTTGCTGATCAGAACCTAAAATTATTTCCTTCTAATTTATTTTCTTTGAATGCTTTCCTCTCATGTGAAGCTACTCAACTTTTTTTTTGAATGTAAGATTTTGTCACTTCAAAGATTTGTTAGACCACGGCAAGGCCTTTCATGTGAAAAGAAAAAAAAATATCATTTTTAACTCTTGTCATGTGGATGTTGATAATGTCATAGTCGAGTTTGGAGTTCGGACGAGTTCAAATTATGGCATTGTCCATAGTGGTAGTACTTACGAAGTAAGGCCATATCAAGTGTATGAAGACTCCTGCGTTTAGCAGACTCCTGCGTTTAGCAGAGTCTAGGGAGAATTGAACGCAACCAAATATGCAAAATGATTAGCATAAACATAAGTTACTTTTAAAACTTATAAGAAAATTATTCATATCGAGTGAAATAAACGTTAGTATTTGATAGTGCAAGGTCTAAGAGGCTCCTCAAAGATTCACGGTATCAATCATCTGTAATTTGATCTTTTCTACATGTTGAAAATTGAAAATTTAACGGATTTTATCATTTTATAGTTGAAATAATAATACAAGAAAATTGTTAATTGTCAGGGTTATATATATATATATATTTTTTTTTTTTGGGTAAAATTTTCAGGACTATGTAGAATGTAGAAACTGCAACAACATACATGAACAACACTTTAGGTTAATTGCTACATGAAAAACTAGTGTTCACTGTAACAGGTGTGAATCGACGAGCATTTGTTGTAACATGTGACAAAGTGAGGAGAACTCAAGGGAAATGCTACTTTCGTGAATCTTTGTTTGTTGCTACACTAATATCTCCTGTGTGGTTTTCAGATCGCAATACACAACATTTTCGAGATTCAGTGTTTGTAGAGGAATCTACTTCCCCCATGCCCCTCCACTACAAATTTAAGAGGAAGCCCACTTATGAGCATTGATAAAGTGAACCATAAATGCTTAGGTTGGGCTTCTTGATTATGTGGTGGACAAGTGTGGGGGGAGCACAATTCTGTATCCACAGGCTAGAGGATCAAGACTATATAAGGCCGGAGAAATTTACAACCATTGGTTCTCAAAAATATCACTTGTCGCAATTTGAGTGCTACACATGAAATATCCCACACGGAAGCAAACAAAATTCTTACCATCCCCACCTCTTCCCTGATGAAAGTATCCGTTTCAATCTGGCCCAATGCATGTGCTCTGTAGATTGGGCTTGAGACAGTATTTTGGGCTTCTTAAAACTCAACCCGTCCAAATGTAGTTTTTCCCTTATACCTACATATAGTTAGATACGATTTTTTTAACCAAAGCTACAAGTCTCTTCTAACTACAGTTTTTCCATGTATAGTGATAAAATAATTATTGCTGCAGGAACAAATATATTTATAGATGTGCTTGTAAAAGTGTAACTAAAAAATGCAATGTGGATGCTTCTCTTAATAGAAAGGAGAACTATATGCAGGTGGGGGGTGTTTTGCGGGATCAAGAGGGGCTGTTCAAGGGAGATTTTGCAGGGAAGCTTCCTTTGTGTACAGTCCTTGAAGCAGAATTAATAGCGATCATCAAAGGCCTTAGGTTGGCTTGGAGTTTGGGGTTTTGTCAGATTCAAGTCGAATCTAATTCTAAGGAAACTGTTGCTCTCCTCGACCCTTGTAGGCATGCACAAGGGAGTATTGTTCGCCTCATTGAGGAAATAAAAACTCTTTCAGGCATTAATGGAAGGGTGAGGTTTGTTCATCTTGGTAGAGAAGCAAACAAAGCCGCTGACTGGATGTCTAGGGTGCAACTTTGTCCCACGGACCCATGGGCTTTCTTCCCAGATCCTCCAGCTGGTTTAGAAGGAATTCTCATGGTGGATAGAGAGTCTTGTTTAAGTTAAGTTTTCTATTTGTTCCTTTGGGTTGTTTAGTCCCGTCTTTGTATGGGAAAAAAAATGTAATAATATGAACAACTTTTTACTGCAGTATCTTAAAAAAAAAAAAAAAAAAAAAAATAGAAGTGGGACCCAACAAATCCTCCTAATGTATAATAGGAAAGTGTGAAGGTAATACAAATCTCTCCGAGAACTCAATGAATAAAACCCATGAAAATATTATCTTCAATGATGGCCGGTTGTGGGTTGCAGCACAAGCACTGGCAGCCAAGTAAATAAAATATGGAAAATTATTTAGAAAATATAAAAAGCCTAATAAATATTTATGAATTCAGAAGAAAAAAAATGAAAGAAAAATAAATATATTCCTTAATTCTTTAACTGACAGGAGAGTATCAGGAATATTTCTGCTGTCATCAAAGTTGAAGATTCTGATTCGCATTTTCATCAAAATTAACCAAAGTTAAGATTATACAAATACATTTTAATCAAAATTTGTTTAGCACTAAAATTTCATGCATGCCATTGATTTGATTAGTATGTTAAATTAGCTTTAGAATTTAGCCTTACGGTTAATTTAAAATACATTTAATTAAGTGACTAAAATTTTTTTAATCCACCATTTTTATTTTACCTAGATTTTCCTTAGAAATGAAATGTCAATTCATGACTTGAAGATCCTAATTAAGTAATTAATTGATAGATAAACAGTCTGAGGTCCAAAGCTGTAATGGGCATGAACCTAATCAACCTATACAAGACCAAAATAATAACACATTAGTAATCAATAAAAAAGGACAAAAACGAACTAGGTCTAAAAGAAGTAAATAGAAAAACTGGAACTTAGAAATTCAATTGTGATATAATTACAATAATCTACATTTAACAGTGAAAGGTTGTTGTAAACATGGAAAGTTTATCTTTCGCACAACCGCCCCCCCCCCGCGAAACGAAACCAGGGGCGAAACGATAGGGGTATCCGGCTTGTCCTTTTAATTGTTTTAGGACTAGGGTCTTCATCAGTGCTGCCTTTGGTGTTGGTGGTGGTAGTTTGGAGAGGCAGGGAGAAGAATGGAGGTGCCTCACTCGAGCCTCGCTTTATCATCTAGATGTAGATGCGATGAATTCAGGCGAGAGTTCGTCCGACCGACCGTCCATGGTGAAGATGAAGATGAGAAGATGAAGATGAGATCGGATGAGATTATGTACACACAAGCGGGGAGAAATATGAAAGTATAAACATTTGGTAAATCATACCTCTTTACCTTTTTGGCATTTGAGCCTCATGTCACGTGGCTCTTAAATGACCATAAAATTGTTTAAAAAAGCACAAAATACAAAAACCCATAAAGCAAACATAAATCCGATTTGACTAATCGACTTTTCACATAATATTAATTTATGTAAAAAAAAAAACGGGCATGTGGGTTTGAATTTTTAATAAAGCAAAATCGCGAAATCTCGGCGATATTTGGCTCTGTTCGCTACGGCGAACCGAGCGATTTGAACGAACTATTGTTCCTTACTTGTAAATGTATGCAGGGGTAGGCTTATCCTTTTACATTGTTTTAGGATTAGGTTGTCTTATTGATTAGTTTGAAGGGCAAAGTTGTCTTTTCAGTTATTTATTTGTATACATGAATTGGGGGTTTTTAGGGTATCGATTAAGGTTGAAGCTCATACAATTTCTCTCACTCTCCCTCATCTTCTTGCTCTCAGTTCTCTCTGGTTATGGCTCTCGGTTCTGAGAGCGGTGCTTTGGTTATGATCTAGTTCTTCTTCAAGATTGATGCTCTAATGATGGTTAATAGCATTTGCTATTGTATGCGTTGAAGGCACTGGCTGTGGTGTTCTTGGCTTGCACAAAAAGGAGAAAACCTTCGGTTGGACTGCTGGTTACAGCTTTACAAGTGTGTGGTCATTCCAAGTCTTGTATATTCTCTCTTGGTCTATGTATAGAATATTTACATCTTGATTTAGGGCTGAAACCTTGATTTGGTTATTTGATGATTGCATAGCTTATTTAATGCTCAATTCATCCTTGGATGTAGGTCTTAGGACCGAACCAAGTAAACACCATGTGTCATGCTTACTTGATTCTTTCTTTCTTGTTTCAATTCCGCTGCGTATATGTTAGATTTCTTAACAAAGGTGATTAGTGAAACTCCCCACTACGTAATATCTTCAAATATAATCATTTCTGGGCAAATGCTGGCATTCCTTGTGAACCATCAAACTTAAACACTCATCAATTTGTACAGGGAAGAACTCCCCATTACAAAAACTCTGATTTTGGTTCTCAAGATCAAATGGAAGACCACCTCCATCAGGGTTCACTTGCAGTGATATTGTGAAGCTCAAATGGAAGAAATGACTTGGGGGACTAGGGTAGAAGAGAATCAAGAATGCTGAGATGAGAGCTTCTGAAATCAGTGTAGAAGACTTTTCAAAATGAGGGTTTACCTTGACACCCTGTTTTGGTGTTTTCAAACGATTTTGAAAAGGTATGGGTTGGTTCGTCTAGTACAGACCGGATGGGTACGGTTCGTCCAATTGTAAAACCGTCCGATTCCCTCACTTAACTCCCTTAAGGGCCTATTTGGTTACTTGAGTCTGAAGATTTTAAAAATCTAGAGATTTCAAATCTATGGAGTCATAATTCATAAAATTAACTGTTTGGTTAGGCTGAATCTTTGGGATGAAATCTATAGCTTCATCCTTAAAAGAAATTTATGGAGTCATGGTTCAAATGTTTAATGCTTTTATAGTAGGGATGAAATCTCTGGATTTTACCTCATACCCATAAATCTACAGATTCACATTTTTAGAGTAAAAAGGCGAATCTCTAGATATCATGAATCCATGAATTCACACAACCAAATGGGTATAAATCTCCCATTTTGTCAATCTAAAATCTCTAGATTCATATAACCAACCAGGCCCTTAAAAGTACATGTACAAGAATCAACGGTCAGAATTTTTTGGAGCGCACCGGACGGTTCGCTTTAACTGTTCTGCGCACAAGGAAAATCGACCGGATCCGTAGTTGACCAGGTTCGTAGCCAAATCTGCACCCGGATCGAGTTCGTCACCAGGAGTTCATCGCCCATAGCAGAACTCTGAACACGTTTGTCATCGAAACATGATCATCAATTCCCTATAACAACAGAATAGAAGGGATCAAGAGAGAGAGAGTGTTCACCACTTTATGAACTTTTTCAGCCCAAAAGCACATCGCGATGTTGAGGGCTACTCACTTGACAACTCTAACATCTGCAACTCTGTGCCCTCTCAGATTCTCTGTATTTTCCTCTCTGTGTGTCTCATCATTGCGAAGACCTCATAAGTTCTGTGCACCTGCTTTGTTGCTCACATCTCTTCCCAAAACCTTCACACTTCCTTCTCAGAGCTTCGGGTGCTTCTCTCCCATTGCTGGCAAAGTAAGGCTGAACAGAATAGGTCTGTAGTTTTTTGTAAAACATTTCTTGTTATCTTGCGCTTCTGTTTCATGTTCCGATGATTTGTCTTTCTATTTTAGTTTGAATTTAATGAAAGTTTCAGCTTATATCATTCAAGTTCAAATTTCTACTGGTAGTTTATCCGGTCTTAGGAGTTGCTTATTTTATATCTTTTTCAGCTTCATTTAGTACTGGAAACAATGTTGGAGGAGGTGGTGATGAAAGGAGGGAAATATTGGTGCAGCACTTACTTGTTAGCGAAGACAATCTTAAGCTGTTGCCGGAGATCCAAAAGAAAATTTCAGAAGGTTGGCTTTGATAAGGTTACTGTGTCCGAATGAATATATAGTTGCTTTCTTTGGTGAAACTTCTCCCACCATGAAGCTTATATTTATTACTTGTGGTTTGTGTGTGGACTTGTGTCATTATTGTGCTGAATTTGAAGAAATTATTCGGTGTCACAATCACACTTTCACCAATGAATTGTGGGCTGAGGCAATGTTTTACCATCTTATATGTGTAAAAAGTGGTTATTCACATAATAATTCACAAATTCATATGTGCTAACAATGTAATGTTGTTTCTATAATTCTTGTGCAAGGTATAATTAGAATTTACATGATTATATAGAAATCAACCTCAACCCTAATGATGTAACAAAATATCTGAAGTAGGCTTATTTTCAATGGTAAAGAGTCTTCATTGTATTGGATACTTTAATGTATCTTCTATCTCCTCTTTAATGGTTACCAATACTAAGTTTGCTGATTTAGATTCATCTCCTACGGTTTACTCCCTTGCTGCAACTGTGGTCCCTTCTGCTGTTGTGCCATCTTTCACTATAGACCAATACCATAAACTTCTATCTCTATTGGAATCTATTAACAGTCCACCATTGGTAAATACTGTAGATAAAGTATATTCTCTATAGGTTATTGATTCTGGTGCCAGTCTTCATAAGGTTTCAGATTTATCTTTATTTCATTCGAATAGTCTTGTTCCCAGCACCTAATCTATTCGTCTTCTAAATGGTGATTTTGCTTCTATTACACATATTGGGAATTGCAACCACATACCCACTTTACCTCTCATAGACGTATTACATGTTCATTCTCTTGGTATAATTTGTAATCCGTTACCCAACTTACCCAACAATTTCATTGTTTTCTAACTTTCTATCCTTTGATTCGTTACAAATTTTTCTTTGGGTTCTAATCTACACCCCCCCCCCCCCCCCCCCAAAAAAAAAAAAGAAAAAAAAAGCCCTTTAAATGGTAAAAATTATTTTCGCCGTTGCCGGGGATCGAACCCGGGTCACCCGCGTGACAGGCGGGAATACTTACCACTATACTACAACGACTTGGTCACATGTTCAAAATACTTTTTGTAAAACTATATTTGTCTTTCCAATGTTAGAAAATTTAATCAGCCTGAGTTTTATGATACAGAGAGGTTATGAGTTGGGTTGTAGTGTTAACACACCTAGGAATGAAACCTTACATAAAGATCAGTATAGGGAAAAATACCGGTTACATTTAGCAAATCAGTTAATAGCTAAACAAACATATGTAAAAGGGTCAAGGATTCTGAGATGAAATTGGAAGCATCTCCATCAGCAAATTCTTTGAGTTAATCCATATACTGATAGTTTACCCATCTTATGGAGCAGCAATGGGTAAAACATGCAATAATGGGGATGAAAATTTTGAAAAAAGAAAAGAATTTTCAACAAAATGTGACATCACGACTAATGTAATCTGGCCTTATGTGTTTGTAAATCATAAATAGCATACCCATTTTGTGCATATGGGTACCCAATAAAAACACTTGGAGACTGATTATGATCATAACAAAGGTATCCAGAAGTTTGAAGATGAGAATATGAAGGGATCCTGCAAAATAAAACTTGAAGTGGTGATTTATCATGTAGCAACCGGGTGGGTAAATGATTAATTAGGTAAGCGGCTGTCAAAACACAATGACCCCAAAACTTATGAGGTAGATTTGCTTGAAAGAAGATAGAGCATGTGCCACATTAAGAAGGTGGCAATGTTTGCGTTCAATAACCCCATTTTGTTGGGGTGTATCAATGCAACTATGTTGATTAATAATACCATGGGTTGTAAAAAATTCATTGGAATGATAATTAAAAAACTCACGAGCATTATCAGTTCGGAGTTGTTTAATTTGGTATCTAAATTGGGTTTTGATCATAGCAAAAATTTCCTTAATCGGGACCAAACATCAGATTTATGATTTAACAAAACCACCAAGATGCATATTAAAAAATCTTCCACAATAGTTTAAAAATATTTTGCACCACAAATTGAGGGATCAAAGTAAGGTCCTCATATGTCACAATGCATTAATTCAAAACAAGAGTGGTAGAAATTGTACTAGACGGAAAATGAAGTCAAATTTGCTTAGCCAAATGACAAATAGACCAAACACAATTTTTATGAAAAAAAATATTTGGATCCAAACATGCAATATAACTAGAAATTTTTAAGATGGATGGCATAAACGAGAATGCCAAAGGTCCTTGGTGGGAAAAACAACAGTAGCAACAAGATAATCCAACTTCAAATAATAAAGTCCATTGTATGCCTTACGCAGCCCAATCCTCTCCTTCCTGCGTAGGTCCTGTATCATACAATGACTAGGATAAAAAGTTAGGAAATAATGAAGTTGGATAATTTGGGTAATAGATAACAAATTAAAACCAAAGGAAGGAACATGTAAGACGTCTGTGAGAGGTAAAGTGGGTATCGAGCTACAATTCCCAATATGTGTAATAGGAGAAAAACCACCATTTGGAAGATGAATGAATTGGGTGTGGTGAACAAAACTATTCGAATGAAATAAAGACAAATCTGAAACCATATGAAGATTGACGCCATAATCAATAACCCATAGAGAAGATACTTTACCTACAACATTTGTCAAGGGTATAATGTTACTAGATTCCAACAAAGATAGAAGTTTATGATACTGATTTGTGGTGAAAGATGATGCAATAGCAGAAGGGACCACAGTTTCAACAAAGGAGTGAACCGTTGGATATGACGGTGCAGTGGACTTTGTAGCACGTTTGAGAGGATACCCATGTTTCTTAAAACAACGGGATTTTGAATGGCCATCCAAGCCACAAAAGTCACAATGATAGTGTTTCTTGGTACTATTTTTGGAACTATAACGAGAAGCTGTGGCAACCAAGGCAGAGTGAGAGCGGGAGCAATAGCCTCATGAATTGTGCGATGACGCTTCTCTTGAAGTAAAAGAGAATAAGCACGATTCACTGTCAGCAAATGGTCCATAAAAAAAAATTGGCTACGAAGTGAGCCATATGAATCATTAAGTCCCATAAAAAATTCAAGAAGTTGATCTCTATAAAAAACATCGGAATGCTTCTTTAGAAGACCACCTGTGCAAGGTGGTAGATCATTATACGAGGAAAGCTCATCCCAAAGCCCTTTAAGAACTGTATAATAAGAAGTCAATGAAGACATACCTTGTTGATGGGTGGAAATGACACGACGAATTTCAAAGATGTGGGGTGCATTTTGTTTAAAATAACGAGCCTCAAAGTCGCCCCAAACCTCATGAGCAATAGATGCATAAAGGACATTCTGAGCAATTGACGAGCCATGAAAGAACCATACTATTACAGCAGATACATTAAAGAAGCAAAAGTGAATTAGAAATAGGTTTTGAAAGAGAGTTGTCACTACAAGAAAATGGGCCTATGGCGGTGTTTTGAAAATGCCGTCATAAGTCTAAAAATGCCACTGTAAATATTTCTTGACACTTCAAAAACGCCGCGAAAAAGGCCTGTAAAAGCATTGCTGTATTGTTATAGTGGCACTAAATGTAAACGCCGGTGATGTTAACTTATGACGGCACATTACTGGTGTTTAGGAAGCACCGTTATTGTTATATATGTGGCGTTTATTAATTGCCACGGTTGAAAAGGAAAGTGCCATAATTTTGCCACAAAAAAATTTGATATATGCCGACACTTTACAAAAATGTCGCTATATTAGGAGAGAGACTATCTAAAAGAAAAACCTTCGTCTTCCAAACTGGAAAATAGCGCGGTGTTTTGGTAACCAAAAAATGGCGGGTTAATTCACAGGGAGGAAATTTGGGTTATAAGAGGGCATTTCATCAAAATGCCGGCACTACATTTGGGCTAACACTCTGCAAGCTAGCACTTTGTTCTACTCAGAAAATAGATTGAAATGAGAAGCTCTCTAATGATACTTTAGGTCTTGAAACATAGATGACTTGCTTTGTGTTTGTCTCACAAAAAAGAAAAACAGGTAAGGAAAATCGAACCAAAAGTTTGAGAATATACGACGGCATTTCTTAGCTATGCCGCTAAAAAAAGTGACATAGACTACAACGGCGCTTGTGAAAAACGACATAACAAAATGACACACAACGATGCTTGGAAAAAAAATGCCGTGATAAAATAGCATACAACGGCACTTGCGAAAAAACGCTGTGATAAAGTGATATACAACAGTGCTTTCAAAAAATCATCGTGATAAAGTGATATACGATGGTGCTTCGTAAAAATGCCGCTATATATTAACATACAACGGCGTTTTTGAGGAAATGCCGCTATACGTTAACATACGACAACGTTTTTACAAAACGTTGCTATATCCATACCCAAAGTGCTGCCGTTGCACCCTTTTCTTGTAGTGTGTCAATGAATTGAAGTTTTTCTTTGCTTTGAGAGCCATATGCATAGCACATCGTCAAGTCGGATAATTATCACCCTTCAATGGTTGGGAGACCAAAATGGCACCTGGATTGTCCGAGTGATGAAGGAAATATGGAGAAGAGGAATCCAAATCAATAGACTTAATATTGGTAGCCATTGAAGAGGAAGTGGAAGATGAGGAAGTAGAAGACATGGCTAATTAAGATGCATAATCGTGTTTTAAGCTGATGCACATTGGACATATTAACTGATGTTGGTTTCAGAGGTGCTAATCCGAATCAATTTCCAATGGAATAACACATCAAGTTGACTATTTCTGATGGTGAGCCCTTACCTTATCCAACACCATACTGTCAGTTATTGGGCCAGCTTATTTATCTCACAATTACTCGTCCAGACAATGTTCGTGAGCATTCTTCACCCTTGTTTTAATAGGAAGACAATATTATGATCTTCCATTTTTTTAAACCCTAACCCTCTCAACTCCTTTAGTGTACAACATTTGTCCTATGATACAAGGGTTAATGGTTTGGCCTTTTTTGTATTGCTATTCCAAATTTACAACAAAGTGAATCCATTTTTTTGCAAATGCTTTTGGGAAGTCGAAAGCACTGCATGTGATACAAAGTCACATATTGAAGCGCTGATTGCATCAGTGTACCCCTTCCTGCATATGTCAGATTCGAGGCTTTCCATATTGTAGGTTTTTGTGTCATTCTATCCAAAATAAATTTGAAAATTTGAGATTTTTTCTACCCAACTAGGTGGCTTCCTTTTTTTATTTCAGGACACCCAATACTTGTTGAATTTGGCGTCTTGTTGAATACTGAACATTTTGCCTAAAAAAATCCCACTTTTGTCAAAATTGACTTCCTGCCGTTTTAAATCCAAGAACAGTTCTAAGATTGTTTTGATTGCCCTTGTATCGTCTAGTTCGGCTTTGCGTAAAAGAAATGTATTATTTGCAAAAAAGATGTGAAAAATCTTGGAAAAATTCATTGACAGCCGCAGCACACTTCTCACCCAAAAAAATATTTGATGTTGAGAGTGGGATTTGAACCCACGCCCTTTCGGACCAGAACCTTAATCTGGCGCCTTAGACCAACTCGGCCATCTCAACGTGAATATCCCATAAGAAAACCACATTTTATTCAACCTGAACACGTGTCTTCGCAAGTCGCAACATGTGTCCGATGAGGTTATTCAGCTATGCTCATACTTCTAATCATTTGAAAAAAAGAGAAAAAAATCCTTAAATCAATAACATTTAGTTTTGTTAGTAGGTCCACAATTCTTTGGCAGTTCTTTGGCCAAAGGGGCTTTGAAATTCCTTTTTAATCAGGAATTTAGCATCGTTCAAATGAATGACTTGTTCTTGTAATCTGTTAATCTGTTATTTACATATGTAGTTGAAATCTCAATTTGCATAATGCCTTATTTATAAACTATGTTGCATGTATTTGCCTCCCCTCACACCCAAAGGGGGGGGGGGGGGAAGAAAAGTAAATGTTCTTGTGTGTGCATATGTAAATGGTGGATCCTAGCTAGCTACCTCTTATCTAGATGCACGAGCAGATGTCACTGCAGGTGGGTAAGGCCTCATTGGTTTCACAGTGGTTTCAGTTGTTGTGCAAACAACCCCTCCAACCCCAAAACACCAGGCCAACACCAAAAAAAAGAGGTAAAGAGTTTTGCTGTATTTGATAAGCTAGTAATAAGCCTCAATGTTTGACTACAGGCTTTCAAGGATGTCAACTGTGAGTCTATCCTCTCCCTGCCTAATCAAAACTGCGGCCTTAAGGAACACAAGTTTCTTAATCAAGAGCTCAGCTTCTTTGAGTTCTGTGAAGAACATGTCCAAGGCATTTGCCCTGAAGGCTTCCTCAAACTTCAGAGAATCTGCAATGGCACAGTATACAAGGTAAAGCTGATTTGACCAGATGGAGATGAAAAGGAGATCGAGGCCCCAGATGATGCTTATATTCTTGATTCAGCTGAAAATGCAGGCCTTGAGCTTCCCTATTCTTGTAGGGCTGGAGCGTGCTCTACTTGTGCAGGGCAGTTGGCATCCGGTGCAGTTGACCAAACAGATGGTTCCTTCCTTGATGAGAATCAGATGGAGAAGGGCTATGTGTTGACCTGCTGCGTCTCATATCCAACTTCCGACTGTGTTATTCACACACACAAAGAAGGTGATCTCTATTGAGTATTGTTGTTGCGCAATCGATTTCCTGTGGTCTGATGAAATTTCAGAGTTGTGTTGGTTACCAGTTTTTGCCAATCAGAACTCTAGTCTGATGACATTGGATGGATTTTCTTGGATAGTATGAACTCCATAGTTTTCATACTGGTGATCTTTGACTGCACAATTGCTTTTATGCTTGCATGGTGCACCCCCTTCCCCCACACACCCACCCGTCCGACCCTTACTGCAACCTGATGAAATACACTTTTTTGTCTAAAGAGGAAGGAAAAACCCAGAAAATACACACGAATATTTTTTCACATAAAACACATTTTCCAACTTCATTCTATTTTTCCTATCATGAAATATATCTGAAGCGTCTTCATCAAATGAAAATGAGTTGTGCTACCTCTCTATAGAATTCAAGGGTCATGTTGTCACAAGGCTTCAGAGTGATTATTACCAAAAAACAGAACGGGCAATGTGGTTAATGACTTTCTGGTATAAAAGAGAGACTCATAGTAAGTATTTCGCTCTCCAATTGTATTTTGGAACTTCTCTTCTATCCCAAATTGTGATGGTAATGAGGTCTCTAATCACAGATCTAGTGCTGCTTCATAGCAATTCATTGGAAAGTGCTTTGCTCCAAATATATAATGGCTATAATTTCATACAAATTCATCCTTGCTTTCTTTCATTTACTCAAAAGTCCTCAAGTATATGCTTTCATTTACCCAAATTCAAATGATGTGAGATATTGGAGAAAACCATATAATTTGATTTTGATGGAAGATGAGCGAAGTGATGAACAATGAAGATTTGCATGAATTTATAGCAGAATTTATTCGAGACTCTCATCTTATCACAGTTTGCTCATGCAAGACGGATCGTAGCCATTGATTCAAGCATGGAACATGAAATGTTTTTAAGACTGTCTTGCTAAATCCAAAACCAACCCGTATCACTTAATGATAAGACAACTCTTAAAGACAGATTTGGGATCCAACTGAGAAGAGTTAGTTATGAAATTAATTTCCTAGTTTTCTAGTGAGACAACAATTGAAAAATCACAATATAAAACTTCCTTTTAACTGGAAAATTCATTTAAAGAATGGCAGAAGATGAAAATGAGTTGAATTTCAATCATTTAGATTGATTTAAAATAATTAACAAGTATTATAATGATTTTTTATTTTAAGAGGGCAATGAAATTTTTTAATAATTGTTGATATGATAGTGTTAATTATTGATGCGTTTTATGGTATGTATTGGCTATTATCGTACCAGATCGTGGAATACCCTACACTTCGCTAGGGCATCTAATATAAGTCTTTCTTCCTCCAAAAATGAGAAAGACGCCAACGAAATGGAATCTCCATCCTTTTTCTAAGGAGTGGATTCCATATGGTTGGAACCTAGAATACAATGATGTGATTTAAACTCAATCTTCAATTGGGGTAGAATTTTTGGTGGTTGAACAATCAAGTTTAAATTATCGGTATCAAGTATCGTATTGATCAGGTGATTTAAAGAGATGTGACATCTTGTTTTGAATATTGTATCATGCATATTGGTGGAATCTAGTAAAGAGACATCAAATATATATCATACTGGTTCGCCATATTTTGACTCTCAAAAGAACGTTCAGAGAGTACTGGGTTTATAGTTCTTGTCGCATGTTGTATGAGTGCATGCATGAAAGCCAAATCTGCTATCTATCAGGGTAAACGTTTGTGTTTTCTTCACACCTTTCTATTATACGTTACTAATCAGACCACACTAGAAGCCCATCTCTGATTTTTTTTCCTCAAAATTCAGAGGTGTACCTATTTCTAAAGTACAGTAAAGAAGTATAAAGGAATCACAAGCATCTATCAATTAGGGTAGAGCATCCAACTCAATACATGGGATGAAAACTCCTAGACATCATTTGTTAGAATTTTCTAAGGGTGGGGTGTGAGTGGAAATCGTGAAGCTTTGCATTAATTACAAAGGAAGAAAACAATTTAACTGGTTGAGTCCCATGTCATGAAATCGTGGTCCTTGACACGAAGGACTCTATAGCCTAATCCGCTCCTTAAGCTTCTAAAACTGCAACTCACCTTATTAGACATGTTTTGTCTTCATGAGTAAATGTTCATTGACTAGGTATGGTCTTTAAAAGAAAATACAAAAGAAAGTAATTCAACTTTGGTCATAAAAATTACCAGAATAAGAATTATTGGCAGTTATCTTATTTATATTAATAATAATAAATAAATTATATATTTTTAAAATTTATAGCTTATAAATTAAAATCTTAAAAAATATATATATTCATTTCATTATTTTTTTTTAATTTATATTTGAGATGAGAAATTATAAATAGCTTGATTTTTTGCCTAAGAGATGTTGGTCATTACCAACTAAACTAATCTTTATAATTGTATATGTCTTATTGTATTAACTTTTAAGTTTTGACGACAGATTCTATAAGACCCATTCCCTTGCTCTGAAGAGTTACAAAGAATTTTTTCAAAAAAAAAAAAAAAAAAAAAAAAAAAAGGTGATATGGTGTTATAAAACAAACATAGGAAACTAGAACCAGAAGAGAGAAATCTGCAATTACAAGTGTTTTCTGTTTGACTCCACCATGTCCATGGAAGCTCTAGCAATGGCTGGAGCAGATTACCAGGAGTGTAACATTGATCTTCATCTCTGGGAACGCAGGCAGAACCTGGATCCTCCATCACCTCATCTAAGAGTTTCGCTTTGGAGAAGTAGAAGCCTTCCAGTTAGCTTCAACAAGAATGGCAATAGAAGCAGGCTCAGAAACGTTTCATCATCCAAACTTATCTGCAAGAAAGCTGACTTTGATCGCGTAGAAAGCAACCCAGAAACCAGTCGCCAAAACCCAACTCCATTACCATCATCATCTTGCAATGAGGATCAAGAAGCAGAGGTGGGAAGCCCAGAAATCCATGGTTGGAAGCGAGTCTGGTTCGAGATTTTCTGTTCAAACGGTCTCTTCAGTTGTTTCTCCTAGTAGAACACATAGATTTCTCTCTTTTCTTTATTAATGGATGTTTTGCCATAGATTTAGTAATAGGTTAAAATAAGGAAAGGAAAATGTGGAAGGTTTAGATTACTGCTTGTAATGGAATTTGTACGAGGGAAATGCTTCACTGAAAATCCTTGATTTTCTTAGCAATTAAAGTAATTAATGATTTGAATGGATTACCCAAAAAAGAAAAAATTATGATATGAATGGGAAATTTAGAATTAACGGGAGGAGCTACCTTTTTGAGATTTGCTGATCAGAACCTAAAATTATTTCCTTCTAATTGATTTTCTTTGAATGCTTTCCTCTCATGTGAAGGTACTCCATTTTTTTTTTAAAGTAAGATTTTGTCACTTACACCATAGCAAGGCCTTACATGTGAAAAAAAAAAAGAAGAAAAAAAATTCCTTTCTAACTCTTGTCATGTGGATGTTGATGATATCTTAGTCGAGTTTGGAGTTCGATTTCAGATTATGGCATTGTCCATAATGGTAGTACTTGCGAAGTAAGGCCATATCAAGTGTATGAAGACTCCTGCGTTTAGCAGAGTCTAGGGAGAATTGAACGCAACCAAATATGCAAAATGATTAGAATAAACATAAGTTACTTTTAAAAATTATAAGAAAATTATTCATATCGAGTGAAATAAATGTTAGTATTTGATAGTGCAAGGTCTAAGAGGCTCCTCAAAGATTTGCGGTGACAATCATCTGTAATTTGATCTCTTATGCGTGTTGAAAATTGAAAATTCAACGGATTTTATCATTTTATAGTTGAAATAATAATACAAGAAAATTGTTAATTTCATGACTATATATATATATATATATATATAAATATATATATATATATATATATATATATATATATATATATATATATATATATATATATATATATATATTTGGGTAAAATTTTCAGGACTATGTAGAATGTAGAAACTGCATGACCCAACAACATACATGAACAACACTTTAGGTTAATTGCTACATGAAAAACTAGTGCCATTGTAACTGGTGTGAATCAATGAGCATTTGATGTAACATGTGACAAAGTGAGGATAACTCAAGGGAAATGCTATTTTCGTGAATCTTTGTTTTTTGCTACACAAATATCTCCTGTGTGGTTTTTAGATCGCAATACGCAACATTTTCGAGATTCAGTGTTTGTAGAGGAATCTGCTTCCCTCATGCCCCTCCACCACAAATTTAAGAGGAAGCCCACTTATGAGCATTGATAAAGTGAACCATAAATGCTTAGGTTGGGCTTCTTCCTGATTTTGTGGTGGACAAGTGTTGGGGGAGCACAATTCTATATCCGCAGGCTAGAGGATCAAGACTATATATATAAGGCCGGAGAAATTTACAACCATTGGTTCTAAAAAATATCACTTGTCGCGATCTGAGTGCTACTCATGAAATATCCCACACGGAAGCAAACAAAATTCAACCCTGAGGGGTGGCTCAATTGGCAAAGCCAAACGCTTCCACGTAGTTAGATACGGTTTTTTTAACCAAAGCTACAAGTCTCTTCTAACTACAGTTTTTCCATGTATAGTGATATAAAATAATTATTGCTGCAGGAACAAATATATTTATAGATGTGCTTGTAAAAGTGTAACTAAAAAATGCAATGTGGATGCTTCTCTTAATAGAAAGGAGAACTATATGCAGGTGGGGGGTGTTTTGCGGGATCAAGAGGGGCTGTTCAAGGGAGGTTTTGCAAGGAAGTTTCCTTTGTGTTCAGTCCTTGAAGCAGAATTAATAGCGATCATCAAAGGCCTTAGGTTGGTTTGGAGTTTGGGGTTTTGTCAGATTCAAGTCGAATCTAATTCTAAGAAAGCTGTTGCTCTCCTCGACCCTTGTAGGCATGCACAAGGGAGTATTGTTTGCCTCATTGAAGAAATAAAAACCCTTTCAGGCATTAATGGAACACCTTAATCTAGCGCCGTAGACCAACTCGGCCATCTCAACGTGAATATCCCATAAGAAAACCACATTTTATTCAACCTGAACACCTGTCTTTACTTTGTTACGGCAGCATGGACAGGGGGCATCAACAAGGATGATAGGATTGGGGTTCTCACAAGTCGCAACATGTCCGATTAGGTTATTCAGCTACGCTCATACTTCTAATCATTTGAAGAAAAAGAGAAAAAAATCTTTAAATCAATAACATTTAGTTTTGTTAGTAGGTCCACAATTCTTTGGCAGTTTTTTTGGCCAAAGGAGCTTTGAAATTCCTTTTTAATCAGGAATTTAGCATCGTTCAAATGAATAACTTGTTTTTGTAATCTGTTAATCTGTTATTTACATATGTAGTTGAAATCTCAATTTGCATAATGACTTATTTAGAAACTATGCTGCATGTATTTGCCTCCCTCACACCCCAAGGGGGGGAAGAAAAGTAAATGTTCTTGTGTGTGCATATGTAAATGGTGGATCCTAGCTAGCTACCTCTAATCTAGATGCATGAGCAGATGTCACTGCAGGTGGGTAAGGCCTCATTGGTTTCACAGTGGTTTCAGTTGTGCAAACAACCCTCCAACCCCAAAACACCAGGCCAACACCAAAAAAAAAAAAAAAAGAGGTAAAGAGTTTTGCTGTATTTGATAAGCTAGTAATAAGCCTCAATGTTTGACTACAGGCTTTCAAGGATGTCAACTGTGAGTCTATCCTCTCCCTGCCTAATCAAAACTGCGGCCTTAAGGAACACAAGTTTCTTAATCAAGAGCTCAGCTTCTTTGAGTTCTGTGAAGAACATGTCCAAGGCATTTGGCCTGAAGGCTTCCTCAAACTTCAGAGAATCTGCAATGGTACAGTATACAAGGTAAAGCTGATTTGACCAGATGGAGATGAAAAGGAGATCGAGGCCCCAGATAATGCTTATATTCTTGATTCAGCTGAAAATGCAGGCCTTGAGCTTCCCTATTCTTGTAGGGCTGGGGCGTGCTCTACTTGTGCAGGGCAGTTCAAAGAAGCTGATCTCTATTGAGTATTGTTGTTGCGCAGTCGATTTCCTGTGGTCTAACGAAATTTCAGAGTTGTGTTGGTTACCAATTTTTGCCAATCAGAACTCTAGTTTGATGATATTGGATGGATTTTCTTGGATTGTATGAACTCCATAGTTTTCATATTGGTGATCTTTGACTGCACAATTGCTTTTATGCTTGCATGGTGCACACCCTTCACCCCCACACACACCCGTCCGACACAACCTTCAGTAATAGGTTACTGCAACCTGAAGAACACTTTTTTGTCTAAAGAGGAAGGAAAAACCCAGAAAAGGTTCTTGCTATACACACGAATATTTGTTCACATAAAACATATTTTCCAACTTCATTCTATTTTCCCTATCATGAAATATATCTGAAGCATCTTCATCAAATGAAAATGAGTTTTGCTACCTCTCTATAGAATTCAAGGGTCATGTTGTCACAAGGCTTCAAAGTGATTGATTACCAAAAAACAGAACGGGCAATGTGGTTAATGACTTTCTGGTATAAAAGAGAGACTCATCGTAAGTGTTTCGCTCTCCAATTGTATTTAGGAACTTCTCTTCTATCCCAAATTGTGATGGTAATGAGGTCTCTAATCACAGATCTAGTGCTGCTTCATAGCAATTCATTGGAAAGTGCTTTGCTCCAAATATATAATGTCTATAATTTCATACAAATTCATCCTTGCTTTCTTTCATTTACTCAAATTGTCCTCACGTATATGCTTTCATTTACCCAAATTCAAATGATGTGAGATATTGGAGAAAACCATATAATTTGATTTTGATGGAAGATGAGCGAAGTGATGAATAATGAAGATTTGCATGAATTTATGGCAGAATTTATTCGAGACTCTCATCTTACCACAGTTTGCTCATGCAAGACGGATCGTAGCCATTGATTCAAGCATGGAACATGAAATGTTTTTAAGACTGTCTTGCTAAATCCAAAACAAACTCGTTTCACTTAATGATAACACTACAAGAAAAAATGGCTATTGAAAGTTTAAAAAAACTATTGTTTAGTTGATGATAGTGTTGGAAAGATGACAACGATCTATCTCTGTCATCTATCTCTTTCACTTGTACTTAGCTTCAATCTCAACTATTGTTTAGTCAATAAGATTCTTGTGTAATTTTCATCCATATAATTTTCTGTTCCGAATCGTAAAACTAAAACCGTGTTTATCTATACTTAAAAATTCAGAAGTAATCACTTAATCTAATTGTCGATAATTCCTAGAGGTATGTGTGTAATTCCATATATTTATTAAGACGGTCAGTTATAGAAACGGCAAAAGAAAATAGATAAGACGCTAAAGAAATCGTATACATTTTACCTGCCACTCTTTAGAAATTTAAGTAAACTTTTCTCAAGTTTATTAACACTCTTTTATTTGACCAGTTATGTGCAAAAACTATGGATAGGACTTGGATTCAAAGATCAAAGGATCCATCCTTTCGATTGTCCGCATTATACAGATAAGAAGTTGAGAAATTTTTAGACAATGCATTTTCTAATGCAGCTTGTGGGGACCAAATCGTATGCCCATGTATAAAGTGCATAAATCAGCTTTGGAGAAATAGGATTGAAGTGACTGAACATCTAGTCTGTGATGGATTTTTGAGGAATTATACAATTTGGCAACACCATGGAGAAGCATCATCTTCACACACACCTCTACCTGAAACTCCGGTGGAATTTGAGGTGACCAATATCTCTAATACACATAACATGGTAAATGAAACGTTGGGAGGAAATGTAGACGAAGAGATTGAGGACGATAGTAGAAGATTGAATGCAGATAGGTCAAGTATAGAAACAGAGAAATATGAACGGCTGATAGAAGATGCAAGTTTACCGTTGTATCCAGGAAATAAAAAGTTCACAAAATTATCTTTCATTCTTCAGCTTTATCCTATTAAATGCCTCTGTAAGTTGATCGACAAGGCATTGTCAATGTTGCTTGACTTATTGAAAGAGGCATTTCCTGAGACGAACACATTACCAAAGTCTTTGTATGAGACTAAGAAGATCATCAAAGATTTGGGCCTCAATTATAACAAGATTGATGCATGCACCAACGATTGTATGTTGTATAGGAATGAGGAAGCCAATGCCACATCTTGTTACAAATGTGGTGCATCAAGGTATGAATCGATTGAGAAGAAGATCCCAGTCAAGGTATTACGTCATCTCCCTTTGATCCCAAGATTCCAAAGGTTATACATATCATCTAAGATCTCAAGTGATATGAGATGGCATCATGAACAGCGTGTGGACGACAATGAGTTATGACACCCTACTGACTCTAAAGCATGGAAGGACTTTGATAGGTTATATCCTGATTTTGGTAATAAAAAAAAACCCCGTAATATTAGGCTTGGGCTTGCAAGTGATGGATTTAATCCATTTAAGAGGATTAGCTCAAAGCATAGTACATGGCCAATGTCTTGATTCCTTACAACTTGCCACCATGGATGTGTATGAAGGTGCCTAACATGATTCTTACATTGCTTATTCTTGGACGAAGACAGACCAGGAATGATATAGACATATATTTACAACTGTTGAAACTTATGATGCATACAAGAAGGAAATGTTTAGGATGCGTGCATGTTTGTTATGGACTATTAATGATTTTCCAGCATGCACGAATCTCTCAGGTTGGAGCATGAAAGCTGCTTTGGCTTGTCCATGCTACAACAAGTATACATCCTCACGTTGGCTAAAATTTGGAAGGAAGCAGTGTTACTTAGGCCATCGTCGTTTCTTTCCTCATGATCACAAATTTCGTCGTGACAAAAGAAGCTTTGATGGTCATGAAGAACATAGAGTGCAACCAAAGATACATTCTGGGTTTGATGTGTTGGAACAACTATGGGGTGCTCAGTTTCCCCCATTCGGGAAGGATAAGATTGAGAATAACGGGAGGAAAAGAATAAAAGATAAGAATAAGTTTGAACTCCCTCTTAATTGGAAGAAAAAGAATATATTATTTGATTTGCCATATTGGAAAGATAACATTATTCGTCACAATTTGGATGTTACGCATATTGAGAAGAATGTTTGTGATAGCATAATATACACATTGTTGGGTACAAAAGACAAGATGAAAGATCACTTGAATGCATGTTTAGATTTAAAATATATGAATATTCGTGTTGATCTTCATCCAAAGAATATTGAAGGCAGGAATAAAATCACTTTACCTCCAACTTGTTACTCATTGTCTAATGTGGACAAGGAGATGTTTTGCGCAATATTAAGTGGTATCAAGGTTCCAGACGGCTATGCTAGTAATATTTCACGCAATGTGCAAGTCAAGGAAAATATAATATCAGATTTGAAGAGCCATGATTGTCATATTATGATGCAACAACTTTTTCCAGTTGCCTTGCGTAGTGTTTTGCCTAATAATATTGGAAAAATATTGATCGAGTTATGTGAGTTCTTCCAGGATTTATGTAGTAAGGTTAGTTCTGAGGAGGATTTCAAAATGCTTGACCAAAGAGCTGTTATTTTGATGTGTAACCATGAAAGGTATGTACCATCGGGATTTTTTGATATAATGGTGCATTTGGTCATTCATTTAGCTCAAGAGGCAAGTGTGGCCGGTCCAGTACATTATTGTTGGACGTATCCAATAGAAAGGTTAGTTTCTAATAGGTCATTTAAATGATGCACCTTGTTAATATTGTATAACACTTATTGTTAAAATTCATCTTAAACATGACTTCATGTAGGTTCCTCAAGCGACTGAAAGATTATGTTCGCAATAATAGTCGGCCAGAAGGCTCGATAGCAGAAGGCTATATTGCAGAAGAGTGTTTACTAATTTGTTCTAGATACTTTGAAGGGGTTGAAACGAGATTGAATTGGCCAAATAGATATTATGTTACATTGGACATAGAAGACCCAAATTCAATATTTTCTAGCATGGGTCGGCCGCTTGGGAAGTGTAAACTATTACGTCTTAAAATGAAAGAAAGGAATCAAGCGCATCAATGCGTGCTAGTCAATTACAAAGGAATAGATGAATACCAACAGTAAGTATGGACAACACGATACATCTTCATTATTCAAATTTGATAATTTATATTAAAGCGTAATTGATTGATATTTTTTGGGATAACTCTTTTTTAGACTCCATATAAAGGAGATTAAAAGGAACTTAGGTCATGGTGTTCATCCTAAGAAGGTTATGGATTTGCATGATAGGGACTTCCCAAAATAGTTCAATGAGTATGTAAGTGTAACTATTCCCATAATTTACTTTATGCAAATCTGCTTAGAAACTTTCCAATCTTATTTATACCAATATTGTATTTCCAGATACTGAAACTCCGCCAAGATGGGACTCCGATGCGTGAAGAAATCATATGTCTAGCTAGAGGTCCAAACTCTGAGGCAAGAAGTTACATAAGATACATTGTTAATGGGATTAGGTTTCATAGTAAAGTGTACAAGGTCACCAAGAAAACTCAAAACAGTGGGGTCATGATAACTGCATTGACTAATAGCATTTCAAGTCAAAAGGACAAGCATCCTATGAGGGACCGATCATTTATTCCGTCATTTTCAATAAGTAATAGAATTGGAATATTCTGCGGATCTCAAAGTAACATTATTTAAGTGTGGTTGGGCTCATCCAAAGAGCGAAGTGCATAAAGATGAACTTGGGTTTACACTCGTAAATTTTAATCACTTGAAATATAGTGGACAAAATATAAATGATGAGCCATATGTCTTTGCTTCAAAAGTAGAGCAGGTGTTTTATGTGTTGGATCCTCAAAAGTCTGGTTGGCATGTTGCTGTAACTACCAAGATTAGGAATACATATGACTTGTTAGGAGAGGAAAGTGATGCTCCAAATCAAGCATGCACATCGACTTCAATACAACAAAGGCATAGTAGGCAACTATTAGAAGGTGAAGGTGATTTTGGGTGGACTAGGACTGATATAGAAGGGATGATTTTTGAAACGCCCATCAAACCAAATAATGAAATTGCAAGTTCTTAATCTTCTGATAATGATTATATGAGCTGATTTGTAGCTGAGGATCCAATCAAGAGTTGTATAAATGCTTATGTTTGCTAGTCGATTGAATTCTTATTCTTTTGCGGGTTTCTTATTCAATTTGATAGCGCCTTGAGTTTTTGTTGGGAATTAAAGAGAAGTAAATTTAGGTGTGAGTATATTTGTTGAGAGTGCTGCAAGTTCTATCAATTTTGCTTGGAGATATAAAATGTGAGTATGTCTTGTACAGTTCGTAAATCAACATTAAAAAAAATGCTGGCACTTGACTTCTTGTTTTGAACAAGAGAATCTCAGTGTCAGAGAATTGAGTAATGAGATCTGCAATTGGATATTTTTAATAATGTGGATGGCTACTTATTGCATAACTGCTATACATGACCAAGCCATGGTCACTACCAATATATGAAAATTATTTCATGCAAACAGGTCAGCCAAGAAAGGTGTGTGATTTCTTAAACCATAAGGCTATCTCTCTAGTTAAAAGATCTGAGGTTTTAGTTATTATTATTATTTCACTCGGAACTCCTTGAGATTTCATTTCCATTTTGAATACTAGTTTATGCTGAATGGTAAAATTCTCATAGTTTTAGAATTCATGACTGCTGCATTAAACTGCCACGGAGACAGATTCCTATTTGATTTGGTCCAAAGTGCCGACTTGGGAAGAAATGTAGCTTAACAGAAAAAAAAGATGTTGTGTTCAGAAAACCAAAAAACAAAAAAAAAGCAACAAAAAGAGAAAGAGAGAGAGAAGGATCTGGAAATTAGAAAGGATTAAAAGATGGCCAATTTAATCTAGTTTGCAAGAAAAACAAGAAAACCAACTGACCAAGTGACCTATGCCCCAGTTGGCATACAAAGACTGTTATTTCTTGGTACTACGTCCAAACTGGTTTTGTTACATACCAAATAATGCATGCATTGGTGGAATCTTGGTCTTAAGAGGAATTCAGTGGCATTTCTACCCCTAATTGTATCCCATCCTCCCCCACACAAGAGTGAGATCATGTTTTTCTCTCTAACATTTTTTGTGTTTCTAAATTCATTGTAACCATATTGCAGCAAACTTATTGACTAGTGACTAGTTAATAAGGAAGATAGAAAATAAAATTTTCATTCATAAGTATTGAACCCTTACATAAACATAGCAAACAACAGTAATTTGGTTGTATCAATATCAACTAGGCTTGGGTCATTCTGAATCCTTTTTATTTTGTTTTGTTTTATTTTATTGAATATTGATATATTTGTAATTTCTTGACATGGAATATAAACTTTGAGCATATTGTGTCAATAAATAAAAGTCGTAAATAACAGTCATGATCAGAGTTCCATTAGCATATGTGGATGTACTTCTTCCTTTTCTTTCATTTGGTTGATTCAAAATTTGCTACTTCAAGCAGGTTGTTGCCAAACATGAATGACAGTGATCAGTGAGTTCTCTGCTCCATCTTCGAGTTCAGAGTCTACAGGTAAGAGATTAAACATCTTTAGCAAATTTATGTTGGTTTAACTAATAGTTAATATGTGTATCTCACTAGAATTGAATATTTTCAGGTGACAAGAAATCTGGAAGAGGGCCGGCTCGAGGGAAGGTGATTGAAGAACTCATAGGCAAAATTGATGTACAAATTGATGATAGTGGTCAACCTTGCAGCGAAACAGCTGCAAAGTTAATGACTTGGGTTGGAGTTAAAGCAAAGAATGCACACCTACTTCCTGTATCCTATTCTGATTGGAGGAAAATCCCACAACCTCTGAAAGATGACACGGTGAATAAGATATATGTAAGATACATTTCCCGTATCATATTTCTTACCTATATTTAGATGTTTGTATTCATATATTGCCTAGAGCTAAACTAACTGTTACCATATTATATTTGTAGGAAAAAATCAATCTCCCTGATAGTTTAAGGAGATTGGTGGAAATTAAGCTTCATGAAAGATGGAAGGATTTTAAGTATGAGCTTAAAGTAAATGTGTTCAACAAGTACACAACACATGAGGAGAGGTTAGCCCATTTAGATAATCGTGTTCCATTAGAACAATGGAATATACTCCTCGAGACATGGAGCCAAGAGGCTAGTCAGGTATGATTCCTAGAATTTAGCTCATCTTGTGACAAAATAGTAAATTATGTTAGCAATAATATTTCTAATCTAATTCTATGTGTTTGAAAATATTTTAGGTTGTGTCGGCCTGCAATATTGACAATAGAAAAAATTTAAAATCATTACATAACACAGGAAAGACTTCTTTTGCTGTAATTCGAGAGAAGAAGGTATATGATGTTATTTGAAAGTATAAATGTTGTTTATGAAAGTTCAGATGTTGTTTATGGTAGTTCACATGTTATAATATTTTATTGTTTCTTAATTGTTTAGCGTTAGGAGCACCCAGAGAAAGAACCTCCCACTCGTATGGAAATGTTCAAGATTACACATGACCCTACAGACAAAGTTGCTAATGTGATCATTGTAAGTTATAAAATCATAAATGAGGTACTATCGCTTTATAGCTTCAATTAATATATCTTGTAATTGATTTTTGTGTTTCAAATGTAGGCCAATATGGAAGAAAAAAACTCAATGAACTGCTTGAAGAAATGCGAGGGGACCCTGCCGTGCAAGACGAAGTTTTTAGAGATTGTGTAGGTGAAGATGTCCATGGTCGATTACGAATGTGTGGAGTTGGAGTAACTCCAACACAAGTACATGGGACAGCAAGAGAGCTCAACACGTCATATGTTAAAGTAATACACAATTGCGGTCTAAGATACATACATTAGAGGCAACAACATCATCGCAGGCTAAAGAGATATCTAGTCAGGCTGGAAAGATATCTTCGCTCAGGGCTGATATAGAGTTCCTAATGCAAGAACAACGTACTTGAGGTGAGTATAGTTCTTACTTTCAATATCCTTGCTTGATCCCTATTCTTGGTTTTGATTTTTCTCTAGTTAAAACATTATCTTTAGGTTCAAGTTCCAAAGATAAAATGTCCTTACGCTTCATCTTTGGGTGCCTTTGTCAATCATGCATTATCATTCTGCTTGCAATTATAACTTGATTAGTTAAATCAGTAGTTTTAGATGCCAATTCTGTCATAACTATCTATAGAATCACTGGCAGCATGATTGTCATTGGTCTAGTTGCCCCAAGGAGTTGGATGATGCTTGGACCAAGGCGACACCTTGTCCCACTCAAACACATGATTTATATCTTTGATGCCTAGCACATATTTTATGTGCAGGGAAAACAAATAGTAGGATCCATTTCATCAGTAACTTACCCATTTGCAAGAACAGAATATATCTTGATGTGATGATTGTCCTACTGAAATCAGAATTTTGCATTTATAATTACTTTCGTGACTGTATCAGATAAATCAAGGTGGGACTTCTAGTAAATTAATGGTAGAACCTTCAGTAAATTTCAATTCTATTATGTAGTGCAGAGATATGAAAAGAACACAAACCTCCATCCCTCAGTCTGTCAACTTCATAATCACTGTTATATGGGGTGGAAACAGTCTTGCCAATAGATACAAATGAGTCTCTCTCCAAGCGTCTGCTGCTTCACCATTGTCAATTTCTTCTATTAGACTGAGGTCTTGATGAAGCCTCTCTTCATTGGATAATTTTCAATTGTTTTCAATCTGGCTGGTGTAATCTTGACTATTGAGCAGTCGGTTCTCGCATATGTAGTATAACTTAGATACTTTCGAGGAAAAATAAACTTTGATGGAAGAGTTTTTGGATCGTTGAGCATTCATTTTCCTTTTTATTATTAGTTTGCAGCTTAATGTGGACATTTTGATATACAACGATTGATTTCACACTTCATCCTTGAACGGATGGAAGAATTATTGGCTTGTGAAGATGAAATTTTTTAGTAAATCAGAATTTTGTATTTCTGAATTGGTGACTGTATCAAATGCTTTTGTAATTTTTAAATTTTAGTTTTTGGTCTGCAGGTTATCAATTACAAAGAAAATTGGTGAAGATCTGTTCATAATGGGTTCATACACCTTTGCTCCTCTCTCTCACTCACTAGTCCCTGGGGAAGATGATATGCTGCTAGGTTTGCTTTCTTGATTCATGTAAAGCAGCAATGCTACAGAATGAGAGGAGAAAAAGGTTGCAACAGGTAGTACAAGAGCCACAGAAGAGAAGGAGATCGATTAACCTGAATTGTTATTTAACTGAGTGTCTCACTGTATATTCATAAGAGCTTCTGCTTGAGTGCCTGAAGGTCTCATCTTGGAACTTCTTTCTGAAGATTTGTTACTCCAACAAGATCATAAAAAGACAAACCAACCTGTGTGGGTGCAACAGCTAATGTAATGGAGTTTGAAGCAATCAAGATTAGTTTGATTTTAGTCCGATCGTTAGGTGTGGATGAGTTACAAGTGAATTGAGACTCCATTGCAGTTCATACGTTTCAAGGGTTGAATCCACCATTTGGATTGGACGTGTAAGAGCTTAGTGGTTGAGAATTAATTCAAAGCTTATTTCTGAGTTTAGTTATGTTAGTTTTAGTTTCATTTCTAGATCTTGTAATTAGTTTGCAGAATTCTTGGCCAGGCATGTTGTAATGCAATTCTGCTAGCCATCGTAGTGAATATCAAGAAGCCCATCATCTTCTTTGATTGCCTTGCACTCATAAAACGTCTCAATCAAGGTTTAAAGTATCTCACGATACCACACGATACTAGCCGATAGGTATCCATATTTGACCCAACTGATACGATACATCTCGATACGTCTCTCCATTGAAATTTGAATTACAATAAAATACATTAGTTAGAGCGATATAATACTTGAAACAGGACGATACGTCTCTTAAAATCCTTGACCGATGCGATACTCGATACCGATACTTTAAACCTTGGTCTCAATGGAGTTGAAAACCATTTAGGTTGGGCCACTGAAACAACTGTTTCTCATATACACTCTCTGACCTTTGAAGTTCTCTTTTCTCGTCTATTTTTCTCCTTTCAGTTATGCTAGCTGGGTTTATAATAATAATAATAATAATATAAAAAAATGAAGAAAAAAAAGAGTAATTGCGACGGTAAATAAATTCCGTAGGGAAAGTTATTACTTAAAGTATTTAAGACGGGAAGATATTTCCATAGCGAAAGAATTAAATACATGGTTCCCTACCAAGCTATTTACTACAGGAACACCCTGGCATATATCAAAGTATTTGCCACGGTATCCTGTTTCCGTAGCAAAAGAAAATAGTACCCACCCTCACCCATTTCCGTCGTAAATGCTTACGACGGCTTTCCAACCCGACGGGAAGTTGCCGTCGGGTAAGTTTATTTGCCACGATAATTTTCCGTGGCAAAAGCCCTTGTTTATTGTAGCGAGACATCTCTTAAAGGCAGTTTTGGGATCAAATGAGACGAGGTGGTTCTGAAATGGATTTCTTAGTTTTCTAGTGGGACCACAATTGAAAAATCACAATATAAGACTTCCTGGAGGAAGATCATTTAAGTGGAAAATTCATTTAAAGAATGGCAGAATATGAAAACGAGTTCAATTTCAATCATTTGATTGATTTAAAATAATTAAGAAGTATTATAATGATTTTTTATGTTAAGAGGGCTATGAGAATTTTTAATAATTTTGGATATGATAGTGTTAATTATTGATGCGCTTTATCATATGTATTGGCTATTATCATACCAGATCTGTGGAATACCCTACACTTCGCTAGGGCATCTAATATAACTATATAAGTATTTCTTCCTCCAAAAATTAAAAAGACACCATCCAAATGGAATCTCCATCCTTTGTCCAAGGAGTGGATTTCATGGAAGTGGGTGAACAACCAAGGTTTGAAGTATTGGTATCGAGTATCGTAGTGGTCGGGTGATTTAAAGAAATGTGTCCTCTCGTTTTGAATATTGTATCGTACTAGTCAATGCATTTTGGTGGAACCTAGTAAAGAGATATCAAATATATATCATATTGGTTCTATGATATCCAGTAAAGAGATATCAAATTTTGGTGGAATCCAGCAAAGTCCTTTTGTTTCTCCTGATAATTGATATATTTTGGCTACTTTTTATTTTTATTTTTTATTTTTTTGGAGTGGGGGGTTCAACATTAAACTCGTCACTAGGATTGGGGATAAAAAGTTGGGAAAGAGGAGAGGAAGAATGTGTGAAAAGTAGGCTTGTAAACAGATCGGATTCGGCTCGGATAGTGGTGTATCCAAATTCGAATCCAATATTCGAATTCGATCCGATATCCGGCGGATATTTTTAAAGGGTATCCAAATTCGAATTCATGACTCTGTCAGATATCCGATTATTATCCGATCCGCAAAACTATCCGATTCTTGGGTTGCCATTTTTCGAGTTCCGGTGATCGCGATCTCGAAGAACCTGAGTTTTGGTGAAGTGGTGAAGATTGTCAACTTTGAGGGCTGACCCATCAAGCACAACCAGACCACCGTCGGCCATTTTCGATGTATTCAAAGAGGATCTAACAGAGGAAGATCGCCGGCTTTGAGAGCACCCAACAAGAACAACCAGACCACCGTCGACCATTTAAAATAATTCAAAGACAGACAAAGCAACGTTCTTACTGGCGCAGTAAGAAGCACAAGAGCCCATGAAACGTGAGAACAGTAAAGGTTTGATGAGGAATCACCAATATAGGTACCTAAAGATGCAAAGCCATGTTCTTACCACCGCCGTAAGCTGGTTGTTGTTACTTGCCAGCTGCCACTGGTCGACGGGAAGTGTTGAAACATGAGCTTTCACAGTTTCGATTTTTTGAACAACGCTGTTTCGATTCTTCGCAAGCCAAGAAGAGCTAAAAGGAGAAGAAAAGAGAGACTGCAAGTTTGTAGCCCACTGGTCTCCTTAAACAGTGTGTCTGCTGGTGATTATGTTAAAATTTTATTTTTTAAAAATTTTTAAAATACTGCCATTGATGCTCATGAAGTCACTCAAGATTATCCAAAAATATTAATTTTTAACTTAAGTTACATAGTGTTGTGACAAGTGATTGTGCGAATGGTTATGATGAGAATTTGTTTTTTTAAATTTTTTTAAAACACAGCCATTGATGCCCGTGAAGTCTCTCGAGCTTATCGAAAAATATTAAAATTTTTAATTTGTCATTTAATGATGTGACAAGTGATTGTATAGAAAACTTTTAAAATACGTGTAGAAATTGGTAGCAACTTCCCTCAAATTCCTAAACATCTTTATTAATTAAACTCATCAAAAAAAAATATTTTATTATAAACAGATAATATCTAATCCGGATATTTTTTGGTCCGTCTAGCATATATCCGAATCCGAATCCGTTTAGTTATCGGACGGAGACAGATATTTTCCAGTAATAAAAAATTCGGATTCAGACTCTCTTAAAGGAATACGAATGCGAATTCGGAGGCGAATTTCGATTATCCATTTATAGGTCTAGTGAAAAGACAGAGGTTGAACTCAAGATTTTTTTTTTTTTTTTTTTCTTACTATCTCTACATTTGGGTTAGCTTACTTGTACTGTTGTACATCCAGTAATCCTTAGGAAGGAAAATCCTTCATCCTAAAGAGATTTAATTCTTGAATTCTTATTAATTTATGAGATGTTTGTTTTTTAGTTTTTATTTTTTAGAAAAATATTCATTTAATAAAAAACTATTACATGCAATTGCATTCCACTATTCTTTTGTCACCTTACCAAAAGCTTCACTATTCTCATATAAATCGATTTATGTATAGCATTTCACTATTCTCATGGTGGGAAATTATTTTTTTTTTTTTTTTTTTGGGAAGCCAAAGACTTTATATATAAGTGGGGATATTTTCCCTTAAAGGCTAAACCAATACTGACAAATAGCAGATATAAAATAAATACTTGATACATTATAATAATAATATTAGCAAAGGAACATTCTCCTATCCTTCTAAAATGATGTCGATCTCCATAAACGTTATGGACAAAATGTAATTAAAATGGTAAATGATAAATTATTGGTGTGTCTTCAAAGAAAAATTTGTATCATACATTCGACACAATATATACGTATATATACTCATATCACTTGTAGTGTTTGATGTGTTTGTGTATTTAATAAACTAACTTATATCCAAGACACCTTGAGGAAGAATAGAGAGAGTGTGTCATGTGTGTCTATGTAACCTAGTCAGGTCTTTATTGAATGTTTGAGATACCTTGGTCATATTTCAACTCTCAAAAGAACGTTCAGAGAGTATGAGTTTATAGTTCTTGTCGCATGTTGTATGAGTGCATGCATGAAAGCTGAATCTAGTATTTATCAGGGTAAACGTTTGTGTTTTCTTCACACCTTTCTATCATACGTTACTAATGCGACCTTAGGAGCCCATCTCTGATTTTTTTCCCTCAAAATTCAGATGTGTATCTATTTCTAAAGTACAGTAAAGAAGTATAAAGGAATCACAAGCATCTATCAATTAGGGTAGAGCATCCAACTCCATACATGGGATGAAAACTACTAAACATCATTTATTAGAATTTCTAGGGTTGGGGTGTAAATGGAAATCGTGAAGCTTTGCATTTATTACAAAGGAAGAAAACAATTTATCTGGTAGGCTCCCATGTCATGAAATCGTGGTCCTTGACACGAAGGACTCTTTAGCCTAATCCGCTCCTTATGCTTCTAAAACTACAAGCCAAGACATGTTTGTCTCCATGAGTAAATGTTCATTGGCTAGGTATGGTCTTTAAAAGAAAATACAAAAGAAAGTAATTCAATTTTGATCATAAAAATTACCAGAATAAGAATTATTGGCAGTTATCTTATTTATATTTAATAATAATAAATAAATTATATTTTTTAAAGATTATAACTTATAAATTAGAATCTTAAAAAATATATATATTCATTTCATTATTTTTTTTTAATTTATATTTGAGATGAGAAATTATAAATAGCTTGTTTTCTTGCCTAAGAGATCTTGATCATTGCCAACTAAACTAATCTTTATAGTTGTATATGTCTTATTGTATTAACTTTTAAGTTTTTTGACGACAGATTCTATAAGACCCATTCCCTTGCTCTGAAGAGTGACAAAGAAATTTTTCAAAAAAGAAAAAAAATTAAAGGTGATATGATGTTATAAAACAACGTAGGAAACTAGAACCAGAAGAGAGAAATCTGCAATTGCAAGTGTTTTCTGTTTGACTCCACCATGTCCATGGAAGCTCTAGCAATGGCTGGAGTAGATTACCAGGAGTGTAACATTGATCTTCATCTCTGGGAACGCAGGCAGAACCTGGATCCTCCACCACCTCATTTAAGAGTTTCGCTTGGAAGAAGTAGAAGCCTTCCAGTTAGCTTCAACAAGAATGGCAATAGAAGCAGGCTCAGAAACGTTTCATCATCCAAACATATCTGCAAGAAAGCTGATTTTGATCGAGTAGAGAGCATCCCAGAAACCAGTCGCCAAAACCCAACTCCATTACCTTCATTATCTTGCAATGAGGATCAAGAAGCAGAGGTGGGAAGCCCAGAAAGCCATGGTTGGAAGCGAGTCTGGTTAGAGATTTTCTGTTCAAACGGTCTCTTCAGTTGTTTCTCCTAATAGGTCACATAGATTTCTCTCTTTTCTTTATTAATGGATGTTTTGCCATAGATTTAGTAATAGGTTAAAATAAGGAGAGAAAAATGTGGAAGGTTTAGATTACTGCTTGTAATGGAATTTGTATGAGGGAAATGCTTCACTGAATATCCTTGATTTTCTTAGCAATTAAAGTAATGATTTGAATTGATTACCCAAAAAAGAAAAAAATAATGATTTGAATGGAAGGTTTAGATTTAATGGGAGGAGCTACTTTTTTGAGATTTGCTGATCAGAACCTAAAATTATTTCCTTCTAATTTATTTTCTTTGAATGCTTTCCTCTCATGTGAAGCTACTCAACTTTTTTTTTGAATGTAAGATTTTGTCACTTCAAAGATTTGTTAGACCACAGCAAGGCCTTTCATGTGAAAAGAAAAAAAAATATCATTTTTAACTCTTGTCATGTGGATGTTGATGATGTCTTAGTCGAGTTTGGAGTTCGGACGAGTTCAAATTATGGCATTGTCCATAGTGGTAGTACTTACGAAGTAAGGCCATATCAAGTGTATGAAGACTCCTGCGTTTAGTAGAGTCTAGGGAGAATTGAACGCAACCAAATATGCAAAATGATTAGCATAAACATAAGTTACTTTTAAAACTTATAAGAAAATTATTCATATCGAGTGAAATAAACGTTAGTATTTGATAGTGCAAGGTCTAAGAGGCTCCTCAAAGATTCACGGTATCAATCATCTGTAATTTGATCTTTTCTACATGTTGAAAATTGAAAATTTAACGGATTTTATCATTTTATAGTTGAAATAATAATACAAGAAAATTGTTAATTGTCGGGTTTATATATATATATATATTTTTGGGTAAAATTTTCAGGACTATGTAGAATGTAGAAACTACAACAACATACATGAACAACACTTTAGGTTAATTGCTACATGAAAAACTAGTGTCCACTGTAACAGGTGTGAATCGACGAGCATTTGTTGTAACATGTGACAAAGTGAGGAGAACTCAAGGGAAATGCTACTTTCGTGAATCTTTGTTTGTTGCTACACTAATATCTCATGTGTGGTTTTCAGATCGCAATACACAACATTTTCGAGATTCAGTGTTTGTAGAGGAATCTACTTCCCTCATGCCCCTCCACTACAAATTTAAGAGGAAGCCCACTTATGAGCATTGATAAAGTGAACCATAAATGCTTAGGTTGGGCTTCTTGATTATGTGGTGGACAAGTGTGGGGGGAGCACAATTCTGTATCCACAGGCTAGAGGATCAAGACTATATAAGGCCGGAGAAATTTACAACCATTGGTTCTCAAAAATATCATTTGTCGCAATTTGAGTGCTACACATGAAATATCCCACACGGAAGCAAACAAAATTCTTACCATCCCCACCTCTTCCCTGATGAAAGTATCCGTTTCAATCTGGCCCAATGCATGTGCTCTGTAGATTGGGCTTGAGACAGTATTTTGGGCTTCTTAAAACTCAGCCCATCCAAATGTAGTTTTTCCCTTATACCTACATATAGTTAGATACGATTTTTTTAACCAAAGCTACAAGTCTCTTCTAACTACAGTTTTTCCATGTATAGTGATAAAATAATTATTGCTACGGGGAACAAATATATTTATAGATGTGCTTGTAAAAGTGTAACTAAAAATGCAATGTGGATGCTTCTCTTAATAGAAAGGAGAACTATATGCAGGTGGGGGGTGTTTTGCGGGATCAAGAGGGGCTGTTCAAGGGAGATTTTGCAGGGAAGCTTCCTTTGTGTACAGTCCTTGAAGCAGAATTAATAGCGATCATCAAAGGCCTTAGGTTGGCTTGGAGTTTGGGGTTTTGTCAGATTCAAGTCGAATCTAATTCTAAGGAAACTGTTGCTCTCCTCGACCCTTGTAGGCATGCACAAGGGAGTATTGTTCGCCTCATTGAGGAAATAAAAACTCTTTCAGTCATTAATGGAAGGGTGAGGTTTGTTCATCTTGGTAGAGAAGCAAACAAAGCCGCTGACTGGATGTCTAGGGTGCAACTTTGTCCCACGGACCCATGGGCTTTCTTCCCAGATCCTCCAGCTGGATTAGAAGGAATTCTCATGGTGGATAGAGAGTCTTGTTTAAGTTAAGTTTTCTATTTGTTCCTTTGGGTTGTTTAGTCCCGTCTTTGTATGGGGAAAAAAATGTAATAATATGAACAACTTTTTACTGCAGTATCTTAAAAAAAAAAAAAAATAGAAGTGGGACCCAACAAATTCTCCTAATGTATAATAGGAAAGTGTGAAGGTAATACAAATCTCTTCTCTCCGAGAACTCAATGAATAAAACCCATGAAAATATTATTTTCAATGATGGCCGGTTGTGGGTTGCAGCACAAGCACTGGCAGCCAAGTAAATAAAATATGGAAAATTATTTAGAAAATATAAAAAGCCTAATAAATATTTATGAATTCAGAAGAAAAAAAATGAAAGAAAAATAAATATATTCCTTAATTCTTTAACTGACAGGAGAGTATCAGGAATATTTTCTGTTGTCATCAAAGTTGAAGATTCTGATTTGCATTTTCATCAAAATTAACCAAAGTTAAGATTATACAAATACATTTTAATCAAAATTTGTTTAGCACTAAAATTTCATGCATGCCATTGATTTGATTAGTATGTTAAATTAGCTTTAGAATTTAGCCTTACGGTTAATTTAAAATACATTTAATTAAGTGACTAAAATTTTTTTAATCCACCATTTTTATTTTACCTAGATTTTCCTTAGAAATGAAATGTCAATTCATGACTTGAAGGTCCTAATTAAGTAATTAATTGATAGATAAACAGTCTGAGGTCCAAAGCTGTAATGGGCATGAACCTAATCAACCTATACAAGACCAAAATAATAACACGTTAGTAATTAATAAAAAATGACAAAAACGAACTAGGTCTAAAAGAAGTAAAACGGAAAACTGGAACTTAGAAATTCAATTGTGATATAATTACAATAATCTACATTTAACAGTGAAAGGTTGTTTGTAAATGTATGCAGGGGTAGGCTTGTCCTTTTACATTGTTTTAGGACTAGGTTGTCTTATTGATTAGTTTGAAGGGCAAAGTTGTCTTTTCAGTTATTTATTTGTATACATGAATTGGGGGTTTTTAGGGTATCGATTAAGGTTGAAGCTCATATGATTTCTCTCACTCTCTCTCATCTTCTTGCTCTCGGTTCTCTCTGGTTATGGCTCTCGGTTCTGAGAGCGGTGCTTTGGTTATGATCTAGTTCTTCTTCAAGATTGATGCTCTAATGGTGGTTAATAGCATTTGCTATTGTATGCGTTGAAGGCACTGGCTGTGGTGTTCTTGGCTTGCGCAGAAAGGAGAAAACCTTCGGTTGGACTGTTGGTTACAGCTTTACAGGTGTGTGGTCATTCCAAGTCTTGTATATTCTCTCTTGGTCTATGTATAGAATATTTACATCTTGATTTAGGGCTGTAACCTTGATTTGGTTATTTGATGATTGCATAGCTTATTGAATGCTCAATTCATCCTTGGATGTAGGTCTTAGGACCGAACCAAGTAAATACCCTGTGTCATGCTTACTTGATTCTTTCTTTCTTGTTTCAATTCCGCTGCGTATATGTTAGATTTCTTAACAAAGGTGATTAGTGAAACTCCCCACTACGTAATATCTTCAAATATAATCATTTCTGGGCAAATGCTGGCATTCCTTGTGAACCATCAAACTTAAACACTCGTCAATTTGTACAGGGAAGAACTCCCCATTACAAAAACTCTGATTTTGGTTCTCAATATCAAATGGAAGACCACCTCCATCAGGGTTCACTTGCAGTGATATTGTGAAGCTCAAATGGAAGAAATGACTTGGGGGACCAGGGTAGAAGAGAATCAAGAATGCTGAGATGAGAGCTTATGAAATCAGTGTAGAAGACTTTTCAAAATGAGGGTCTACCTTGACCACCCTGTTTTGGTGTTTTCAAACGATTTTGAAAAGGTATGGGTTGGTTCGTCTAGTACGGACCGGATGGGTACGGTTCGTCCAATTGTAAAACCGTCCGATTCCCTCACTTAACTCCCTTAAGGGCCTATTTGGTTACTTGAGTCTGAAGATTTTAAAAACCTAGAGATTTCAAATCTATGGAGTCATAATTCATAAAATTAACTGTTTGGTTAGGCTGAATCTTTGGGATGAAATTTATAGCTTCATCCTTAAAAAACATTTATGGAGTCATGGTTCAAATGTTTAACGCTTTTATAGTAAATCTCTGAATTTTACCTCATACCCATAAATCTACTAAAAATGTGAATCTCTAGATATCATGAATCCATGAATTCACACAACCAAACGGGTATAAATCTCCCATTTTGTCAATCTAAAATCTCTAGATTCTTTTTTTTTTTTGGTAAACAACATTTCATTCAAAAGACCAAGCAAAATGCGCTAGATCCAGAGTACAATGAGCTTGAATCCAGGAAGTGGATAATGGCCAACTAGTCTTGCAAGGTACAGACCGGGCCTCCTGGGCTAGAGAGTGAGCCAACAAGTTCCCAACCAGGCCCTTAAAAGTACATGTACAAGAATCAACGGTCAGAATTTTTTGGAGCGCACCGGACGGTTCGCTTTAACTGTTCTGCGCACAAGGAAAATCGACCGGATCCGTAGTTGACCAGGTTCGTAGCCAAATCTGCACCCGGATCGAGTTCGTCACCAGGAGTTCATCGCCCATAGCAGCACTCTGAACACGTTTGTCATCGAAACATGATCATCAATTCCCTATAACAACAGAATAGAAGGGATCAAGAGAGAGAGTGTTCACCACTTATGAACTTTTTCAGCCCAAGAGCACATAGCGATGGTGAGGGCTACTCACTTCACATCTGCAACTCTATGCCCCCTCAGATTCTCTGTATTTTCGTCTCTGTGTGTCTCATCATTGCGAAGACCTCATAAGTTCTGTGCACCTGCTTTGTTGCTCACATCTCTTCCCAAAACCTTCACACTTCCTTCACAGAGCTTCGGGTGGTTCTCTCCCATTGCTGGCAAAGTAAGGCTGAACAGAATAGGTCTGTAGTTTTTTGTAAAACATTTCTTGTTATCTTGCGCTTCTGTTTCATGTTCCGATGATTTGTCTTTCTATTTTAGTTTGAATTTAATGAAAGTTTCAGCTTATATCATTCAAGTTCAAATTTCTACTGGTAGTTTATCCGGTCTTAGGAGTTGCTTATTTTATATCTTTTTCAGCTTCATTTAGTACTGGAAACAATGTTGGAGGAGGTGGTGATGAAAGGAGGGAAATATTGGTGCAGCACTTACTTGTTAGCGAAGACAATCTTAAGCTGTTGTAGGAGATCCAAAAGAAAATTTCAGAAGGTTGGCTTTGATAAGGTTACTGTGTCCGAATGAATATATAGTTGCTTTCTTTGGTGAAACTTCTCCCACCATGAAGCTTATATTTATTACTTGTGGTTTGTGTGTGGACTTGTGTCATTATTGTGCTGAATTTGAAGAAATTATTCGGTGTCACAATCACACTTTCACCAATGAATTGTGGGCTGAGGCAATGTTTTACCATCTTATATGTGTAAAATATGTGTAAAAAGTGGTTATTCACATAATAATTCACAAATTCATATGTGCTAACAATGTAATGTTGTTTCTATAATTCTTGTGCAGGGTATAATTAGAATTTACATGATTATATAGAAATCAACCTCAACCCTAATGATGTAACAAAATATCTGAAGTAGGCTTATTTTCAATGGTAAAGAGTCTTCATTGTATTGGATACTTTAATGTATCTTCTATCTCCTCTTTAATGGTTACCAATACTAAGTTTGCTGATTTAGATTCATCTCCTACGGTTTACTCCCTTGCTGCAACTGTGGTCCCTTCTGCTGTCGTGCCATCTTTCACTATAGACCAATACCATAAACTTCTATCTCTATTGGAATCTATTAACAGTCCACCATTGGTAAATGCTGTAGATAAAGTATATTCTCTATAGGTTATTGATTCTGGTGCCAGTCTTCATAAGGTTTCAGATTTGTCTTTATTTCATTCGGATAGTCTTGTTCCCAGCACCTAATCTATTCGTCTTCTAAATGGTGGTTTTGCTTCTGTTACACATATTGGGAATTGCAGCCACATACCCACTTTACCTCTCACAGACGTATTACATGTTCATTCTCTTGGTATAATTTGTAATCTGTTACCCAACTTACCCAACAATTTCATTGTTTTCTAACTTTCTATCCTTTGATTCGTAACAAATTTTTCTTTGGGTTCTAATCTACACCCCCACCGCCCCCCCCCCCCCAAAAAAAAAAAAAAAGAAAAAAAGCCCTTTAAATGGTAAAAAATTATTTTCGCCGTTGCCGGGGATCGAACCCGGGTCACCCGCGTGACAGGCGGGAATACTTACCACTATACTACAACGACTTGGTCACATGTCCAAAATACTATTTGTAAAACTATATTTGTCTTTCCAATGTCAGAAAATTTAATCAGCCTGAAGAGTTGGGTTGTAGTGTTAAGTGTTAACACACCTAGGAATGAAACCTTACATAAAGATCAGTATAGGGAAAAATACCGGTTACATTTAGCAAATCAGTTAATAGCTAAACAAACATATGTAAGAGGTAAAAGGGTCAAGGATTCTAAGATGAAATTGGAAGCATCTTCACCATCAAATTCTTTGAGTTAATCCATATACTGATAGTTTACCCATCTTATGGAGCAGCAATGGGTAAAACATGCAATAATGGGGATGAAAATTCTGAAAAAAGAAAAGAATTTTCAACAAATGTGACATCACGACTAATGTAAACTGGCCTTATGTGTTTGTAAATCATAAATCACATACCCATTTTGTGCATATGGGTACCCAATAAAAACACTTTGAGGCTGATTATGATCATAACAAAGGCATCCAGAAGTTCGAAGATGAGAATATGAAGGGATCCTGCAAAATAAAACTTGAAGTGGTGATTTATCATGTAGCAACCGGGTGGGTAAATGATTAATTAGGTAAGCGGCTGTCAAAACACAATGACCCCAAAACTTATGAGGTAGACTTGCTTGAAAGAAGATAGAGCATGTGCCACATTAAGAAGGTGGCAATGTTTGCGTTTAATAACCCCATTTTGTTGGGGTGTATCAATGCAACTATGTTGATTAATAATACCATGGGTTGTAAAAAATTCATTGGAATGATAATTAAAAAACTCACAAGCATTATCAGTTCGGAGTTGTTTAATTTGGTATCTAAATTGGGTTTTGATCATAGCAAAATTTCCTTAATCGGGACCAAACATCAGATTTATGATTTAACAAAACCACCAAGATGCATATTAAAAAATCTTCCACAATAGTTTAAAAATATTTTGCACCACAAATTGAGGGAACAAAGTAAGGTCCTCATATGTCACAATGCATTAATTCAAAACAAGAGTGGTAGAAATTGTACTAGACGGAAAATGAAGTCAAATTTGCTTAGCCAAATGACAAATAGACCAAACACAATTTTTATGAAAAAAAATATTTGGATCCAAACATGCAATATAACTAGAAATTTTTAAGATGGATGGCCTAAACGAGAATGCCAAAGGTCCTTGGTGGGAAAAACAACAGTAGCAACAAGATAATCCAACTTCAAATAATAAAGTCCATTGTATGCCTTACGCAGCCCAATCCTCTCCTTCCTGCGTAGGTCCTGTATCATACAATGACTAGGATAAAAAGTTAGGAAACAATGAAGTTGGATAATTTGGGTAACAGATAACAAATTAAAACCAAAAGAAGGAACATGCAAGACGTCTGTGAGAGGTAAAGTGGGTATCGAGCTACAATTCCCAATATGTGTAATAGGAGAAAAACCACCATTTGGAAGACGAATGAATTGGGTGTGGTGAACAAAACTATTCGTATGAAATAAAGACAAATCTAAAACCATATGAAGATTGACGCCATAATCAATAACCCATAGAGAAGATACTTTACTTACAACATTTGTCAAGGGTATAATGTTACTAGATTCCAACAAAGATAGAAGTTTATGATACTGATTTGTGATGAAAGATGATGCAATAGCAAAAGGGACCACAGTTTCAACAAAGGAGTGAACTGTTGGATATGGCGGTGCAGTGGACTTTGTAGCACGTTTGAGAGGATACCCATGTTTCTTAAAACAACAGGATTTTGAATGGCCATCCAAGCCACAAAAGTCACAATGATAGTGTTTCTTGGTACCATTTTTCGAACTATAACGAGAAGCTGTGGCAACCAAGGCAAAGTGAGAGCGGGAGCAATAGCCTCATGAATTGTGCGATGACGCTTCTCTTGAAGTAAAAGAGAATAAGCATGATTCACTATCAGCAAATAGTCCATAAAAAAAAATTGGCTACGAAGTGAGCCATATGAATCATTAAGTCCCATAAAAAATTCAAGAAGTTGATCTCTATAAAAAAACATCGGAATGCTTCTTTAGAAGACCACCTGTGCAAGGTGATAGATCATTATACGAGGAAAGCTCATCCCAAAGCCCTTTAAGAACTGTATAATAAGAAGTCAATGAAGACATGCCTTGTTGATGGGTGGAAATGACACGAAGAATTTCAAAGATGTGGGGTGCATTTTGTTTAAAATAACGAGCCTCAAAGTCGCCCCAAACCTCATGAGCAATAGAGGCATAAAGGACATTCTGAGCAATTGACGAGCCATGAAAGAACCATACTATTACAGCAGATACATTAAAGAAGCAAAAGTGAATTAGAAATAGGTTTTGAAAGAGAGCTGTCACTACAAGAAAATGGGCCTATGGCGGTGTTTTGAAAATGCCGTCATAAATCTAAAAATGCCACTGTAAACATTTCTTGACACTTCAAAAACGCCGCGAAAAAGGCCTGTAAAAGCATTGCCGTATTGTTATAGTGGCACTAAATGTAAACGCCGGTGATGTTAACTTATGACGGCACATTACTGGTGTTTAGGAAGCACCGTTATTGTTATATATGTGGTGTTTATTAATTGCCACGGTTGAAAAGGAAAGTGCCATAATTTTGCCACAAAAAAATTTGATATATGCCGACACTTTACAAAAATGTCGCTATATTAGGAGAGAGACGATCTAAAAGAAAAATCTTCGTCTTCCAAACTGAAAAATAGCGCGGTGTTTTGGTAACCAAAAAATGGCGGGTTAATTCACAGGGAGGAAATTTGGGTTATAAGAGGGCATTTCATCAAAATGCCGGCACTACATTTGGGCTAACACTCTGCAAGCTAGCACTTTGTTCTACTCAGAAAATAGATTGAAATGAGAAGCTCTCTAATGATACTTTAGGTCTTGAAACAGAGATGACTTGCTTTGTGTTTGTCTCACAAAAAAGAAAAACAGGTAAGGAAAATCGAACCAAAAGTTTGAGAATATACGACGGCATTTCTTAGCTATGCCGCTAAAAAAAGTGACATACACTACAACGGCGCTTGTGAAAAATGACATAACAAAATGACATACAACGATGCTTGGAAAAAAAATGCCGTGATAAAATAGCATACAACGGCACTTGCGAAAAAACGCTGTGATAAGTGATATACAACAGTGCTTTCAAAAAATCATCGTGATAAAATGATATACGACGGTGCTTCGTAAAAATGCCGCTATATATTAACATACAACGGCGTTTTTGAGGAAATGCCGCTATACGTTAACATACAACAACGTTTTTACAAAACGTTGCTATATCCATACCCAAAGTGCTGCCGTTGCACCCTTTTCTTGTAGTGTGTCAATGAATTGAAGTTTTTCTCTGCTTTGAGAGCCATATGCATAGCACATCGTCAAGTCGGATAATTATCACCCTTCAATGGTTGGGAGACCAAAATGGCACCTGGATTGTCCGAGTGATGAAGGAAATATGGAGAAGAGGAATCCAAATCAATAGACTTAATATTGGTAGCCATTGAAGAGGAAGTGGAAGATGAGGAAGTAGAAGACATGGCTAATTAAGATGCATAATCGTGTTTTAAGCTGATGCACATTGGACATATTAACTGATGTTGGTTTCAGAGGTGCTAATCCGAATCAATTTCCAATGGAATAACACATCAAGTTGACTATTTCTGATGGTGAGCCCTTACCTTATCCAACACCATACTGTCAGTTATTGGGCCAGCTTATTTATCTCACAATTACTCGTCCAGACAATGTTCGTGAGCATTCTTCACCCTTGTTTTAATAGGAAGACAATATTATGATCTTCCATTTTTTTAAACCCTAACCCTCTCAACTCCTTTAGTGTACAACATTTGTCCTATGATACAAGGGTTAATGGTTTGGCCTTTTTTGTATTGCTATTCCAAATTTACAACAAAGTGAATCCATTTTTTTGCAAATGCTTTTGGGAAGTCGAAAGCACTGCATGTGATACAAAGTCACATATTGAAGCGTTGATTGCATCAGTGTACCCCTTCTTGCATATGTCAGATTCGAGGCTTTCCATATTGTAGGTTTTTGTGTCATTCTATCCAAAATAAATTTGAAAATTTGAGATTTTTTCTACCCAACTAGGTGGCTTCCTTTTTTTATTTCAAGACACCCAATACTTGTTGAATTTGGCGTCTTGTTGAATACTGAACATTTTGGCTAAAAAAATCCCACTTTTGTCAAAATTGATTTCCTGCCGTTTTAAATCCAAGAACAGTTCTAACATTGTTTTGATTGCCCTTGTATCGTCTAGTTCGGCTTTGCGTAAAAGAAATGTATTATTTGCAAAAAAGAGGTGAAAAATCTTGGAGAAAATTCATTGAGAGCTGCAGCACACTTCTCACCCAAAAAACCAAAAAAATATTTGATGTTGAGAGTGGGATTTGAACCCACGCCCTTTCGGACCAGAACCTTAATCTGGCGCCTTAGACCAACTCGGCCATCTCAACGTGAATATCCCATAAGAAAACCACATTTTATTCAACCTGAACACCTGTCTTCGCAAGTCGCAACATGTGTCCGATGAGGTTATTCAGCTATGCTCATACTTCTAATCATTTGAAAAAAGAGAAAAAAAATCTTTAAATCAATAACATTTAGTTTTGTTAGTAGGTCCACAATTCTTTGGCCAAAGGAGCTTTGAAATTCCTTTTTAATCAGGAATTTAGCATCGTTCAAATGAATGACTTGTTCTTGTAATCTGTTAATCTGTTATTTACATATGTAGTTGAAATCTCAATTTGCATAATGCCTTATTTAGAAACTATGTTGCATGTATTTGCCTCCCCTCACACCCAAAGGGGGGGGGGGGAAGAAAAGTAAATGTTCTTGTGTGTGCATATGTAAATGGTGGATCCTAGCTAGCTACCTCTTATCTAGATGCACGAGCAGATGTCACTGCAGGTGGGTAAGGCCTCATTGGTTTCACAGTGGTTTCAGTTGTTGTGCAAACAACCCCTCCAACCCCAAAACACTAGGCCAACACCAAAAAAAAGAGGTAAAGAGTTTTGCTGTATTTGATAAGCTAGTAATAAGCCTCAATGAGTAATTTAGCAAGAAGAAACAATTCAGCATTGGAGGAACTCATACAACACTTACTCATGCTGTGGCACATTTGGATGGCTTTCAATAATGTTGTTTACTCTAGACCAGTGAGTAATCCATATCATATATGGAGATCTGCTCGATCAACAGCTGCAGAGCATCTAGCCCTTCATCAGCATAGCAAATCAAGAAAAGAGTTCAAAAGCATTAAATGGAGTGCACCTCCTTTGCATTACATCAAAATCAATGTTGATGGATCTGCAATCAGCAAGGGTTCCAACAGCTTCCGGCAAGGATTTGGTGGTATTGCTCGTGATCACTTGGGTCACACTCTCTTCACCTTCTTCTGTAAAGGAGGAAACTCACAAGCCATTCAAATGGAAGCTGCTGCAATTCGAGAAGGTCTAAAGCTGGCTATCTCTCTCAATCTAAAGCAAGTAATTATTGAAAGTGACAATGAAGTTGTTGTTAATCTGATTACCAAGAAGTCGGAGACTCCACCTTGGAAGATCAGTCATTATATACATGATATCTTCAGCCTTTCCTCTCTGTTTGATGTTTTAATTGTAAATCATACTCATAGAGAAGGCAACTCTGTAGCTGATAGATTAGCTTCTTATGCTGCTGCTTCTCAGGCATCTTATTTTTCGCTCTCTCCCCCCTCTTTCGTTCTTTGGCTTTTGCACTTTGATGTAATTGGTACTTTGTATCCCAGGGGCTTCTCTTTTAATGAATAAAGCTCTTCACCAAAAAAAAAATAATAATAATAAGCCTCAATGTTTGACTACAGGCTTTCAAGGATGTCAACTGTGAGTCTATCCTCTCCCTGCCTAATCAAAACTGCGGCCTTAAGGAACACAAGTTTCTTAATCAAGAGCTCAACTTCTTTGAGTTCTGTGAAGAACATGTCCAAGGCATTTGCCCTGAAGGCTTCCTCAAACTTCAGAGAATCTGCAATGGCACAGTATACAAGGTAAAGCTGATTTGACCAGATGGAGATGAAAAGGAGATCGAGGCCCCAGATGATGCTTATATTCTTGATTCAGCTGAAAATGCAGGCCTTGAGCTTCCCTATTCTTGTAGGGCTGGGGCGTGCTCTACTTGTGCAGGGCAGTTGGCATCCGGTGCAGTTGACCAAACGGATGGTTCCTTCCTTGATGAGAATCAGATGGAGAAGGGCTATGTGTTGACCTGCTGCGTCTCATATCCAACTTCCGACTGTGTTATTCACACACACAAAGAAGGTGATCTCTATTGAGTATTGTTGTTGCGCAATCGATTTCCTGTGGTCTGATGAAATTTCAGAGTTGTGTTGGTTACCAGTTTTTGCCAATCAGAACTCTAGTTTGATGACATTGGATGGATTTTCTTGGATAGTATGAACTCCATAGTTTTCATATTGGTGATCTTTGACTGCACAATTGCTTTTATGCTTGCCTGGTGCACCCCCTTCCCCCACACACCCACCCGTCCGACCCTTACTGCAACCTGATGAAGTACACTTTTTTGTCTAAAGAGTAAGGAAAAACCCAGAAAAGGTTTTTGCTATACACACGAATATTTTTTCACATAAAACACATTTTCCAACTTCATTCTATTTTCCCTATCATGAAATATATCTGAAGCGTCTTCATCAAATGAAAATGAGTTGTGCTACCTCTCTATAGAATTCAAGGGTCATGTTGTCACAAGGCTTCAGAGTGATTATTACCAAAAAACAGAACGGGCAATGTGGTTAATGACGTTCTGGTATAAAAGAGAGACTCATCGTAAGTATTTCGCTCTCCAATTGTATTTTGGAACTTCTCTTCTATCCCAAATTGTGATGGTAATGAGGTCTCTAATCACAGATCTAGTGCTGCTTCATAGCAATTCATTGGAAAGTGCTTTGCTCCAAATATATAATGGCTATAATTTCATACAAATTCATCCTTGCTTTCTTTCATTTACTCAAAAGTCCTCAAGTATATTCTTTCATTTACCCAAATTCAAATGATGTGAGATATTGGAGAAAACCATATAATTTGATTTTGATGGAAGATGAGCGAAGTGATGAATAATGAAGATTTGCATGAATTTATAGCAGAATTTATTCGAGACTCTCATCTTATCACAGTTTGCTCATGCAAGACGGATCGTAGCCATTGATTCAAGCATGGAACATGAAATGTTTTTAAGACTGTCTTGCTAAATCCAAAACCAACCCGTATCACTTAATGATAAGACAACTCTTAAAGACCGATTTGGGATCCAACTGAGAAGAGTTAGCTATGAAATTAATTTCCTAGTTTTCTAGTGAGACAACAATTGAAAAATCACAATATAAAACTTCCTTTTAACTGGAAAATTCATTTAAAGAATGGCAGAAGATGAAAATGAGTTGAATTTCAATCATTTAGATTGATTTAAAATAATTAACAAGTATTATAATGATTTTTTATTTTAAGAGGGCTATGAAATTTTTTAATAATTGTTGATATGATAGTGTTAATTATTGATGCGTTTTATGGTATGTATTGGCTATTATCGTACCAGATCGTGGAATACCCTACACTTCGCTAGGGCATCTAATATAAGTCTTTCTTCCTCCAAAAATGAGAAAGACGCCAACGAAATGGAATCTCCATCCTTTTTCTAAGGAGTGGATTCCATATGGTTGGAACCTAGAATACAATGATGTGATTTAAACTCAATCTTCAATTGAGGTAGAATTTTTGGTGGTTGAACAATCAAGTTTAAATTATCGGTATCAAGTATCGTATTGATCAGGTGATTTAAAGAGATGTGACATCTTGTTTTGAATATTGTATCACGCATTTTGGTGGAATCTAGTAAAGAGACATCAAATATATATCATATTGGTTCTATCCAATATATATATATATATATATATATATATATATATATATATATATATATATATATATATATATATATATATATATATATATATATATATATATATATATATTGTACCGTATCGTTGGATATTTTAAACCTTCGCCATATTTCGACTCTCAAAAGAACGTTTAGAGAGTACTGGGTTTATAGTTCTTGTCGCATGTTGTATGAGTGCATGCATGAAAGCCAAATCTGCTATCTATCAGGGTAAACGTTTGTGTTTTCTTCACACATTTCTATTATACGTTACTAATCAGACCACACTAGAAGCCCATCTCTGATTTTTTTTCCTCAAAATTCAGAGGTGTACCTATTTCTAAAGTACAGTAAAGAAGTATAAAGGAATCACAAGCATCTATCAATTAGGGTAGAGCATCCAACTCCATACATGGGATGAAAACTACTAAACATCATTTATTAGAATTTTCTAGGGTTGGGGTGTAAATGGAAATCGTGAAGCTTTGCATTTATTACAAAGGAAGAAAACAATTTATCTGGTAGGCTCCCATGTCATGAAATCGTGGTCCTTGACACGAAGGACTCTTTAGCCTAATTCGCTCCTTAAGCTTCTAAAACTACAAGCCAAGACATGTTTGTCTTCATGAGTAAATGTTCATTGGCTAGGTATGGTCTTTAAAAGAAAATACAAAAGAAAGTAATTCAATTTTGATCATAAAAATTACCAGAATAAGAATTATTGGCAGTTATCTTATTTATATTTAATAATAATAAATAAATTATATTTTTTAAAGATTATAGCTTACAAATTAGAATCTTAAAAAATATATATATTCATTTCATTATTTTTTTTTTTAATTTATATTAGAGATGAGAAATTATAAATAGCTTGATTTCTTGCGTAAGAGATCTTGTTCATTGCCAACTAAACTAATATTTATAGTTGTATATGTTTTATTGTATTAACTTTTAAGTTTTGACGACAGATTCTATAAGACCCGTTCCCTTGCTCTGAAGAGTTACAAAGAAATTTTTCAAAAAAGAAAAAAAATTAAAGGTGATATAGTGTTATAAAACAACATAGGAAACTAGAACCAGAAGAGAGAAATCTGCAATTGCAAGTGTTTTCTGTTTGACTCCACCATGTCCATGGAAGCTCTAGCAATGGCTGGAGCAGATTACCAGGAGTGTAACATTGATCTTCATCTCTGGGAACGCAGGCAGAACCTGGATCCTCCACCACCTCATTTAAGAGTTTCGCTTTGGAGAAGTAGAAGCCTTCCAGTTAGCTTCAACAAGAATGGCAATAGAAGCAGGCTCAGAAACGTTTCATCATCCAAACATATCTGCAAGAAAGCTGATTTTGATCGAGTAGAGAGCATCCCAGAAACCAGTCGCCAAAACCCAACTCCATTACCTTCATCATCTTGCAATGAGGATCAAGAAGCAGAGGTGGGAAGCCCAGAAAGCCATGGTTGGAAGCGAGTCTGGTTCGAGATTTTCTGTTCAAACGGTCTCTTCAGTTGTTTCTCCTAATAGGTCACATAGATTTCTCTCTTTTCTTTATTAATGGATGTTTTGCCATAGATTTAGTAATAGGTTAAAAAAATGGAAACTAAGGAGAGAAAAATGTGGAAGGTTTAGATTACTGCTTGTAATGGAATTTGTATGAGGGAAATGCTTCACTGAAAGTCCTTGATTTTCTTAGCAATTAAAGTAATGATTTGAATGGATTACCCAAAATAGAAAAAGTAATGATTTGAATGGAAGGTTTAGATTTAATGGTAGGAGCTACAGTATTGAGATTTGCTGATCAGAACCTAAAATTATTTCCTTCTAATTTATTTTCTTTGAATGCTTTCCTCTCATGTGAAGCTATTCAACTTTTTTTTTGAATGTAAGATTTTGTCACTTCAAAGATTTGTTACACCACAGCAAGACCTTACATGTAAAAAGAAAAAAAAAAAAAAATATCCTTTTTCTAACTCTTGTCATGTGAATGTTGATGATGTCTTAGTCGAGTTTGGAGTTGGACGAGTTCAGATTATGGCATTGTCCATAGTGGTAGTACTTGTGAAGTAAGGCCATATCAAGTGTATGAAGACTCCTGCGTTTAGCAGAGTCTAGGGAGAGTTGAACGCAACCAAATATGCAAAATGATTAGCATAAACATAAGTTACTTTTAAAAATTATAAGAAAATTATTCATATCAAGTGAAATAAACGTTAGTATTTGACAGTGCAAGGTTTAAGAAGCTCCTCAAAGATTTGCGGTGTCAATCATTTGTAATTTGATCTCTTCTCTGTGTCAAAAATTGAAAATTTAACGGATTTTATCGTTTTGTAGTTGGAATAATAATACAAGAAAATTGTTAGTTTCATGACTATATAAATAGATAAATATATATATATATATATATATATATATATATATATATATATATATATATATATATATATTTTTTTTTTTTTTTATATATTTTTTTTGGGTAAATTTTTCAGGAATAAAATGTAGAAACTGCATGACCCAACAACATACATGAACAACACTTTAGGTTAATTGATACATGAAAAACTAGTGTCCATTGTAATAGGTGTAAATCGATGAACATTTGATGTAACATGTGACAAAGTGAGGAGAACTCAAGGGAAATGCTACTTTGGTGAATTTTTGTTTGTTGCTACACATATATCTCCTGTGTGGTTTTCAGATCGCAATACGCAACATTTTCGAGATTCAGTGGTTGTGAATCAAAGATTAAGGATATTCTACCATTCAGGGTAGAGGAATCTGCTTCCCTCATGCCCCTCCACCACAAATTTAAGAGGAAGCCCACTTATGAGCATTGATAAAGTGAACCATAAATGCTTAGGTTGGGCTTCTTCCTGATTCTGTGGTGGACAAGTGTGGGGGGAGCACAATTCTATATCCACAGGCTAGAGGATCAAGACTATATAAGGCTGGAGAAATTCACAACCATTGGTTCTCAAAAATATCACTTGTCGTGATCTGAGAGCTACACATGAAATATCCCATACGGCAGTAAACAAAATTCGTACCATTCCCACCTCTTCCCCTGATGAAAGTATCCGTTTCAATCTGGCCCAATGCATGTGCTCTGTAGATTGGGCTTGAGACAGTATTTTGGGCTTCTTAAAATTCAGCCCATCCAACTGTAGTTTTGGGCTTTTTTTTGCCCAGCCCACTTACACTACAACAAAAATCCCTTATACCTACTTATAGTTAGATACGGTTTTTTTAACCAAAGCTACAAATCTTTTCTAACTACAATTTTTTCATGGGTAGTGATATAAAATAATTATTGCTACATGAACAAATATATTTATAGATGTGCTTGTAAAAGTGTAACTAAAAAATATAGTAATATGAACAACTTTTTACTACAGTATCTTAAAAAAAAAAAAAAAAGATAGAAGCGGGACCCAGCAAATCCTCCTAATATATAATGGCAAAGTGTGGCCAATGATGGGTTACTAAAGCGGTTAAAGGCCCAACTTCCCTATGGGAGGTCTTGGGTTCGCACCCGTTCGGCGGTAGCATTATCTTTTGATTTCTTAATTTTAATGAAGGGCAAATTCGACATTATATATTCAAACTTAACGGCTACTTAACACCATTATAAGAAAGGGGTAATACTAATTTCGTAAAGAACAGGATTTTATTAGTAATAAAATCAAACTACAGGGGACCAACAGTAATTATCCCTATTTTCAATGATGGCGGTTGTGGGTTGCAGCACAAGCCGTGCTAACAGCCAAGTAAATAAAATATGGAAAGTTATTTAAAAAATATAAAAAGCCTAATAAATATTTTTGAATTCAGAAGAAAAAAAATGAGAAAAATAATTTTATTCCTTAATTCATTAATTGACAGCAGCACAAGCCGTGCTAACAGCCAAGTAAATAAAATATGGAAAGTTATTTAAAAAATATAAAAAGCCTAATAAATATTTTTGAATTCAGAAGAAAAAAATGGAAAAAATAATTTTATTCCTTAATTCATTAATTGACAGCAGAGTACCAGGAATATTTCTGCAGTCATCAAAATTGAAGATTCTGATTTGCATTTTCATCAAAATCAACCAAATTAAGATTATACAAATACATTTTAATCAAAATTTGTTTAGCACAAAATTACATACATGCCATTAATTTGATTAGTATGTTAAATTAGCTTTAGAATTTAGCCTTACGGTTAATTTAAAATACATTTAATTAAGTGACTAAGATTTTTTTAATCCACCATTTTTATTTTACCTAGATTTTCCTTAGAAATGAAATGTCAATTCATGACTTGAAGATCCTAATTAAGTAATTAATTGATAGATAAACAGTCTGAGGTCCAAAGTTGTAATGGGCATGAACCTAATCAACCTATACAAGACCAAAATAATAACACATTAGTAATCAATAAAAAAGGACAAAAACGAATTAGGTCTAAAAGAAGTTAATTTGAAAACTGGAACTTAGAAATTCAATTGTGATATAATTACAATAATCTACATTTAACAGTGAAAGGTTGTTGTAAATGTATGCAGGGGTAGGCTTGTCCTTTTACATTGTTTTAGGACTAGGTTGTCTTATTGATTAGTTTGAAGGGCAAAGTTGTCTTTTCAGTTATTTTATTTGTATACATGAATTGGGGGTTTTTAGGGTATCGATTCAAGTTGAAGCTCATACGATTTCTCCTACTCTCTCTCATCTTCTTGCTCTCGGTTCTCTCTGGTTATGGCTCTCGGTTCTGAGAGTGGTGCTTTGGTTATGATCTAGTTCTTCAAAATTGATGCTCTAATGCTGGTTAATAGCATCTGCTATTGTATGCGTTGAAGGCACTGGCTGTGGTGTTCTTGGCTTGCACAGAAAGGAGAAAAGCTTCGGTTGGACTGCTGGTTACAGTTGTGGTTATTCCAAGTCTTGTATATTCTCTCTTGGTCCATGTATAGAGTATTCACATCTTGATTTAGGGTTGTAACCTTGATTTGACTATTTGATGATTGCATAGCTTGTTGAGTGCTCAACTCATCCTTGGATGTAGGTCTTAGGACCGAACCAAGTAAATACCATGTGTCATGCTTGCTTGATTCTTTCTTTCTTGTTTCAATTCCGCTGCGTATATGTTAGATTTCTTAACAAAGGTGATTAGTGAAACTCCCCACTATGTAATATCTTAAAATATAATCATTTCTAGGCAAATGTTGGCATTCCTTGTGAACCATCAAACTTAAACACTCGTCAATTTGTACAGGGAAGAACTCCCCATTACGAAAACTCTGATTTTGGTTCTCAAGATCAAATGGAAGACCGCATCCATCAGGGTTCACTTGTAGTGATATTGTGAAGCTCAAATGGAAGAAATGACTTGGGGGACCAAGGTAGAAGAGAATCAAGAATGCTGAGATGAGAGCTTCTGAAATCAGCATAGAAGACTTTTCAAAATGAGGGTCTACTTTGACCACCCTGTTTTGGTGTTTTCAAACAATTTTGAAAAGAGGTATGGTTTGGTTTGTCTAGTCCGGACCGGATGGGTATGGTATGTCCGATTGTAAAACTGTCCGATTCCCTCACTTAACTCCCTTAAGGGCCTGATTGGTTACTTGAGTCTGAAGATTTTAAAAATCTAGAGATTTCAAATCTATGGAGTCATAATTCATAAAATTAACTGTTTGGTTAGGCTGAATCTTTGGGATGAAATCTATAGCTTCATCATAAAAAAACATTTATGGAGTCATGGTTCAAATGTTCAATGCTTTTATAATAGGGATGAAATCTCTAGATATCATGAATTCATGAATTCACACAACCAAACGAGTATAAATCTCTTATTCTGTGAATCCTGAAATCTCTATATTCATATAACCAACCAGGCCCTTAAAAGTGCATGTACAAGAATCAACGGTCAGAATTTATTTGGAGCGCACCGGACGGTTCGCTTTAACTGTTCTGCGCACAAGGAAAATCGACCGGATCCGTAGTTGACCAGGTTCGTAGCCAAATCTGCACCCGGATCGAGTTCGTCACCAGGAGTTCATCGCCCATAGCAGCACTCTGAACACGTTTGTCATCGAAACATGATCATCAATTCCCTATAACAACAGAATAGAAGGGATCAAGAGAGAGAGTGTTCACCACTTATGAACTTTTTCAGCCCAAGAGCACATAGCGATGGTGAGGGCTACTCACTTCACATCTGCAACTCTATGCCCCCTCAGATTCTCTGTATTTTCGTCTCTGTGTGTCTCATCATTGCGAAGACCTCATAAGTTCTGTGCACCTGCTTTGTTGCTCACATCTCTTCCCAAAACCTTCACACTTCCTTCTCAGAGCTTCGGGTGCTTCTCTCCCATTGCTGGCGAAGCAAGGCTGAACAGAATAGGTCTGTAGTTTCGGTAAAACCTTTCTTGCTATCTTGTTGTTGCGATTCTGTTTCATCTTCTGATGGTTTGTCTTTTTATTTTAGTTTGAATTTAATGAAATTTACAGCTTATATCATTGAAATTCAAATTTCTACTGGTAGTTTATCCGGTCTTAGGAGTTGCTTATTTTATATCTTTTTCAGCTTCATTTAGTACTGGAAACAATGTTGGAGGAGGTGGTGATGAAAGGAGGGAAATATTGGTGCAGCACTTACTTGTTAGCGAAGACAACCTTAAGCTGTTGCCGGAGATCCAAAAGAAAATTTCAGAAGGTTGGCTTTGATAAGGTTACTGTGTCCGAATGAATATATAGTTGCTTTCTTTGGTGAAACTTCTCCCACCATAAAGCGTATATTTATTACTTGTGGTTTGTGTGTGAACTTGTGTCATATTGCTGTGAATTTGAAGAAATTATACGGTGTCACATCACACTCTCACCAATGAATTTCTGGGCTGAGGCAATGTTTTACCATCTTGTATGTGTAAAAAGTGGTTACTCACATAATAATTCACAAATTCATATGTGCTAACAATGTGATGTTGTTTCTAGAATTATTGTGCCGGGTATAATTAGAATTTACATGATTATATAGAAATCAACCTCAACCATAATGATGTAGCAAAATATCTGAAGTAGGCTTATTTTCAATGGTAAAGAGTCTTCATTGTATTGGATACTTTAATGGATCTGTATACTGGTAGGAGCGTGGCATATGAGATTAGTCGACTAGTCTGTCTTTATTGTTCTTTTTGTGTTGAAGTTAGTTAAGTCTATTCCTAAACTCCTCTGGAATTTGAACCCATATTTCACTTAAAGTCTACATTAGGCTTCAGTGTCCTAGTTTGAACGGGATATGTCAAAATATGTGTCTGGTTTAACTATTTCAATTGGTAGTTTGTATTCCAGGTTTGTTTAGGATCCTTGGAGGCCTATGTTTCTAAATCTTACATATAATGTAAAGGCCTGTGCCCTAATTTACGCATTAGTGATTAATATTATTGAATTTTCCTTCAAGATATAGCTGTGTGGATTCAAATTATATCTGGATGGATTTCAGTTGTGCTTAGCATGATTTGGAATTTGACTGAAAAGTCAAGATTTTGGTGAAAGGTGGATCCAACAAGGGTTGGAATGAAACATATATCATAATTCATGCTAATTTTACTGAAATAAATCCCACCAAAATCCAAAAATTGTGCTTGTTGTTGATGCTGGTTCCTTGGAGGATGAGTAGATTCTCTTCAAAGGGTAAGTGGACTCATGACATTTGAATGTTTTGTTGTATTTCCTTATCAATCTACTCCTCAGCTTACCCTTTTTTCTTTTCTTTTTTCTTGTCTATGTCACCCTTGGTTGCTGGCCAGTTTAAGCTTGCTTTAATGATGTAAGACTAGTGTTTTAACACCTACGGCTTAATTACAATAAAAGTTGGTGGGAAATAGGTATAAGGAATTGAGGTTTTAAGAAATAGTAGGGAAAATAGGGGAAGTGTATGGAATAGCAACTATTTTGGGATTGTGAACTGTACTAATGAACAGTAACTTAGAAGAAAAAGAGAAGACATCAAGAAAGGAGAGAAAACTGGCCACTTAGGGAATCACGAAATTAAAAGAAAGGGCAAATAGAAATATAATCCATTTGGATAGTAAAAAAATAGGAGAAGTGCATGGGAAAGCCACTATTTTGGGATTGTGAACTGTACTAATGGAGCAGTAACTTAGAAGAATAAGAGAAGAGATCAATAAAGGAGAGAAAACTGGTCACTTAGGCAACCGCCAGATCAAAAAATATATAATCTGTTCCATTCTATAGTTGGAGAGGTTCTTTTGCATATTTGTAGCAAAAGAAGAAAAGCAAGTCTCCTAAATCTGAAGCTCTTAGGTAGCTAGACTAAATTAATTAGCCAGGATCGTAAATACTTAGCTAATTAAAACTGTTGAAGTGTAAGTCTTCTAGATGATATCTTGGGCCTGACACAGATGACTAAAAGAGAATTCTTTAATGACTGTGCTACCTAATGGGCTAGACTACTAATTAAATATCTGTTTTTATATACGCATTTAGAGTGAACTTTGAGCCTTATAATTGATCTCAGTACAGACAAATCCAAATAATTAAAAGCCCATACATAATACATTATTGAAATAGGACCAATCTTCTGGAACATGCCTACATCATTTATTCTCCTGTATCTGCCTCTTAGCTACTCAGATTTAGGTTACATTTGGGATACTAACTTCTGTTTGCATACTCTCTTGAATACATTTCTGAAAATAGTTTCAGTATTCAATTTTTAGCAGATCTGCAACTCTGTTGGTGTAATCACTCTGGTATTTCTCCTTGCACCCTTGTTTAGACCTCTGTCTGCAAATCTTATTCTGTTTTGGGACTGATATTGCATCATCTACAATTTAATTACTTCGCACAGTATGCAACCATTCTTTATGTCTGAGATTGTGATGTGACATATTGAACGGTATCTCCTTTGTACTTTAATACAACAGACATGATTTATCTCTCTCTTGTGTTCTCTAATTGTACTTAGAATATTGCTCAGGTTTGGGAGACATTTCCTTTGTCAATTTGCAGTTGTGAAATCACTTTTCTTTATACAATTTGATGTTTTGCTCTAGGAGTGGACCTGAGTGACTTGGCTGTGGAATACTCAATTTGCCCATCCAAAGAACAGGGAGGAATGCTTGGGTGGGTGCAGAAGGGCCAAATGGTACATTTAATTCTGATATCTGGTTTTGTTTATATTCTCTGTATAGTGTATGTAATAAGATATCTTGGCAAGTAGAAAATAACTTCTTTATTTTGTACCCTCATCCATTGGGTCGTAAGATCTGAGGTGTGAATCATCTTTCTTATCCCCTCTTTTCTGAACAGAAAAGGAAATTTAACTATTATTTGATGTTAACTACTGAAATTTCAGAAGATAATGGTGTTTAACTTTTTACATTTAAAATAAGTATGTCAGAAATGTTGACCGTATAAGCTTTCCGTTTCTGCTAAAAGGTCATTTTTATTAAGAAAAAAGTGAGAGAAGCTGTCGGCGGCGGGGGGGGGGGGGAGGGGCTGATAAAAAAAAAAAAAAAAGGGGGGAGGGGGGGACGGTGAAGGGGGTAAAGAAAAAAAAAAAAAAAAAGAAGGGAAGAAGGGGGGGGGGAGAGAAAAGGAAGAGTAGGGAGGGGAGGGGAAGAAAAACCCAAAACCCGAGGGGGGGGGGCCTGGCAGGGAAACCCCAAAAAGAGGGGGGGGGGGGGGGGGGGAACGGGGGGGGGAAAAAAAAAAAAAAGAATTTATAATGCAAGGCTTTAATACAAAAACCCCTCCCCCACCTTCCGCAATGCCATTGACAAGGGGAGGGCTTTCTAAGAAGATTAACAAATACACCAACCAGAGCTCAGTTCATCTGAACAAGTCTGAGATGTGGTGTCCCTGTTGCGTCATTTGACATCTCCTGCACAATGTTCATTGGCCACCTATTCATCAGTTGGGAGGTTTATAATTAAGCTGGCGAAACTGCTAAAAGATCTGATATCAGGTTAGATTCTCAAAGGTAATGAGAAATCTTCTAGGTAACCTTGTGTCCTTATCTGAGTAGAGCTTTAAGCTTGCCATCTCTGTAGTACATACCATGGCAACCGATCTTGCTGAACATGAATACTAAAGCTGCAGAATCATTTTTTATCCAAACTTCCTGCAATTCCATTGTTGCCACCATTTCTAACCAATAGATCAATACTTCAACTTCAGAGTTGTAATTTATTTTGATCCCAGCACCTTCTAAAGTGCATCAGCAGTTTGAAAAATTCCTCCAGCTCCCAGCAGCAGTGGATTTCTACAGAATTACCAACAAAGTTTAGTTTGGTCCAGCCTTGCATTGGTTTCACCGAGTAAACTTCTTCCTGTGACCTTGATTACAAGGGCTTACGTTCAACCACTTTCTTCTACAGGGCAGCATATCATCTTGTCAAAGTGGTCAATCCAACCAAACATTACTCAAGTGATCTAGCTCCTACATGATCATTTTCTTCACTTCCATCTTGGTCTCAACCTTTAAATCTCCTGGAATTCCTCTCTAGCCACACATAATAAGGAATGAGGACATGTCCTTTTTTCCACACAGAAGCCAAGGATAGGTTTCTTTCTTTTCTCTTCCACTATTCAAGCAGGGCTGCATCACTTATTTTGCCTGGGTTCTCAGGAAAGATCTAGATTTCATTTTGTGAGATGATGTTCTATGCAGTTCCTCATAGCATTTTTGGTCTTGAGAATCTGCTGACAGAAATTCTTTGTAGATGGAGTTTTAAGATAGGTATGTTTTCTTCCCGAAGTCTGGGTAAGTCGGGACTATAATCCCATAAATCAGTTATATCTTTCAGTATACATTTTCCCTGACCTTTTGTTAAAATAATTATAACAGTTTGTACTGATATTTAAATTTTACTTTGTTTGTACACATCCAAATATTTTTCTATTTGGATTTTTCTTCTTTTTCTTTCCATTTTGCATTGAATTTTTTTTTTCTTACAAGGCCTCCTTGTATTCTTGTCGCAAAACAAAGCTTCACATAGCCTTCTTGTTGTTGTCAGGTACCAGAATTTGAGGAGGCTGCCTTCAATGCACCTCTAGGCAAGGTTGTGCGGTGTAAGACCAAATTTGGATGGCACTTGGTGCAAGTATTGTCAGAAAGGTATATAGAGAAAACCCGTATTTTGTGAACTGAGTATGCTGTTCCACCACTGCCTTCCTTTGGTGGGTCCTACTGCCTGTAACTGGTCTAGATATTGATGATTCAGACATAATTCCTATCTAGAATAAACTTCATCTAAATGACCAAAATGATGTAGTTGCAACTTGCAATTATATGTTTTGACTGGCATGACCCAATCTGAAGATCCGAACTGAGACAAACAATTCCCAAACTGTCTAATAGGGATTGACAGATTAATTTAATTATTTGGGGATTTCTGTAATTTTAAATTTTCTTTTACAGAAAATAGCTATTATAGGAGAATAGTTTCAGCTTTTTTATTTCACAAGGTGTAATTGTTTGAGTGTCTTTATCTTTGAAGAGTCTTTATATGTGAGCCTACCCTGCTGCCGTCGAATTGAATGGATTAAGTTTGAGTTGACATGGTTGCTTGACTGCTGGCCATGTGGCTCTCTCCTGTCCCCATCCAGGTAGTCTCTCTCTTAACACTCTTTCCTCTTCACATTGTTATTCTTTTTAAGGGTGGCCTGCATTTTTTCTGGGTATTGCTCAGAGCCCATTTGATTTGAATCAACCTGGTTTAAAGTTTGGTGGGTTTAGAAATCCTATGCCACCCTTACCCAAGACCTCCTACAACCTGGAGTTTTTAAAATGTTTAGATTTCTATTGGAACTGTTGGGGCCATTTAATATTGAACATAAACACTTGTTGTTTGGGTTTGATAATACTTGGGTCTGGCTGTAATTCGTAGTTGGAAATTTCAGCTCGTTGGAGCTCTTTTGAATGAAGTCTATTAATTGAAGCTCATATAGGTTACTACTGGTTGCTCATATGATGAGGAAGAAGATTCTTCTGTTTGGTATTGATATATTTCGTTCTGTCTGTAAAATCCCTCATATCTCTGGTGCCTCATACTTCATCCCTCATTTTACTTTAACTGGCAGAAAGGCCAACTTTTCAAAATTTCTTGTACAGTTTGCTCATGTATATGGATTTAGTTCAGACTTCACAGTACATTGGTACAAGTAATAGTATTGGTTGTTACCATTACTAATGCATTTTCTTTTGTGGGCTGTATCAGTATGTATTCTGGATAAAAGCAATATTTTTCATAAAAAATTAAATGTCTTCTGTATTGCGAATCTTATACCTAGAAGTCATGTTACTTGATTGCTGATTGCTTCAGTTTTAGGATGAACTTTTCTTGAAATTATGCCACTCATTCTTCTATTTCAGAATTACTTCACTTTCTGTGTGTCCATACAGATTCAAAAGCAGGATTTTGCGATCCTTGGTTGCATTACATAAAAATATTGATCTTATATATTTTTGTTGCATAATATTGCAATTTACATGTAACTATGAGAGGATTTAAAGGTCATTCCTTTTTCTCAGAGGATGGAACGAAAATTTTTGGGCCAATGCGTACTTGTGTACAAATGTGCATGTGTAATGGGATCTTGGTACCGTTCTTGCAACAAAATCAGAATCCTTAATAGACTATGATTAGGATGCGAGAATTGCAAAGCTGAAGTCAGTTTAAGCAGTCCTTGTCCCTTGTGAATTTATGAACTTATGATCAGCAACCACACACCTTCAGGAATCCTCCGAAACAATGGCATACTACTGGCCTCTGGAAATATTCGGAAATGAAATTGCAGGAGCGGAGGAAGAATTGAAAAAAAGACATAGAGGATATAAGCAAGGATTCTTTTTTTTTGGTACAAAGGCGCTTTTTATATATGGGGATAGGGATAATACAAATGCCGCCGGTAGGAGTTGAACCCATGACCTCTCCACTGTGAAGTGGGTTCCTAACCATCCTACTACTCCTCCATTGGCATAAGCAAGGATTCTTACCAAGGCATAGGTTGGCATCTCACCAAGCAGCCTATCATTGTAGTACTAGGCTCCTCTGAATCTCACATGTATTGGCCTAAACTAGAAAATTCATTAAACTTTTTAACTTAAATTCTTACTAGCAATCTTTTTATTGTGTCTGGGAGGACTAGTCCAATTGGAACTTTCTCTGGTGGGACTATCACTTTGGTATTTCCTCCAAGACTCTTTGATCATTTTAATGGGCTGCTCATTTTCAAGGGCTTTGCACAATCATCAACAAACTGACTTACGCAACCATCAATGAACTGACAATGAGTGGGGTTTCAGACTCTAGATAGTTGTAAAATAACTAGATAATGGTTTCCAAATTCTTCATACATGCATTAATTATTTTTACCCTTCTTTGACTAAAACTTGGCCTGGATTATCAACATTTGTTTTTGGGAACCAGAGAACATCAGACCTGATTGGCCTGGCCTAAACCATCTGAAACTGGTCCAGTCGAACCGAAACAGGTCCATTAGAGGAAACCATAGGCTAAGGAAGAGGCCTGCTTCCTACCTTTTTGCAATGTTATTTTCTGGGGACTGAGGAGAACTTATTACTTATCTGCATCAGTTGGGTACAAGTATGAAATTATGATAGGTCAGATGCCTATCTCTGGGACATTAAAGATAAAATCTCATTCTTCTTCATTTTGTAAGATTTTGATGGCACTGGATGGAGTGGATAATTTATTTACATCAGTGTGTGAACTTCCTCCCCCTCTTCCCTATTCTTTTGTTAATATTAGTTACTTAGAATTCGGTTTTATATGATCTGACTTCCCGATAATCCGTCGATTTTGGATTTAAATGATTATCCTTAATTCTCTTATAAAACTTTTATCCTATTCTAGTGTGTATAAATCTGAAATTTAGGTTTTTATCCATCTAGCTGGTAATGAGTAGTTGAGGAAGAAGGCCTATCAATAAAGTATCACCTGCACACCTGTTGTACATACTAGTATCTATGCAGCTTCTAACTGCTGTTTTATGTGTTTCTTCCCTACTCTGTTTCTAGAGAAGTGGCCTTGCTTCAAGTCATCGAACCAGAGGATCTTCATGCCAAAATGCAAGATCCGTCCTTCCTGGATGAGGCTCAATTGATTGATGTTCGAGAACCTGAAGAAGTGTATGCACTTACATCTCCTCTCCTACATTCACCAGCAATGTTTATATGAACTGTTTTTCTCTTCAAGTTTTTAAAGATCAAGGTCGGCCAGTGGTTATGGACTGTACAATACCAATATACCATTTCTGGATTTGGACATTTGATGATAATGAAAACTGATTTGATGCTTTGGTCAAGATTTCTGTAATGACACTCGTCTGCTTTCTTCTGCCAGATATGTAAACTGTTTTGCTCACTTCATCTTGCTATTTATATTTAAATCTCTATTCTTACTTTTGGATTATTGGTGAGGACAGTGCCCAAGCGTCCTTGCCTGGTTTTCAGGTTCTCCCCCTCCGACAGTTTGGAACATGGGGGCCAGAAATAACAACTAAGTTCGATACTCAGAAGGATACTTATGTGTTGGTGAGTTCTGTTCATAAATGAGCCCTATTCCTCCTTTTTTTTTTTTTTTTCCTTTTTCTAATTATATTTTATTTTTCATGTAGAAGGTAAAACAATAGCATGCATCATGTTTCCCTTCTTGAAATTTTTAACCTTCATTCTTGTTTCACTTCTTATCTATTATTTTGTCTAATCTTTAGCTGGAATTCACTGATGTTTGTATTGTACCTTACGTCTATTCCTAGACTCAAAAAGTAATTTGCTATTTTTCTTAATATTTTTTGGCTTATTTTATATGTAGTTCACTCCCGATGTATTCTATTACAACTGGTTAGCAATGGTTACAAATAGATCTAAAGGCTAGGCTGGGGCACCTAACTATTTGAATAAACATCAGTTCAGTTTGTTTTCTGAATTTTTTCCCCTGTGGATTGTTTAGTTTCTGTTATGGGTTCAATAGTATAAGTGGGAGTCTACCCAAGGATTTAAAGATATATCATTTCAGTTTTTTTCTGAATTTTTCCTGCTGCAGATTTTGTAGTTGTTTTTTATTCAATAATGTACCTGGTAGATTCCAAGTGCACTTAGGTTAATTTCTAGCCTGGTTAATCTTTTCTAAATCTATTTGTTTTTCAAGATCACAAGTCTGATCCTCTCAACTTGTATTTCCCTGCTGTTGCTCTGTTTCTTTGTTAAGTTGAGTTCTGTTTTTCTTGGACTGTGTTCAGATATCATACTGGTGATTCCTAAAGCATAAGTGTGTTATCAGTTTGAGAATTTTCTATTTGATTCTTGGAGTTCTAGGCTGCTTCCTGAAATTCTAGTTGCACTAAGTCTCTGCTTAAGTACTATTCTGTTATCAAAATTAGTTCAGACTCTGCAGGACTCTTCCTCCACCAGAGTAGACCTCTGGATTAAAATTATTAGGTATTCTGATTTATGTGTCTGATGAACTCCATACGCAAATTTTCTTTTGTTCCATATTTTGTGGACCTCAGCGCAGCAAAATGATGAATTATTGTGTGGTGGTCACCACTGCTAATTTGTTTTGTGTGTCCTGACAATTTCTTGTAGAGATAGTTGCCATTGCTTATCGTATTCATATTATGGGTCTCTTGTTTATTCTCTTTACAAGGTATTTACTATTGTTCATTTTTAATCTGCAGTGTCACAAAGGGATGCGGTCATTACAGGTGGCCAAGTGGTTGCAAACACAGGTACCCTTTTTCAATTATTTTGTTCTTGTGGAATATTGAAGTGCATTTTCTTGAGGTGGGGGTAGAACTTAAAAGCCTCACTAATTGAAATAATCATATGGTGTCTCTTGTCATCTTTGAAGGCACCAGCTTATCATATAATATAGAGTTAGTGTGAGAGTGATAGTAGAAGGAAACTGGTTGATTTGGTTCATCATTGCTTGCAAACTGCAAGAATAAGAATAATGTTGCTTTTTATTCAACCCCAAAAAAATATGACCTTATTCCAAATTCAAATGTTAATGGAACATAGATGGGTGGTTGCTTCCATTTTCATGTGGTTTTTCTAAATTCCCCTTTTTTGTGTCCCCAATTCGTCCTCACTCATATGTAACAGTAATGTCTTTTGTTGAGTGAGTCCCCACTCAATATATTGATTAATTGATCAACTTGTTATACATTTGATGTTGTGTTTTTATCTAACAAATGGTTTTGATTGTTCAGGGTTTCCAGAGAATATTTAATGTGTCCGGCGGAATTCATGCCTATGCTGTGAAGGTAGATTCATCCATCCCAACTTACTGAAAGACACTTAACCTTATCAATGAAATATTTCATTTCTCCTATTGCTCCCAATGTAAGATTCCATATATTGAATACTCCTGCCAAGGGATTTTACATGTGTTGATATAATGTTCTACCCTTCAATAAGAAAAAATTTTGACAATATTTTTTTCCTGACTTCATCTTACATGAGATAATTTTCTGGTGGATTTAGAAATTATATCAGAGTTCAGAAGATTGTGGAAATAACCTAAAAATCTCAACTGAGCTTGTTTACCCATCTATTAGCATTTGCAGTTGAGCAGATTGATAGCTTAATCCATCAGGATCTAGCTCAGTAAGCTGTAGGTTTGATCTTTTTGTGGAAGCCCTTCTTTTATACACCTACCACTTTCAGCCATTCATTAAAAAAAGTCTTTGCTTGTCTGATCCTAAGATGGTATTTTCGAGATCTAACGATTGCAATCTCAATATCCTTACAATTAACGGTCCTCGTTGGATTTCGAAAATACTATTAATCCCGAGGGTTGTGTTGGATCAGCAAACAAAGATTAGTTAGCAAAATATGTTTGAAACTTTAGAAATTGAATTTTTATATAATTATCATTCATGCCCTGCTTTATATATTTAAATATAAGGCAAAGTTCTATTCTATATTTAAATTATATATAACAATTATCATGTAAATGAAGTCAAGGTGTGTGTAAACTGACCTGACCTAAGCATAGTTCGCCAAAAAAATTTAAAATACTGCCCGTTGCCTGTATTCACCAAAAGCCTCTACTTGAAATGAGAAAATAATATTATTAAAAATAACAATCAGGTTAAAATATCTGATACGATGTTCAAATGTCATGAGAACCGAAACCCGATCCGTTACGATGCACTCAATGAGAGATTCCAGCACTACGAGACGTTCTGTGAAACTTGCGAACAGAATCAACACCACCTACCCAAAAAACGAGATAAAAGATCTACCTAACTACTCCACCTCAGCCAGAACATTGAGATTTGTATTCTTGTATTCTTTTGGGGTTTCTCATCTCGGAAACAAAACCCCTAGTTTAATTTCCTCCAATTGAACATAGAAAATCTCCTCTTTACAGTGAAAACCCACTCAAAATCAACCCTAGATGGCCTATCGAGTTGGAGATTCAGTTGAAATTTATGGCCAGGAAGAAGGGTTTGAGGGTTCTTACTATGCAGCTAAGGTTCTTTCAGTGAAAAAGAAGCAAGTTCTGGTGGAATATAAGACATTGTTAGCAGATGATGAGTCTTGTTGGCTGAGAGAAATGGTTCATTGCAACAAAGTAAGGCCTCGCCCTTCCGAAATCAGAGTTTCTGAGTTTCATGTAGGTGATGAAGTGGATGCTTATGATAATGATGGGTGGTGGGTAGGGAAGATTACAAGAATTGATGAATCTAAGTATTATGCACAATTTGAAAGCTGTGGACCTGGAGTTGCAGAAGCAGTTTCTCAGGTGAGGGTCATAGATGAATCCAAGTATTATGTGCATTTCCCTTGTGGAGATGAGATTGGTTATTCCTTCTCTCAGCTGAGAGTTCATCAGGAATGGAAGAATGGGAGATGGGTTTCTTCCAGGTAAAGAGGGTTCCAAGGGATTTGTGTTGTTTGGTTATCTGGGTTCTTGAATGGCTTAGTTGTTCTTGATCTCTCTACAGTGGTTCTGTTGCTGTTCTTGAATGGCTTAGTTATCTGGGTTTGATGATTGCTGCTAATCTGCTTTCTGTAAATTTTATGTTTCAATTTCTCTAGAAAATATGTTTTTTGAGTGTGCATGTATTTTAGAGACTGGTTCTGTATTACATCCTTCAAAATAGGATGAAAAATGTATAATACCCAGGAAAAAATTCTTTCTTTTAAGTAGAAGATCGTTTGATGCAATAATCACCTTTTGAAATCCTTTTGCACTTGTTTCCACCATTGATAGCAAAAATAACCAAAGCTTCATCAATTGTAAATTCATCAAACCTGTTTGAAATTGAGATAGCTAGCAAAGCATGGTTTGGTACATGCTACAGAACAGAAATTTGTCAAAACAAAAATCAGATATGGTAACTGTGAGGCTCGTTAGTGTTAGATAAACCAAGAGGGTGAAGGATGGTTGATAAAAATAGAACACGGGGGTTATTTTCGTCCTTCTTGGTTTGAAATTTGAATTAGAGCATCCGTTTGTGGCTCTGTATTAGGACATTCATTTATGATACTTGAATTTATGACCCACACATAAATTTTAAAAATCACAGACACACCAATATATTTTAGATTGGCAGAGTGTCTCTTAAAATGGCACAATGGTACATTTTATTAGTAGATTCCATTAAGTGATGGTTAGATAATTCTTAAATTACCTTTAATTTCTTATGACTTTACAGTATTATTCTTAATCACTTGTCTCAAATTTTTTTATAATTTTACAATGTTGTCTTTATTGGAATTTTAATCATAATTTAATAAATTTCAATTAATTGCATCTTCTTCCTTTTACAAAAAAAAAAAATCATCTATCCTCCATCATTCTAGAAATGAAGGTAAGGATCTCAATTAACAACATCTTCTTCCTTTTACGCAAAGAAATCAAAAAAGAACCATCTATCTTCGATCGCTCCTTCATTCGAGTGGGAATGAGGAGGACAAGGATACCAATTAATAGCATCTTTTTACTTTCACAAAAAAAAAAAAATCATCAATCTTCTGGGAGTTCCGATGCAAAGAACTATTCACAAAGCAAAGAAGGGAGATTATCAAGAAAATAGTAAGTAATAGAGTGTGAAAAACTTGGGATCAACCCTAAAAGCATACTTGCATGAGATCGAGATTAAGAAAGAAATCCAAAAGAAAATTGATGAAAAGTAATCTTTCTACTATAATAGGGGTGTCAACGGTACTGTTTCGGGCTAGGCTTGACAGTTTCGGGCTGACCTAGCCCAAACATGGCCCATTAACAAAATTACAGTTTCAGACCGGTTTTGGTTCGGTGCCTTTTGTATTTGGGTTAATTAACGGTTTGGACTAACGGCTCAAACTCAGGTTGACTAATAGTTTATAGTGTGCAAGAAAAAACAATTGAGCACCCCACAACAAAAACCAAAATTTCATGCAAAGCAAAATTGTAATTGGTCAATTTCCATTAAAAAAATAAAAGTTATTCCATGTTGTAGAAAACCCACACGCCCTATAAAAATCAAGAACCTAAATAGTAAGTAGTAACATAGAGATTGCAAGTTCATTCCTCATGCTCCACTGAATGCTCTTCCAAAAACAAACCTTCAAACTAAAAATCATTTTAAATTTCATTTTGTGCTATGATTTATTGTTTTAAAATTGAGTTCTTGTTATATGAGAATGTAGATTTTTTTTTTCCTAAATGAAATTCATTTCTTTTTTTGGTTGGTATTTAGTTTGATATGCAAAATAAATACCTCTGGATTAGATAAGTATTTATTCAAGTTGAACAAACTTAATACATTCAGTTGAACAATTATACTTAATCCTTCTAATTGTCAATAGATTGACTCTTTGATTTTTGAATTCATGCATAATTTTTCTAATTGTCTGTACCAACTACCTAGTAGTAATATGACTATTTAATGTAAAATGACATAACAGATTGTAAAAAAAGGTTATAACGGGTTGCAATTCAGGTTTGGTCTGATGCGAGCTCTACAACCCTCATCCCAAACACAGCCTGTTGGAGTTCCGTTCAAGCTGGTTCAGGCTATAACGAGCCGATGTGGTTCTGCTTTAACAGTTTGGACTACAAATTGATACCCCTATACTAGAATGATGATGCAATGAATAGGAAGACCAACCTTTGTTTTTATTTTGGTAAATAGAACAATCAAATTTTCTTTTTTAAGGAAAAGGAACAATCAATCTCCTTCCTAATTCTTATAGTTAAAAAAAAAATAAAGATTGTAGAATTTTTTTTTTCTTTCTTTTTGTGGTAGGAATTGTAGATTCTTTTTGGGTGATAAATGAATGGTAATTTTTTTATTTTTTTCTAGATCTAAGGTTCTTCCAGCTAACTTACATATACTATATATATCCTCAAAGAAAATTTTATAATTAACATAGGTGGGACATCGCCCCTAGTCTTGTGAGGATTCAAACTCTGAACTTTTACATAGAAGTGTTGGCGCTTTTCGAGCTAAGCCACTCCTCCTCGAGATGTTGGTCCTAAGCCACTCACTCCTCCACGAGGTTTAGTAATAAAGAAATCATAGATTTTGATGCAAAAGAGAAGAAAAAAAGAAAAGAAAAATAAAATGGCCTATTCATTTGATTAAAAATAAAATGATGGAGGTGCGGGGAATCGAACCCCGTGCCTCTCGCATGCGAAGCGAGCGCTCTACCATATGAGCTACACCCCCAAGTTGTTGTAAAGTTGGCGCTACAGAATAATTTATACATGACTCAGTGCTCAAAAGCAAGTAGATTCTACGACCATATCAAACTGATTGGTTGGCTTGAACACATGACGAATTTCATCTTAATTATATTATTATATATCTTATAATACGAAATGACAAATGAAGGTGATACGTTCAAAAATTGTTCACCCCTCAAATTCTTGCAATACAAACGTGGGCCGACCGTGCGGTCAAGTAGCCACCTTCGAAGGTTGAGTTAACAATTAGAACACCACAGAGCTCTTAATAATTGCAGAGCTTAAATTGAACGAATTATGGAGGGAAAACGATGCAACTACCTTTACTTATGTCCTCTCTTGGTATATATAGGGTTTACCTATGGTTCTTAACCGTTGGATCAATCCTTGCCTTCCTCTTGTGGCTGTCCGAATCATAGAGTTTTACCCTTCTTTTGGAGGTAATGGTAGTTACCTTCTTTGGCACAATTGTCCATTCCATATTGGTGTTAGTTATCTTTTGTGACACAATCGTGTGTCCCGAATTTGACGGGAACACGTATCTTTTTATAACTATTAGGGTTTCTTCGTGGTTACACTACTTTTTGGTTCAACCTTTAAACCAGTTCCAACCGATATCTTTGACCCGGCCGTGGTCGAACCACTTGACATTAGTTTTTGTTATCATAAGGGAAAGGGGGAAAAAATGAAATTTAAGATTTTATTTTATGAAACTATCTAACATAATGGACTTATTGTTCACATTTAAGAGACAATTTTGAGGGACATTGCCCATTTGACATACTTCTAGTATCTATAATTTTCAAAATTATCTTATGGATGCACCTTAAATTTTTTTCAAAAATATATATATAAAGCTCTTACATTTAGCAAAATCTAAGGAGTGGGAATCCTGAGAGGTGGCTTTGTTGGTAAAAACAACACCTCCAAGTAGGATATTAGAGTTCAAATCCATCGAGAATATGTATTATATTTAAATTATATATAACAGTTACCTCATGAGGATATAGTAAAGATGTGCATAAGCTTATCCGAACAAACCTCAATTTCAAAAAATAAAAATAAAATATACAAAATCTTGTTCTCTCTCTCTCTTACATTTAAATTATATGCAACAGTAACCTCCTGAGGATGTAGTAAAGATGTGCATAAGCTTATTCGAATAAAACTTCAATTTTAAAAATAAAATTAAAATATACAAAACCTCTCTCTTGTTTGGTAAATACTATCATTATTTTTTTTCCAAAACACTGTTTTTAATAAAAAGATCTTTTTTGTCTTCTTCTTTTTTCTTTTATTTTAAAGCACAGGTGTCTTCCCATAGCTGTGGATATTGAATCATATCACCGACCACAAGCGGTTGGGATGATGAAGAGGTCATGGGTTTGACTCTGTTTCATTATATATATATATATAATATTTCATTCCTCTGTATATAAAAAGCGCCCTTGTACAACCCAAAAAAAAAGTGTGAATATGGTCAATTGCTATGTTTGGCACGTTGGTGAAGGGTTCATTTACAAAATACTTGGTTAGGGTTTAAGTCTTGGAAGCAACCCCTCCTTTAAGTCAGGGGTACAACCCACCTACATCTAATTCTTCGCAAATCGTATAAAATACAAGAACTTTGTGTACCAGATATTTGAGTCCAAATTTGACTTCTCCAAACGAATCAAGGTTGAACCACAAGATTCGATTCAACACCTTTTATTGGGGGTAAGTAGGTGGTTTATACAGAACAACCTGTTGATCGATACCAATTGGACCTCCCATGTTGACTCTAACTTCCTCCCACGTAGTACTTCAATTGGCATCGGTCTTTGCCTGACATCTAATTTCCATAATTGATTTGAAGATTTCTCAAATAACGCATTATCCACACTGATTCGATATCAAGCATAATGCTTAAGACACATCCCGGAATTTGAGACCAAGTTGGGAATTGTATAACACTAAATATGAATTTTTATAAATATAAAAAAAATGTGTTAATAATTAAAACTTAAACGGTGATTAATATTAAATAAATTGGAAGTCTCAAGCTACATTCATATACGTGCTTATAGTAATCCATTGTTAAAAAAAAAGTTGCACACTCATTATTAATGATTCCAATCCAATAAGAAAAAGAAGGGAAAAAAAAAAGTTTTTTTTTTTTTAGGAATTTGTAACGTGGACAACATAATATTGGGTTGGCCAGAAAATTTTCCATTTTTTAAATGTGAAAACCCCAATTTAATATATTCCTTAAAACAGAGGTGACAGAGTTGTGGTCATCCACATATCCACTACTATTGAGTCCGGGACACATATGTAATTTTGTTGATTATAGAAGGGTAGTTATGTCAAAAAATGACAAAGAACACAGGTGTGCCAACCCATAAACCAACTCATTCCAGGTTTGAGTCTTCTAACAGCCATTAATGTCAAACCCAAGAAGAAGAGAGAAAACCGTTAGTTCCCGCCAAATGCTCTGAACCACTCTGTCTCTTTCTTGCTTCTCTCGTCTCTCACTTGAAAACTCCCCAGTTTGCAGCAACGACCCTTTCAACCCATTTAAAAAGACACAATCTTTCCAACAATGCCCTTTCATCAATCATCAATGACCAATTTCCCAAGTAAACTCCTCATTAGTCCAACCTGTTCTTGTTCCTCTTGTTTCATTCTTGTGGCTTCTTTGTGTTCCTTTATACATTGCTTCCATTTGAGTTCCAAAGGAGTCATTGTGTAAACCCCAGAACCCCAATTCGCCACTCCCACCTCTCTCTCTCTCTCTACCTCTTAATCCTTCTCTCAATCTCCTGCTTCTGCCATGGGTAATTGTTTCTCCAATGAAAACAAAGGAGCCAACAAAACCCGTAAGCCAGAAACTGTTGCGGACAGCCCTACCCCCGACTTAGAGAATGGAGCTAATGAACATCCACACAAGCCTTCTACCGTAGTGCCCACCAAGCAATCGAAGGATGCTCAAATTGGACCTGTTTTGGGAAGACCCATGGAAGATGTTCGGCAAATTTACACAATGGGGAAAGAGCTTGGTAGGGGACAATTTGGAGTCACCTATCTATGTACCCATAAGGGCACTGGTGAGCAATTTGCTTGCAAGACGATTGCAAAGAGGAAGCTTGTGAATAAGGAGGATATTGAGGATGTTAGGAGAGAGGTCCAGATCATGCACCATTTGACAGGTCAACCCAACATTGTTGAATTGAAAGGAGCATATGAGGATAAGCAGTCAGTACATTTAGTCATGGAATTGTGTGCTGGAGGAGAGCTCTTTGATCGGATTATAGCCAAGGGACATTACACAGAGAGAGCAGCAGCTTCTCTGTTGAGGACCATTGTGAGTATTGTTCACACTTGTCATTCAATGGGAGTCGTTCATAGGGATCTCAAGCCAGAAAATTTCCTTCTATTGAACAAGGAAGAAGATTCCCCTCTTCAGGCTACTGATTTCGGTCTGTCTGTTTTCTACAAAGAAGGTTGGTAGCTTAAATATTATTGCCTTTACCAGATTAGAATTTTGTTTTGATCTAATCATTTTTGGAAAACTGAGGAATTTTCTGCTGTCAGAATTTGTCATTTCTATTGAGTTGTAGGGAGGAGGAGGGGGTGGGGGATCCAGAACAATTGAGGTTCCAATTGAAATGATTGTAGGAAATTTAAAATCTGGGTTCTGTAGAGGAAATTGAGAAAATGTAGTTATGACTTAGAATGAAATTTAGGGGCATAATGGTTGAATGAAAAGATTCTCATCATTCATGTTCCTGTGTCTTCAACCATTATCATCAGACCTTTTGGAGAACCCATAATCCTTTTCTTTCTTTCTTTCTTTCTTTCTTTCTTTCCTTTTTTTTCTTTTTTTTTCTTTTTTTTCCTTTTCCACTGCATGAAAGACCATTACACTAGAGGCTACTCTATGTAGTTAAGTATTTCAGTTCAACTAATCATTATTCATTTTAATCCTTCCAACAGGTGAAATATTCAAAGATATCGTTGGCAGTGCATATTACATTGCACCTGAAGTCTTGAAAAGACGGTATGGACCAGAAATAGACATATGGAGTGTTGGGATCATGCTGTATATTCTTCTCTGTGGAGTTCCTCCATTTTGGGCTGGTGATTCTCTTCAAATACTATTCATTGGATGATTTTCCTTTCTTCTATTTCATACTGCTTTAGTCATCGCATATTAACATATCATCCCCACCACCTTTTCCCAAAAATTGGAAGTAACAAAAAGCTATTTATGCCTGAGTTGATGACTGGAAAAAGAATAAATTGATGACAGAATCGGAGAATGGAATTTTCAATGCTATCTTGACTGGCCACATTGACTTCACAACCGATCCATGGCCCTCGATTTCTTCTGGAGCAAAGGATCTAGTCAGGAAGATGCTAAATGCAGATCCCAAGCAGAGATTAACAGCAGTTGAAGTTCTCAGTAAGTTTGATTCAAGTCCTCAAGACACTGTTCACGTATGCAAACTTAAATTTTTATAACCCTGACAATTATTACCTGCCAGTTGGTTTCCTTTGGCCCCATAAGACTTCAAATTCTGTTATTTAAAGCAGTAGATGGTTTGGTTGAGGTCATGATATGCTACAAAATTAATACTGTATTGCTGTAGGTTTATATTAGATTGACATTTGGCCACCAGGCATCGTATTGAGACGATCACTAAAGTGTTAAGAACCTCACATTTTATCTCAAGCTTGCAAATCCAATCTCCCATGAGCTAATATTTGAATACAAAAAATAAAAATAAAAAGATCCCAACTATAGCTAACTATGACATAACCCCCCCCCCCCCCTCTCTTCAAAAAGAGGGGAAAAAAAAAGAAGCTTGGTTTTGCTGTTGTTTCTGAAGTTTGAATTTATACCCTGGCCTACAAACATAAACATTGGTTGCTTACTCAAAACTCTCTAATGGACCCTTTTTTAATTAAAGCTAAAAATTGAATAGAAAAAAGCACAAAGAAAGCTCAGAATAAGGTTTTGGATTTTGAAAGAGGAAACTACATATTGAGAACATTTAGTAGATTGATGATTGGTGTTCTGATAGCAACTAAGTTTAAACCATGGTTAGAGCATTGTTCTTCAACGGATATGGGTTTAACCTCAGTCTCTTACAAGGTAGTCTTGAAACTCGACAGAAAGAAGTTCAATGAATTGAGAGAATGAGTAGGCAGAGGGAAAGCTTGAATGAAAAAGAGTTCAAAATTTTTATATACTGAAGAAACTAACCTTTTCTTGATGCAATCATGAACTCCATTCTATAGAACATTCAATTTGCATAGGACCGCATTGAAGCAGAAAATTTACACGAGTGGCTCTTATTGAGTCTAATCTCTGCTAATGTCAGCTATGCATGATTTAATACTTGTACTTGAGGTTACAAAATGCAACCAACGTTGCAAGTTGTTGGTTGCAAGTTCTTGCAATCTGTTTAATCTATCATTTTGACCCATCAATGCCCGAAAAAAATTTTGTTTTTAGTATTGTTCAAGTTTTTCAATGTTAACTATATCATTAGATGCTTTGCTGATAGTGCTAGTTGATATACAGATCACCCATGGATCAAGGAAGGAGGAGATGCTCCTGATACACCTCTTGATAATGCTGTCCTGAACAGGCTCAAACAGTTTAGAGCAATGAACAAGTTCAAGAAAGTTGCACTGCGGGTAGACATTTCATCCCTAAGATTATCCTTTCAACAGTTTCTTGTATTGATTCAAGATCAAAAATTTTTAAGTGTGGTGCAATATGAGATAAAATTTTAACTTTTTCCTATTGATTTATGAAAAACTCAATAATATAACCCCATTGTACATCTGAAGCTTTCATCAAGTTTGACAGTAAAATCTATTTCTGTACTTCAAAGTATCTGTCAAAAACATCTATTCCCCTGCATTTAATGCCACTGGGATTCTCTTCTATTTTTTATTTTGTAGGTCATAGCAGGTTGCCTATCAGAGGAAGAAATTATGGGACTCAAGGAAATGTTCAAGAACATAGACACTGACAACAGTGGAACTATAACACTTGAAGAGCTAAAACAAGGACTCGCCAAGGAAGGCACAAAGCTATCAGAGTATGAAGTCAAGCAGCTGATGGAAGCTGTAAGTTCCCATATATATGGTTATGATTAATGAAGAGAACCCCTTTTTAGGGGCATTCATAAAGAGGTCTACCTTTCAGAGTTTCTGGTTTTTCTTTCTAATTCATCTGAGATATTTTTATTTTAAAATAGGCCGATGCAGATGGCAATGGGACCATTGACTATGATGAGTTTGTCACCGCAACGATGCACCTGAACAGAATGGACAGAGAAGAGCATCTTTACACTGCATTCCAGTATTTTGATAAGGACAACAGCGGGTACGTAACAGTAGTACATAGAACTTGCATCTCAAAATCATTGATAAACTATTTCATTGCTTTTTGTGGTCACTATCCAGTATTGAGCATGGAAGCTGAAATTTCTTTAGTAATTAATGGTAATTTCCTTTGTCTATTTTCTTTTTCCTCTTCTTTCCATCAGGTATATTACCACAGAAGAGCTGGAGCAAGCTTTACGCGAGTATGGCATGAATGATAACTCAGACTTAAAGGAGATCCTTTCTGAAGTTGATACTGACAATGTAAGTAATAAATGGGAAGAAAATAGAATAGTGCAGCTTTAGTTCTAGATATCCAAAATCAGAAACAAGATCATTTAAAGAAAACTGTCCTGTCTTAGACAATGAGGTGTCACCATTTGATTTTTAAATCTTGATTGCATAGTTTAAAGCACAACAATAAGTGATGATCAACCCGACTGCTTTCTAATGCACCCATACAATCTTTAAGAGGTAGATAACTGATAAGTGAAATCATTGATGTTTAAATATTGTCAATGCCTACAGGATGGACGGATCAACTATGATGAATTCGTCGCAATGATGAGAAAGGGCAACCCTGAAGTGAACCCAAAGAAGCGGCGTGATGTGTTTGTTTGATTGTGGAGTTGCTCTATGGTGAATGAGAATAGACAATCAGATTGAGATGGTTCTGTGTCCAACATCATGTTTTATCTTCCAGATGTTAAATGGTTGAGAAGCTTGAAATATGTGAAGATCAAGAGAATGCAAGGTTACTGCTTGAACAAGATTTTAAGGGGAAGGAGGGTTAGGGTCTGAGAATGGGGTTTGGATTGGGATTGGGGCTGGGAATTGATTGGGGGAGAACAGAAACAGAACCATTTGTAAATCAAGATTGAAGGCTTGACCGCAGTTTGATGATGTGTGTGGTTGGTTTTGTAGTTTCTTCTTCTCCCCTGTGGTGGGAATTGTAACCCACCAGCAGATAACAGAAAACATTTGCTAGGAATCCAAATTAACATAAAAAAAATTTCTTTTTTTCTGTCCTTTTCTAAATTCTCTTTCTCCACCCAGAAGTAGTAATGTCTTGTAGAATGGTTAATGTTTTCCCTTGGAAAATTCTGTCTTTCCATGCGAGCACTGTAGCCATCCTTAAGCCAACCATGCTTACCAGTGTTCTCTCTCCCACCCAAACGTTAAAAAGTGAATGAGAATTTTAAGAGTTATCATATATAAGAATAGTGACTTTTGCCGAAAAAGATTTGGAAGTTCTAATTTTATCCTCTGGAAATTTTGCATTTGTCAAAGAAAGATCATGCTGTATCTAGCCTTTTGGGACTTATAAATTAACAATTGACCTTTCCTGAAAAAGATTCGGAAGATGTTCTCATTTTATCTTTAGAAAATTAAGAGTTCAAATCTTCTTGGAATTGAGGTTTTTTCTGTCTATATATATATATATATATATATCATAATATCCCCCCCCCCCCCCAAACAGAGATTAGTCGAGGTGCACATAAGCTAGGCCTGTACACCTCAGTTCCAAAAAAAACATTATGTTGTCAAAATCTAGGTTCAGAGGTGACTACATTTATAGGAGTGAACTCCAAGTGGATATAAAGCACAATGCTGCAAGTTATGCCTTGGAATGGAAAACAATGCAGAATCTACTTTGTTTCTGAATAAGGAAACTATATGCAATGCAACTATGAATCTGATAGAGAGATGGATCGTGCCTCAAGATGAACGCTAACGACATGCAAGCCGAACAAGTAATGGTGTTTCCCGTGGAGAATGAGTAACAACAACAACAACAACAATAAGCATTGTCCCAACTAAATGGGGTCGGCTACATGGATTCTTGCCCTCCAATCAGTTATGTTCGAGGCCATGCTAGATACAAAGCCTAAGCTATATATATCCTTTCTCACCACTTCTCCTAAGGTTATCTTAGGTCTACCCCTAGCTCTTCTAGTTCCTTCAATATGGATTATATCACTTCTCCGTACAGGAGCATTTATAGGTCTCCGTTGAACGTGGTCGTGCCACCTCAAACGACTTTCTCTAAGCTTATCACTTATGGGAGCAACTCCCAGCCCAACTCTAATATGATCGTTTCTTATCTTATCCATCCTAGTTTTGCCACTCATCCATCTTAGCATCCTCATTTCAGCTACACTGAGTTTATCTATATGATTCTTTTTAACAGCCCAACACTCTGCACCATACATCATAGCTGGTCGAACAACGGTCCTATAAAATTTTCCTTTAAGCTTTAATGGAATACGCCGATCACATAAGACCCCGGACGCACCTCTCCACTTCATCCACCCTATTTTAATTCTTTGGGAAACCTCATCTTCCAAATCACCTCTTTTACTTATGATTGAACCTAAGTAACTAAAACAATCACTCTGAGAAATCTCTTTATCGTCAAGTATCACCACCTCATCATCTGGCCGATCATGACTAAAGTTACAAACTAAATATTCTGTCTTCGATCTACTAAGTTTAAAGCCTTTTGATTCCAAAGCTAATCTCCATGATTCTAATTTGGTATTAATCCCCACTTGGGTCTCATCAATCAACACAATATCATCCGCAAAAAGCATACACCAGGGGACCTCATCTTGAATGTCTTTGGTTAATTCATCCATTACCGTGGCGAATGAGTAAGTACTGTGCAAAAATCTACCCTTAAGAGTGAAACAATAGTTGGCAACGGTTGCTATAAATCTATAAGCTGAGGGGTAAGAGGAGGCGACGCAAGGAGGGGCTTGTATCTAATCCATAAGCTGAGTAAAAGGGGACAACCCGAAGAGGGCTTGCGTCTGATTAGCTAGTTAATGAGGCAATAGCTTACCAAGGCAACAATCGATAAGTTGTCCAAGAGGATGATCAGCCACTCCAAGTACTGAATTATCCCTGCCCACATGTAATTGCCTTCCAATGATCATTCTGAGAATTCTCGTCTATCCATTTGCTTCCCTAGATTCTAGAATTCTCGCTTCATCAGATCCTAGCAGCACCTTCTCTCTTCCTTTTCATAGCCAGATCTCAGGTTCCTCCTCCAGAAGGTCGCAAGGATTTTACATGTGGAGAACACAAGGAAGAAAGGGAAGTGTTGCAAACCAGTCAAGAACAAACAGTTGTATAGATGTAAGGTCTTAACATTATTGATGCTTCAGGTAAATTTTCTTAAGAACATATCATATGATATTTGTTTAAGGGCAATCGATGATCATAATACTTTGAACCACATGAACAACATAACTACTGATACAAAACAAGATGAAGTTTCAAGTAAACTGTCAAGATTCTAACTCAATGCTTTGCTGAGATTAAGCCTGGAAATTGGTGAAGCAACACCAAGGAAAGTGCCGTACCATTGAAAAGAAAAAGGAGCAGATAAAAGAGTGATAATTGCCCAGATAGCCTCCTAGAGAGAATGACCAGAATATTTATTCAATCGTTTCTAGGATACAGATTGTCACAAGGTCAGTTCTTCCAGTGCCTCTCAGAGCAGATGCAGCAGAAAACTTACAGAACATCATGGATAAACTCTTGACCACTCAAACAGCAATCACTATCCTTTCACTCTTAACATAGGTAACAAGAATTTCAAAAAGTTTAAAAGATACAACTCTCAACTGCACAACTGCAGATCAGAATCTTCATTAACATAATCTACCTCATCATTCTGACGGAGTAACTGAAGCTGCGGATCAGAATCCAGAATCTTCCTTAACATAACTACCTCATCCGTCCAAAGGAGTAATCTGACACAAGTTCTTAATGAATGACAGCCATAGTTTCAAATTTCTACAAAATTATAACAGGTTTGTATAAAACTGAGATGGCAGTTGATAACCAGCAGAATGAAACGTCAGTGAGGGAAGTACCGGTCTGCAAGTGATTTGCCAAATAAATAGCCACCCACGGAAGTTAAGGTTGACACTAACCACAGCAACTATCTAGTTCCTCACTAATACACCTGTACATTTTCACCAGCAGTGCCAGTTGTGTAGTTGCCAGAACCATCATCATCTCCATCAACAGTTGGGTTTTCCTCATCATAGCCTTGAGAATTGAAATTAGAGTTTCCAAATGTATCAGAGTTTGAGAAGCTAGAGCCGCCATCACTGAATCCAGGAGGACCCGTTCCTCTTGATTCTTCAACTGGACCTTGTTGGATGTTCCCTCGAGATTGATTGTTTGGTGACCGCAGATCAGCATCCCCATGAGCAAAATGGCATTTATCACCAAACTTGCAGCCCTCTGGAGTGTTGTACCGATTGCATATCCTTGTTTTGTAGCCACTAACTGAAGCACTTTGGCTGCCAGCGGGCCCGAACTGTTTCCTTTGAGAGGAAGTGGCTGAAGCAGCTGGGAGGGAGACTATAGGAGACAGACCCAACGAACTAAGGCCCCCGGGTACGAAGTGCAGAAAGTGGCAAGATTCACCAAACGGGCAGCCTGAGGTACTGCAGAAGTCATGAAGATAGTAAAAACAAAGCATTACAACTCAGAAAAGCTACCAATTGTGGAGAAACAGTGTACCGTGAGGCCACCTGAATTTATAACTTCCAATTAACTGACCCACACTGTCCTCATCAAATCCACCCTTTTTCTTGACCCTTTTGTTGTATGTTTAATCCCAAAAAGTTTAACAGATCAAATGGTCAACATTTGCCAGTGGGGAAGTCACTATCACGGGAAAATAAGGCAGGACCCCTCAACGGGAGGGTCCAAACACATGCAGAAAGACAATGTGCAAAACAGAAAAGTTTGAAAACTACAGTTAAGTACCTAAAGTTTAAACAAGCAAAATGGATATACACCGCAGAAAACAAAGAAAAGAGAACGGTAAGACATGAATGTGGACGCTACGGCTTAAGGTCGCTTATCAGGTTCTAGCTTTGACCAATTCCTTTAAACAGAGATGAGCCCTTTGATTTAAACAGAGGTAAAGAATCCTGGTCACATGAATTATGTACTCAAAATTCCTCCCTTTGAATTTATACCTGAGGACTCGGCTGCAGCAATTTTTCACTTCCATGCCATTCAAAGCTGATGTGAGAGTGAAACTGCTGCCTTGATAGCAATGCCAGACCTGAAAGACAAAAGACCGGTCTGGTTCAAGAACTTTCAAGCTCAGCTATCCTTTTCCTTTTCAGCCATTTACTATGGGGAAATGTCCAGGAGGGTCAACTTTGAATTTTAAAGATTTGTATTAGAAATACTGACTAACTAATGAAAGGAAAGAGAGAACCTGAAGAATTTCATGCAGGGTTTTGGTCTCCCTCCAGAAGAAAGGCCAGGTACTCCAACTTCACGGCCATCTGCAGTAACATATTAATTGAAAGGTAAAATTAAAGAAACCAAAATCACAAACAACCCCCCCCCCCCCCCCAAAAAAAAAAAAAAAAACACACACACACACAAAATTGAAATAATGAAAGAAACTTGAACAACAAATCATCAGATAATTTTTACAAGGTCATGTCTACCAATATAAGAGGAGAGGGGGGCACTTCTTTCAATTGGTAATGCATCAAACATCAAAGATGATGACAGTCAATGCTTAATTGCTTACAGTTCAAGGGCTAAATTTGGATGTTCAAAAACATCTTGACCTTCCCAAGGAATTCAAGTTCAACAGTGCAAGAAGAAAGAATTAGAATTTGTTCAAAAATGACTTGTATGAAAATTCATATTTTATCTTGGATAAGCCCAGACCCATCGTCATTTGTTAAATGAAGAAACACGAAAACAAATATTCTCCGCAAGCATTAATATCACAATTCACAATAGGTTAGAGACAACTACTGAAGGACATGGGATGTCCTCAAATAGAAGAAAATAATTCAAAATTATCACTTCCTTCAAATGCCAAAATTGAGAACATTCAGTTCAGAGAATTTGAAAAGCCATAAATCTGGAAAAATCTATAAATATGATAAACTGCAAGTGACAAGAAAAAGAAAACCCCAGACAAGGATGGGCCCAAAATGTAAATCAATGGAGCTCCCACGCCCATTTGCAATTATACAGACAAGAATGCCAAAAAGTTTAGCAGTGTTTTAGTAATTATCTTACTGCTTTAGAAGCACTTTTGGGGTCCACATGGAATGCCAAACTGGCTGAAGTTTTGACAAACAAGGACAAATGATTATATAACACAGACCACCCAACAAGGCAACAACTGCTCTCAAATAATTGATGAACTTCCCCAACTTTGACCATGGGGATGAACAATGAACAATCATATAACTCTTCCACTAATACTTAGTAGATGTAAACCATTTCAATGCATATGGACATGTTAAAATAACTTTTCTGTCCCCCCCCTCCACCACTAGAGGAGTTTTAGTTGATACATGATTATTGCTACTGTACTTCCTTTATTTCAATGAATGCTTGTGTCACATCCTAAACTTTGTTCATTATATGGTGGTTTTCTCATTCTAGGAAACTAACAGCTAGTATATAATTATATCATATTGTTGATATCTGCATGAAAGCATAATTATAAGACAAATTCGTTGTTTGTTAGTTTTATATTGCACACCAGGGGCAGCCTGTTGAGAGAGCGAAAGCAACACAAACAAGCAAGAGATTGTAATTGCATTGGAAATTCACAAAAGCTAAAGTACCCACGTTCTTTGATTTCCCTCAAACGAGCAGATCCTCTCAAAACCCTCACGTAAGCAAAGAAGTTTGAAAACTGATTCCTCATTCAAACTTGAAAGCTGAACAGACCCAAAGCCTATCTCTAAACCTAAAAGTCAACCCCACACGCCTCATGCATTCCTAAGTAATTTTTTAAACTTGACTCACAGAAGAAAAATCTGCATGGCCGGTCTTCAGGGCATAAGGAACTTGGATTAAGCCAAAAGAACAAAATCTGTTCAACACCTTCGGCTGACCAGTTGCCATGACAACTATGAACAAATGAACTCAAATTTTGGAAGTACCATTGTGACATTGCCAATAAATTGTAGGAACTTCATCGACAACAGGTGACGAGTATATGTCGGTTGAACACAAAGTTACAGACAGCAAACTGCTTAATAGGATCTAAAGTAACCCTAAAAATCAGGAATTTATCCGAAGTCAAACCTTCGGGATGGGGCTCCAAATGTGGTCAGTTAAAGCAACCCAACGAGATGACAAATTCCTAAAGAACGATTGGATTTAAGATATCTTCAGTATCTCCAGAACAGGTGATCTGGTCACCTCATCTTGGTGACTTTTAAGGGTTTAGGGCTGGAAATTGTTGTCCAGCCTATTTTAGACCTTCTAAACACACTGGTTGCCTCAGATTGAAGGAAAAAAGTTGTAAATGTAAGTTCCATTTTGACCCTAAGTTTGAAACTGATGGACTAACACTCATTCATCCATGAATTTCTTTCCCACTACCCCCTTTTTTGTAAGAGAAAGTTTCCTCACCGGTCCCGTCGAACTTGTTAGAGTGCCGTGGAGAAGTGAAGATGCAAACTTACACCCACCCACCCACCCATAAAGGTTCAAACTCAAACAACTATGATATATTGTGTGTCACACATATTCATCTACATCTTCAGTGTTTCTTTTTTGGTAGAACATCATCAATGTTTAAAGTAAGCTCACATGACAAGGGAGCATGGTTATAAGTTACATCACAAGAGTACAAGACTAAGTGCCCTTTTGGTATCAATTCTCATTCTCTATTTTACCCGTTTAAAAGAAATGAATACAAGAATTTCTTTTTGGTCAAAAATGAAAAATGGTTTGGTAATTTTTGTTCAAAATAAATGAAGGGATGAAAAATAAGTTGGTATGTTAAAATGAATATTTGATTAAAAAATAATAATGAAAATTGTGAATAGATCGTTAGGGTTTGGAAAGATAAAAAGTAGAAACAACAAGGTTTTCATAAAAAGAATGTATGTTTACTAATATACCCTCAATTTGTATTTGGATTTTAAGTGACTTGTTCAAAAATGAATAAAATGAGTTTTTGACCCAGAATTTTGTCTATTATGAATTTTGGAGGTTTTCTATTATTTTAAACAAAAATAAGATATAAGATAGATAAGTAGATAACAACACATCTGTTGAGAGTAGTTGCTGCCTCGATGCTCAAGTTATTGAGTTTCTAATTTTGGAGATGGTGACTTGGTTCACAAGTTTTGGAGAATTTTGAGTTACATACTTTCTTGGAAAAGGTTCCTTGATGATCAAAGTTTAGGAGAATTCGAAAGTAAACTTCCTATTTTCAGCATAGTTTCTATGTTCAAGTTCTTTCTAATTTCATGTACTTATTTATTTCCTTTTCTTAGAAGGGAAGTTGGCTTGCTTCTCAAGTTGTAATTTTGGACTATGAAATTTATAAATAGAGAGGCTGTGATTCTAGGAGTAAGCTAGAATTGCAGCCCATGTTGCTGATTACTCATCATCTTCTTCTTCTCTGATTTCTTCTTCATTCTCTTTCAAGTTCAGCTATTGTTTTGGTTGATTAAGCTTATGTCTTAACATGGTATCAGAGCATTAATCTGATTCCTGGGTTGCTCTTTTCTGGTTGCCAGTTTGAGAGTCGTTTAGATTTTTTGTTTGAGAAAAGGGACCCTAGTTCAATGAAGAAGATGAACCAGAGTTCCCGTAAAAGTTTATACTAGTTTTATTTCTAAAGATCGTTGAGAGTCGTTTATACAAAACTAGCGTCGCTGGAAGTTTGTTTTCTGAATTTTCTTTTGGTTTGAAATTGGGAGAAGAAGAGGCGATGCTAGTTTTGTCTAGTCCCCTGGTTTCGCTCAATGATTCCCTACTAGTGTAATTGTCAGTTCTTAGGTTTATTGCTTGCTGCAGTTTTCTAATTGATCCTTTCAAAGAAAAGGGGGGGGGATTCAGGTTTCAGGTTTCAGCTTTCATTTCTCATCACAAGGAAGAGAAGAAGAGTAGTAGTAGCAGAAGAAGAGAGAAGAATCTTAACTTGAGGCTGAATTTTTCAGTGAAGTACAGAACTGGAGTCGTGAAGATTCAAATCTGCAGAATATTGCAGAAAACTTTGAAGCAGAAAAAGTATCCCTTCCATTGGGGTGTGAGTCAACTCCGTTTTTTCTCGATTTTGTTGGTCGATTTGTTGATTGGATCTCCTCCTCAGTCTGACTTCTCTAATCCCTGTTTTTAAGTTCTGTCGGTTACCATAAATCTGACGGAAGTTGCAGAAAACTTTTCTGTGATGCTGGCCAGCAAGTCGATGGCGTCTTTTTGCGCATAAGGTTGAAGAAGAAGAATGAGGAAGCTTTGGTAAAGTCAATTGCAAGAGTTGTGTCGACTGTTTGAATCTGCTTTTTCTTCAAGCTATGCACCGTGTCTTTGGGTTTACCTCTGATTTACGAAACCTAAGAAGGAATCAATGGTGTGTTAGTGATTATCGATAGTATGGTTAGATCAGTATGGGTTCAATTTTTGGGTCAGACCTGGATCAGTTTGGGTTCAATTTGCTATTCAGTTTTGGGTTCAAATTCTGATTCTATTTTGAGGTTCTGTTCCTATTCTGGTTGCTGATTTGGTTTCCTGATTTGGTTTCCTGATTCTTACACTTGCTTTATTTTGTGCTTCTATTATTGTTCATTTCCATATTTAATTGGGATTGGTTCCATAGTTTTTCCTTAAATTTAGGCTTCCAAGTTCACTCATTGTCCATTTGGGATTTTTCTACACTAGATATTGGTTGTCATTAATTGTCCACATGTAATGATACACGTGAGGGGGAGATTGGAAACTCCTTCCATATCTACTCAGGATGTGTTGAAGAATATTATCGGTGAAGAACTTTATCCTCCTAAGATGGTATTCTACAGCAACACCCATACTACTTTTACCTACCTAATTGTGGTCCGTAATAGCCTATACTACCTTTCACCTATCTAGTCCATAGTAACCCATACTACCCTACTATCTTACCTACTTTATCCATAGTAACCTATACTACCTTACCTACTTGGTCCGTAGTAACTCATACAACCTTACCTAAATGGTTCAATAACCTATACTGCCTTTTACCTACCCATACTTTTTCCTCTACTACTTTGCCTTCTTGCAAGAAATTATGTGTGGGCATTGGTGCTACAATTTTTATCTATTATTATGGAGATTCCTCCTTACTACTGGCATTATTTGGATAGTGCCTTTGATAGTGCTACACTTATGGATTTTCATCTTCAATATCGTTGATTGCTCTCAGTATTGGAATGGTTCGTTCAACATAGAGAATTAATGTTTTTTTTTTTAAGTTGATTATCTCCTGGGTAAAGTACTCTTAGTGTTTATTAGCCTCTGCTATTGCTACACGGTTCAAGACTGGTGTTGCCTTTCAAGTTTAGTCTTTTGTTTAAGCTAGAGTTTTCTTTGTGTCTACTCTAGCTTGAGGGGGAGTATTGAGAGTGGCTGCCACCTTGATACTCAAGTGATTGAGTTTCTAATTTTAGTGATGGTGACTTGGTTCACAAGTTTTGAAGAATTTTGAGTTACATACTTTCTTGGAAAAGGTTCCTTGATGATCAAGGTTTGGGAGAATTCAAAAGTATAGTTTCTATTTTCAGCAAAGTTTCTATTTTCAAGTCCTTTGTAATTTCATGTACTTATTATTTCCTATTTTAGAGGGCAAGATGGCTTGCTTCTCAAGTTGTAATTTTGGACTATGAAATTATAAATAGAAAGGCTGTGATTCTAGGAGAATAAGCTAGAATCGCAGCCCATGTTGCTGATTATTCATCATTGTCTTCTTCTCTGATTTCTTCTTCATTCGCTTCAAGTTCAGCTACTGATTTGGTTGATTAAAGCTTATTTTCTAACGACATCAAAAAAAAATAGCAGAAAATGAGAATGATACCAAAAAGGCACTAAAAACACTAAGCAGCTCCTCAAACTCCTGCTCCACCAGCACCAAGACCACCTCCAACAGCTCCACCTCTAATCTTTGATATAGATGATGTAGGATTGTTGATGAAGTCTAGTAGGTTTTCCCGCGTAAAATCTGGCCAAAAGAAGTTTTCCAACAAGGCAGCAGTAAAGAGGGCAAGAGAGTCTAAGTCTCGCTGAGATATCTCGACTCGATCGAGTTGGCGTTCATCTATACCTATGGTTGAACCAAGATTTTGGTAAGACCAAGTCTCAATCGAATTTTATTAACTCCTTCAAACTTGCATGTGACCAGTCTTGGTTTTTTTAAAAACCGAGACGTCGACTCAAATGAAATCTTGATCAAGTTTTACAACTCCTTTAGACTTGCATGTGATCCATAGAACAAAATTCGGTCGAAACTTGCGAAATTTTGACCGAAATTTTCCATTTTGGGAACCTCGAAACAAAAAACTAGGGGACCGAAAAAAAATCCCAAGTTTCGATCAAAACCATCGAAACTTGTCGAAGCCTCGAAACCTGGTTCAACCCAGCTGGACCAGTTCATGAGAAGAAAAAAATTCCCAAATTTCGTGGGAAACATGGAAAATTTTGTGGAAACTTGGGAAATTTCGTGAAAACTTGAAAAATTTTATGGAAATCTGAAAATTTTCATGGAAACATGGAATATTTCGTGGAAACCTAGGACTTTTTCCTGCAAATTTCATAGCTTTCCCATATTTTAATTTTTTGTTTCTTTCATGTTTCCCCAAATACCACGACAAATACCCCCTCCATCTAGACTTCCCTATCCAAATTACGTGTTCCCTCAAACTGGTTATCTTAGGCATGTTGATGACCAGACTTATAAAATTACAATTGTCAATTACCTTGACAACCATAGGCATAAAATTTCATGGGATGTCTATGTTCATTGGTTGGAGGAGAGGATGTTACAGGTATAGTACTACTCAGCTCACAGGATGGATCCACCGAGGCACTCCTTTTGGCACTGAGTTGTACTTTCCTTTTATTGTCAGTTACTTTGTATTTGATGTTTTGAAGTTAGAAATTGTATATTGAATGTTATGTACTTAAGTAGTTAAGTTTATAGAGTACTTCTCAGACAACTCTACATTGATGTTATGTACATTAAATGACATAATCTCACAAGTTCTTCAACTATGCTATAAGGCATATCGGCATACGGCATATCACTATATACATCAGTATTAAAAGTATTGTTCTAGCATTCATCAGCGTGCACCTCAATGATATATAAAACAAACTCATCTGCCTCCAATGCTAACTCATGCATAAGAAGGGAAGGGAACCAAATCAGTAGGCCTCTTAGAGTCTTAGGCTGAACCATAAGTGATATCAGATGGTGTGCAACCATTAGTACCATGAATCAAGTTTCTAACAGCAAGTATAGACAGACAGGTGTTCCCATAATCTTTCACAAGGCAGAGCTTCAATTGACAATTTCCATCTGACTGTGTCTTGAGGATGAAAGGCTATAAAGAATTGCAGCATTCACCATTAACCACAGTATCTTCCAAAAGTAGCTCACAACTTTACATAACGATCCAAAACAATCGACTCTCATGTGAAGAAGAAGAAAGCTGCAGTGTGGCAACAGTTGTTTTTCAATGTAGAACGAAGTTTGCCATTTTAACAAACTAGCCAATCACCATGAATATAAAGTCATTATTTTCCTGAGTGGTGGGCAGGCCAAGCACAAAGTCCATGTTGAGGTCAATAAATGCTGAATTGAGGAACAGGCAGCAGCAAATATAATCCAGTGTTCTGCTTCATCCATTCAGAAGCTAGCATGTGCACCACTATTTATCACATGCTCAGCATCTCCATAAAGATATGGGCACCAGTAGCAATCCATCACCTGAAGGAGGAGACTATTATGACCAAAATGCTCTCCTAATCCTCCGTTCTTTAACTCCCAACAAGGTGGTGCCGTGGAGAGGTGTGGGATGCATAATTGAGTATCAATGGAGAGGAAACAATATGTGAAGAATATCCAGAATCCCGCTCCGGGGGGTTGGGTTTTTTTAAAAAGAACCCCCACCCTTTTTGTGGGGGGGGGGGTTAAAATCCTCTTTACATATGGCTGGGCTGAAAATGAATAAGGTCAAGATTCTACAAGCAATGCATCAGCCCCAGTAGCTTCTTTACCTGCTTTATACTTCGAGGCGAAGATGAATTCCTAAAGGTGTGCCACCAATATAGCATATCTGTGGTATATCTGCATTATCGACCCTTTTTTTTTGGTAGAAAGGGAGCTTTATATTATAGAATTATAGGGTAAAAGACTGATTTACATCCTGTAATACTTTTTACCATTGGCATCATTGCTAACAAGCATGGAAAGGGCCCATGGGAGACTATCATTACAAGAATGAAACTCACGGTGGGATATTAAAAAACCAGCAAAGGAGTTTGGTTCTCACACATGGTGCTTGAATAAGCAGATTCTAAAGGTGGCTTGGAAATTAAACCCAATGACTGCCAAGGAGGCTGAACAATCAATCGATGGACTAATGGCAAGCATAGAATCAGACTGTACCTGTATTAGTTGAAGCCCATAAGCCCTAGCATTACCGACTTATCAGAGAACAGATGTGATAAACAATTGCACCACCATGTATAATCCCAAATCACATGTCAACTCACACTTCTTGGCATCATTCAGTTTCTCACTGTATAAGGTCACAAGATACCATCCCCACATAAAAACACTGCTGATGCTGACTTCGTTTTTTTCTTTTTTTGCTCACTGGAATAGCATGATTATAATTAAGACTTATATACAAATCCATGCTTGGATTTTAACAGTTATAACCTCTAAAGAGAACCAGGTCCGACACTATCTTCAATGATTTAGTTTAATAAACCATTAACAAAATGTACACAACATTTTTTCAAAACTTAGAATTGTCCAAGGCATGAACCTAGAAATTAGATAATATGGATAGTAGTCTAGTAGATATCAATGAGATAGATTCAGATAGAGAAATTTATGGTTTGCAAAAGCTATGAAGAGATAGAGTGGAAAATAATTCAAAAAATATAATCTGAAACTAATAAAATGGACAAAGGAGATAAAGGTGAAAAAAGGGCAAAAGTTTATCATGGGGAATGTCCTACAGGGAGCACGTGCATGTGAGAGAGAGAGAGAGGATGCCAGCTCATGTAATATACAGAGGGGAAGAGAAATGCCAACTCACTGTAGAGAAACAGCTTCTTCCACCCCAGGCAATTAGTAACAGCAATCTCAAAAATCTTCAGACCGAATCAAATGTTAGCAGAAGAGTTTATTACAAACCTCAACGGGGAAAAACTTCAATGAATCTTCTACATTTACAGCTCCTGGACAGCTAATAAGGACTTGGTTACATAACTTTAGTACATTACTAACAACAGTTTTCTACGAAGACCAATAACCAAGCCCACTTTGAAGCATTACTAAAATCTGGTCCAAATGTAAATCGGGCATGCATTTTTCTCTCTTGTTTGAGAAGACCCAAGATCAAATTTAAAAATGGTAATCTTCAAGTTTAAAAATTGTAGGGAGAGAAAAAAACAACGATTTCCACTATTTTGTTGACGGATCATGTAGCTTCAATCAGAACCTTTTCTTGAGTCACCAAAAGTTTGATTTCTATTGCCATGGTATCCTCTTGAATCTCCACCTTCTTCTACTTCCTCATTCCCAAGTCATCATCACTGATGCTTTTACTACGATCAACAAGCTCCCTTGAAAACTTGTACAATGCTCAAAAAGTCCACTTCAATCTCTTTGTACTTTTCTCTATCGGAAGTTGAAGTGCAAAAAATTGAGACTGAAAATAGATCATAAATAACAGTAACCACATACAAAAAGAATTCTGGACTAACACCAAACTAATTGATCAATCAGTAGAAAATGGGTGCAAGCCTTTCAAATTTTACTCCAAGGCTGATATTACCCTGCTCCACTAACTAGTTATGATGGTTAAGATTACGCAGGTCTGATAGATCTGATGGCACATAAAAGGATATCTACAAGGAAATCTACTACGTCTCTGTCACTAGTTTTCGAAAATAAAATAATATAGGCAAGCAAAGGAGAGATGGAGGGGATAAAATCTTTCAAAATAGAAGAATTAGACAAGGGAAATAATAGCATGTAAGACAGATAGCACCTCATGACAGAGAAAACAGCAAGGAGAAGAAAGAGGGACAATTCCATCCACACAAGGAAATTGCCAACGGCAATATAAAATCAAACATGTTTACAAACTCAGTGAATGAAGGGGATGATTTGATTACATATAAATAAAAACTAAAATGAAATCTTCTAAATCAAGTACTCATAGTAATTAACTTTGATAATGAAGACGCAGGTGACTAGCAATAAAAGACCCACCAAAAAATATTAATTTTGTGCATCTCATACCTTGACCATTAGGTCCTATATCTAATCCAATTGCAACAATAAATACAAGAAGCAAAGGCCCAAACAGAAAAGCCTTTCAGTAGGAGAAGCATGTAGCTAATACAAATAACTAAATTTGGACAACTCGATATGTTGCCATCTTCCATGAAAAAGGTAGCAGCAAACTAATATAAGACAAGATATAACTGAAAAACCTATGGTCACACAAAATTGGGGTGGAAACAGATTAAGTATCTAGTCTTGTATGGCTTGGTAAATTAGGCAACTCTTAAATGTAGAACTTTATAAACCATACCAAAACAATAAGTTATCAATTATCTCTGTTGTTCCAAAGACTACCTGTGCATCAAAAGAGTTCCCTACAAGTCCCCAACAACAACCACCCCCGGAAAAAAAAAATCAACATCTCCAAAGCATCCCTTATGACTTATGAGGGATCGGCTACACGGCTCCTTATCCTCCAAACAACTCTATCGGTGACCATACTAGGACCAAGCCCTACGACATGCATTCGATTTCCCATTACTTCTCCACTAGTGGGAAACCTCCAACCTCCAAGGTCCCAGCTGAAGTGTAAAATCAAGGACCATTTTCTCATCCATAAACACCAATTTTAACAGGAAAGTACTCAAGGATATAAAACTATCAAATCCCATATCAGCAATAGTTCAAATTCCGATATTTACTATTAGAGTAGAATAAAGAAATTGCATTTCATCTTCTACTGCCAATCCAATAAAATTTAACAGAAACTTAAAGCAAGTACAAGCAAGATAAAATCTATCAATTGTAGAAATGAAGAGAGATCTACCAGCTGTAACGTGCCGAAACTTGCAGTTTGATCCATAAGGGCAACCTTCAGGCGTGTTGAACCGCCGGCATTCAAGATCCCCACCTCCACTACTTGGCTGGAAACCTCGCCAATCTTGATGTTCCGAACCTCTAGAGTTCACTCCAAATCCACTTTTTTCAAAACGGTATCTTTTGGGATAAGGCTCCATTAATAGATCTACAAGGAATCTTCAGTGCTCGATGTCGAAAATACAGAGAAGATATTGATCTTTTCCTTCGCTTGGTTTTCAGGGAGCAAGTAAAAGTAGGGTTTCGAGATGGTCCTAATTTCTAAACAACGACCCAAATGGGATGTATGGATTTGGCAAGGTCGAAAAATTAGATATTCCCTTGACATGGCAGTTGAGATTTTTCTTTTTCTTTTTTTCTTTTTTTTTTTTTTTTTTTTTTTTTCTCTTTCTCTTTTCGGAGTTGAGACGAAAAAGAAACATATCTGGATGCCACGTAAGGAATTGATTCCCCTCGCCCCCTTTTCTTTTTTTATTTTTCTTGTCTTGTTTTTACAATGGGTTATGCATTGTTACCCACCATAGAGTTTCTAATCAAAATTAAGAGAACTTTTTCCAAATATTGATTTTCAAATTACCATTAATAAAAAAAGCACATCAAGTTATCAAGGCACAGTTGCTCTAGCGGTAACCGGTAAGACCACGTCTCTTAGTGAAAAGATTGTGGGTTTGATTTTATCGAGATGTCTCCCTTAATAATGTAGTTGAGGTACATGCAAGCTGGCCCTGATAAACCTTAATTCCCAAAAAACCAAAATATCACATCAAACCGCTCAAGTCAATCACATTTTCTTTTCTAATGATTGTATATTGTTTGTCCTTGCCTCTATTCCAAATGCCTCCCAAATAATATTCTCTTGCAAGAATATGAGCAGCTTTCAGGATTACATATCAATTCAGACAAATAATTGTGATGTTTAGTACCAAGACTCCAGCTAAATATCAAGGCTAAAATTGTCTTGACCATGGACATTAAAAAAACACAATCCCATGGCATGTGCCTAGGCTCCCCACCTCTGTTAATAAATCAAAGACCCAAACTTTCTCTTTTATTATGGATAAGCTTACATCTAAATTAGTGTGGTGGAAAGGGAATCTTCTCTTCCCAATAGGGAAAGAGATGGATTAAAGTCATGGCTTTTGCTCTCCCCATTTATATCATGTCTTGCTTTATTATTTTTAATGAAATTTGCAACCAAATAACCCAAAAAATTAAACAATTTTGGTGGAAGAATGACTAAGGGAGAGGCATAAATGTGATACTTTATGCAACAATAAGAGGGATGGGGTCTAAGTTTTAGGGATATTAGTTGCTTTGACAAAGCTCCATTAGCAAAGCAAAGCTGGAGACTCTTGATTAACCCATACTCTAAGGGAAAAAGTCATGAAAGTAAAATACATGAAGGATAATTCATTATTGGAGATGGAAATTCTTACACATTGCCCTTGGGGTTGGAGGAGTGTCTTTACTGGTAGAGATATTTTAAGACATGGTATTTTAAAACAGGTGGGAAATGGATTTGTGTGGAATTATACAAGAACCCTTGGCTACCTTCTATTCTATTTAAGCATATTACCAATCCTTCACAACCTTATGGTCTAAAGCAAGTGCATGACCTCATTGTGTGGCATGATTTTCAATGCAATAAGCCATTGCTACAAACAATCAGTTTTTACTTCTGTGGAAGTTGAGGCAATTAGTGCTTAACTAATCATTTCCCCTACCACGAGTTACTCTTGGATTCGAAGCAAGACCAGGCATGGAAGATTTACAGTATGGTCAGCTTACTATCAATGCTTATCCATGGTTAGTTCACAAGGTAACATTGCTTCATCCTCAATCTGATCTATCTGTTGGAAAAATATTTGGAATATTTATACTCTACCTAAGATCAAGCACTTTTTATAAAGAACATCTCATGAAGCCTTGGCAATTGGTAACTCTCTGGTTTTATTTATTTTTATTTTTTTTTGTGGGGGGGGGGGTTACTTAAACTCTGATTTGTTTAATTTGTGGAGATAATTGTGAACCTGTGGGTTATGCATTATTTTTTTTGCAACCATGCAAAGGAATGCTCTTGGTTATCACCACTCCAATAGACACATCTAATTTTGTGGGAGATTCTCTACATGACTGGATGAGTTTTATTCTCTTTCAATTTAAGGATGTTGATAATATGATATTGGTTGATCAAGTTTAGAGTTCTTTAATCTAGTGCATTTAGGAGACCAGAAATGCATCCATTTATAGAACATTGAATCCCTTAATTACTTATACTTTGAGTACTTATAAGTCTTTACTTGCATAAATTCAACGTCATGTCTCCAGTTCTATTGATATTGAGAGAATGCCACCTATTTCTTAATTCAGGAACTGTTAATTTTTTTTTGGTGATAGAGAGTGCTTTTAATTATTCGTAGATGGCTCCTAGGAGAATCGATCATGTGTAGGCGGAAGGGGATGTATTTGTGGGACTCATCTAGAAATTTCATCACAACTCTGTACAAGGGAAGCTTGAGTCTTTCTACGTGTGTAATGGAGCTTGAAGCCTTCAGGGATGGTTTGATTTTGGCCCAATCTATTAGCGTTACAAAGCTTTAATTCAATTAAATTATGCTTGTCAAATAGTTATTTTAGAGCAGAGGACTTATGACTGAGAATTTAAAGTTAGCTAGAAGAAGTTCTAGTCAGGTTGTTTGTCATTTTATTCCTAGAAACAATAATATATTGGTTGATTTCCTACCTCGTGGGGCTCGGCGGTTTCAGTTGGTTAGGACTTGGTGGTGGTGGGGGTGTTTCACCTACATTTATTTTTAACCCTTATGTTCTATCCTCCAAATCTTCTGATTTTGAGTGTTTTATATTATTGAAAATTTGCAATGATTTGACCCCCCCCCCCCCCCCCCCCCCCAAAAAAAAAAAAAAAAGGCTAGGGGACCATAGGTACACAAGATGAGAAAGTACTGGGAATGGGTGGAGAGAAGGAGGTTCAACCTGAGACCTCTTTAGTCTTTCTTTTTTTCTCCCTTTACCCAAATGATATTAAGATTAAACTCTCCACAAAAACATTCCTAGAGGTTAAGAAGCTATTGTCCACAACAAACAATGGTGGCATGTTCCACCAACATCTACCAAGAGAAAATTGCTTTGCTTCTTTTGCAATATAATCTGCATATAGATTATGAAATCTACTAATGAACTGGAAGACTATAAAGGAAACTAACTACTAGGTTTCGTTGCTTCATGGATGAGTATGACTGAGACCCAATCAAGTTGTTGTTGCTGCCCATTCAAGGCTGCTATAGCTGGCTGGTAATCCCAGTGTACCACAAGTTTTGGAATTTGCATAGAGACGGCTAGCATTGTACCATCACATATGGCATCTATCTCCATAGCAATAGATGATAGCCCATAGATGGAACTAGCTTGAGTAGCAATGAATATGCTCGAGTGATCCCAAAGCAACACATCCATAACCTCCCATCCCATCCTGCTTATTCCATGCTCCATCTAAATACAAGAGAAAAGTATCTGCCTCTTCTAGGCTGGTTGGTGCTGTAAATGGGGTAACACTAGTTGATGCTATTTAAGTAAGCATTTGAGTGCTGAATCTTAGCAACAGACAGAGACAATATGTTCAGAATACTCAAAACTACAGGACAATGGCCTCTAAATAGTGCAATGTTTCTAGATTTCCAAGTACACCACATTAATGAACTCCATAAAATATGTACAACATGCATGTCAACTGCATCTTTGAATCTTAAACATATAAAGTTAAAATAATTAAACAAAGATCCTCCACGAAAGTTGGAAGTGTCAATTCTAAGAGGAGATAACTACCAAGACTCATTTACATATTTACAATGAAAAAAAGCATGAGCAAATGATTCATTACTTGAGGTACAAAAGACAAAGGGGAGGGCAGTACCTTTCCTTAAGAATAAGGTGTCACCTAATGTTAGTACCTCATGTGCAGCCCTCCATAGGAAGTGCTTTATTCTTCTTCTTTTTATTTGTTATTTTTTTTATTTTTTTTATCAAAGAAAAGGAAGAGATACTACTGATTTAAAGCCAAATAACACAGTTTAACAGGTCTGGCCTATGGGTTCCAACTAGAGTTTGGAATTGGTAGCTATTTTTTTGGCCAACCTATTTAGATGGTTTAAGAGTCCTGGGGATTTAAAATTACAGAACATTGTATTGCCTAATTTCAATTTGATTTCTACCAGATCAGTGATGAGGTGGATGGGGCAATTTTGTTCCGGATGATTCTGGAGGAGATTGGGTAACTTGTCTTCATTAACCCAAACCAGAAACCGCGTAGTGCATGCCTTCCTTTGTTGCCTTTACTAAAGCTCAAGCTAGTTAGCTTTTGAAAACCCTTGTTTGTCCATTGAATTGTCCCATGTTTCAAGATCCTCGTGCTCCATCCCGTGGCTAGTGACGTATGACCCATGGTGAGGCTTTCTCATAGCCATTTGTTTGTATTTGGTACTGGGTTAGGCATAACCCCCAAGCCTCCCCACCATAAGAAAACATGTGGTCACAAAAACGAGAAGACCGGTCCTATCGCGATGAAACCAACAAGGAACGCAAGCAAGGAGATTGTCCGCGCCAAGTGCCCCCCCATATTCTTTTGCCATTCGCAGATTATTCTTGGGGTGGGAATACCACGTGACCCTCGGTCTATTGCCCTTCAAGCTACCTGGCAAAAACACATCTAAAAGGTCTCTTGTTTTCCAAAGAGAGACGGAATTTGTAGCTATTTTTTTGGATTTCCTAGGTTTTTCATTTCTTCATAGACTAACTCCACCCATACATTTTGAAGCTCAAAAAGGCTCCACAACATATGGAATCTCCAATAAATACAAAACCTTTCTTCTACATCTCTAAGTAGTCATTTTTAAATTTATCGATAGAAAAACACTATCAAACTTGCTAATCATTTGCATTTGTTAAAGGAGTCAATCCTCTCTGGCTACACTACCAAAAATATCCTCTATGGTAAATCTTTTGTTTTCCCTAGTATAATTCCTAAAGAATTTCAAATAATATTTGCAAGAGGTGCATTTGTGGCTTCGTATATATGTATATAGTCTCCTTGCATATCTCTTTCTTCTAAAAAACTAAGAAAGTCCATTTGACAACATTTGTGATGCATGATTTCAAAAAAAATCAAAATAGGTTTTCATAAAATGTTACCCACATGGGTATAGGTGAGGCAGATCAAAAAACTCCATAGCACATAGACCCCACAATTAAATTGCATTACTCAATAGAATATGTAGATCTACCCCCACCCATAGCTGATTCAATTTCGAAGATGGCAATGGAAATCTACTTGACAAATTTGACAAATCAGCCCAACAAAATAGGGTATAAATTGTTTTATTTCAAAACAACAAAAAAACAAAATGGGAACCCCACAAATAAAAGTTCGTTCCCCAGTAAATTGGTTGTTTCCTATTTCTATCTCCATTATAAGAGTGTCCTTGATTGTTTTAATTGTTTAGCCTTGTCATTTATCCATTATTTTTTTTCTCTATAAAACAAGTAATGAAAATTTTCCTGTACCAAACAATGTTTGTCCAAAATTGATCTTCCAAAGATAAAAACAACTAGTTTGAAAAGGAGAAATAAAGGACAATATGGTTTGCAAAAGGTTTAAATTGTTCTATACAAATAGTTACACAAGCTGATGAGTTGAAAGTTCTTCTACCGAAAAGAAAAAGGATAAATTGAAAGTATGAAACCTTAGAAGCCAACACAAATTTGGAAATTATATGAACAAAAGCGTGCGGTTGACACCCAATGACAACGCTTTTGTAGGATGGAAAACATCATACAAAAGAAACATAAATCATGGTTTAAAACATCCCAATAGTATTAGCAAAAATCATACCAAGTACTATTATAAAAAACATAAACAGGAAAATGGCTACATTTTCTTTTCTAAAATATCTGTGACCTCATAATCTAATAGAATATCATTAATATGTCTATAATTGTACCAAAACATATAACATTTGATAGTTAATATTGGATATAATTAAAAATTATGTTATTAAATAGATTTGAAAGGCCATCTAAAACTCCAATCAACTCACACTCCTTCGCACTCATTTTTCTTTGAAGACATGCATGCATGCATTTTTAAATAGGGTACAAAAGAGCATGCAACTCAGGGTTCTTTGTATTATTTTTATTAAATTACGTTAAATTATATAGACACACATTTTGACTTAAACTTGGGACAAACCCATAAATTTTTCTAGATGAATCAACGCAATCATAATAATTGTTGCAAACCTTTCTCTTTCCCACTTCTTTAATCCTAGAACCAACAATCTGGACAATATAACATTGACTTAATCCTGGATTAACATGTTTTCTGCATGTGTAATTTTACCATTAGGTTTAAAAACCACTAATTTATGGAACTTTGAGTCCCTTAATCCTTCAAACCAGGAAGAGTACAATTCTTGATTTCTTTAGTAAAAAACTATAAATTCATTAAGAAAAATGAGTCGAAGGAGTATCTCCTTAACTCAATAGCAGAAGAATACAATTTGCGATCAACCACCTATCGAAACAAGATTCACAAAGAAAGTATTATGCCAAAATTTGTCAAGCCAAGGGCTAAATCCCAAATAGGTGTTTAAACTAGAGATGTTTGTGTCGAGTTTGAAATTCACCAAGCTAACACTTGGCTCCAACTCAAGATCAAGGGTAAATTGTCATAAAAGTGATAATTTGTCCTTAAATTGACTTTTTTCTATAGTACAAGGGAGGTGGACTTGTAAAGTTAGAGAATTTGTGACTAAAAATGACATAGACCAAACCTTAGGGGGTCCAGATGAAAATTACCCCATTATTTTATTGTTTTGGGAGATGTTTTTCTTGAGAAGCCTCTGCTAGAAGAAGAGTTGGTTGGGAAAAAAGTTAAGATCCATTGATCTCAATCAGATCATGCTATAAGAATAGATCCTAATTCTTTCAAAAAAAAGTTTTTAAGGTCTACATCCGAAATTTAGATTAGATCTTCTTGTTTTTGAAGTTGAAGACGTTTAATTAGTGATTCATGGTCGTGATCTATGCGTATGATCATCCTAAAACCTATCTTGGATGGGGGATCAAAGGTTGGATTTTTGGATCAAGAAAACTACCAGAGTGACCTAGCAATTGGTACGTTGGCCAAGCAACCAGCCCTATTTCAGAATTTGTTTTGATGTTTGATTTGGCATGTTTGACTCTTAAGCATGAATATAACTACATGGACATGACCATATGACCTACTAGGATATACAAAGGTGCTGGTTTGTGTGGAACTAATTCATATAATAGATTTTATATATTAGTCCGGTAAGGAACAATTACATTTATACCTAATTGTCTGATATGTTGTCTTCTTTGATAACCCAAGCATGTTTATGAACTTTAGTATGTTGTAACTTACTATCAAGTATGTTTACTATGTATGTATGATTCATGATTACTTATTACTGATCTTTACTTAGTTACATGAGGTGGTGTGATGGAATGTGTGACTTTGACTTAGGGAATGCTTGATTTGGTACACCTAATATCATACATTAGGGGTTGTGGTCTAGGCCATTGCCCTTGGTGCCTTTAATGCATATTATAGCTGTTGTTTATGCATGTTAGGATGTTTATATGCATGGTTAGTGCACCATGTATATGGTACTACCCCTTTCAGCTTGGGAATTGAAGCCGAGTGACTTGTGATAGTAGTGGTTGAGTCCTTGGGCATCCAAAAGACGGCTTAAGTGTTGTGAGGAGACACAGACCCACCATTGTATTGTGCAGTGGTAGGGTTGCATATGTTTGGAGTAGGGCTCGTGGTGGTGCCTAAAAGATGGCTTGGGTGTCGTAAGGGGACATGAGAGGCATCTGCCCTAACATATGTGGATGGCCATAAGGTTTTGGGACTTCAAATCTGACATGCGGTATTCATCCCGTGAAGAATTGAAACTCCTAGATGGATAAGGATACTGGACCAAAAGGGCATTATACATGAGAAAAGGTATATAGACCACATATAGTATGTTACCTTTATGACCTTGCATTGGTTAGGATATGACCAACACAAGCTAGACTTATACCAATGGTCATGGTGAGAGTCTGTGGCCCTATAACCCTAGCCATTGTTGGATTGGACTTGTATCGCATACCTCGATGGTGACGCCCAAAAGACGGCTTGGATGCCATGAAGGATCTGTATGAGACCACCTAGAGGAGACTGGTGTTCATCTTAATGTGTGTCTTTCTAGGTATAGACTGGCATAGTTAGCTTATTAGTTGCATACTTAGACTTTACTGCACTCATATCAATTATGCATTTCATGCTATTTTGGTATATGTGGATTGTTGCCTTACTAAGTTATGTAGAACTCATCCTTGTGGATTTTCCTTATTTTTCTCAGATAACTATATAGGTACAGAAGAAACCCTGTATCCAAGGATGTGAAATCCCCCAAAACCCTAACCCAAAAATTCATATTGCAGGTTTGAAAACCTGAAGTGTGGGAAGAAGGCAACTGTGGGCCATTCAAGTAGATACCATTGGATTAGTTTTTGAACAAATGGAATTAGATGGAGATGATGCTGAGTTGGGAGTTTTGTCATAATTTGGAAGAAGAACTAACTCAAACGTTGACTGAGTTAGTAGATTGATCAAGAATATGATGATGACATGTGTAGAAGGTCCCGAAAAACCAGGTAGGACTCTTTTATAGCATAGAATAAGACTTAAGACAAAGCTAGGACATTTAGAGCCTTAACCTTGCTCTTGGAACAAAAGTACTATGGGTTGGTTGCCTACCCTGGTCGCCCTAGGTGACCCACCCAATTTTGGGGAAAAGGGCATTTTGGCAAAAAGTGATTTTTAAGGCCTATTTAATGATTTTTCGTTCTAAAACGTGTCATTATGTTCTAAAGCCGTTAGGAATGTTAGAGCTCTTCAAGAGAACCCTTCCCAATGTGAAGGAAAGTGTAGAGAGCATCCGTCAAGATTTTTGAACGTCGATTTGCTTTCTTAAAGATTAGTATTCATCTTCTTCATTTTAATTTTCTTCTATGATTAATTCCTCCTATTGCCAAGACCTATTTGAAGGCTTCTACTTGTTGCAACAACCTAATTCTTCTATCTTCTTTACTCTAGAGTGAATCCCCATTCACTCTGGTTCATCCGTGAATCTTTTGGATAGATTTTAAAGAAGGCCTAATATAGGATTCGTTAGGCTTTCATTCTTTTTGCTTTGTTTGATCTCTAAACTACGATAGATCATGTTCTAATATGATTTCATAAATTTCTAAGTATTTTCGGAGTAGTTTAGAACCCAAACGGGATGCCTTCTGTTGATTTGAGCCAAATTTATCCGTACACAGAAGGCTGGTTGCAAGGCTAGTTGCCCCGAGCGACCCACTCATTGACCAGCCCATGCTTTGGCAGATTGCATGTTCGAGTTGATTGCCCTAGTTGCCCTAGGCAACCCACTTGACCAACCACACTTTGTTGTGTTGGTTGTTTATTTCTCTTTTCAACATCATATCTCTAGGATTGTTTCTAACTTTGAACCAACATGTTAATAGGACTTTTTGGGAAGCGTGAACGTACTCTTTGACCTATTTTTACAAGGTTACAAATTGATAGCATGGTGAGGATGTTCACTTGCATACAACTATTGTTACATTCTTGATTGTTATGAAATTTGCTTATATGTTTTCATGATGTTGTTTAGGGTTTAGAAATGATTATTATGACGTTGAAATTATAGTATATAAGTGACTTATGATGCTCTTGATATATGGATCAACATGTGTTTGTATGAACTTAGATTGCCTTGTGAATTGAGAATATGATTGAATCTTTTTGTTATATTAAGTCGTGATTGTGAACTGGGGAATACCTATATAGGTCTTTCTGTCTTGGGACATCAATGGAGGTGGTAAGGGACACAATCATATGATGCCCCTCAACGCTTTTCACGATTATTGGATAACATGACTAGGTGGTCTAGAAGAGTTTGATTAGGTACCCTATCATATCATCACCCTATCAACGGGGTATTGATGCCGAATGACCTGTCGCAGCGGTATTTGGTTGGTGGGCACCCAAGAATGTGAGAAGCATGAGGTTAAACAACATTGCCATGGAGGCCATTCATTGGTAGAGTTACATATAATACGCTTGGGCTCTTGGGCGCCCAAGAAGGCTAAAAGCATGAGGGGACAAGAGATCTTCCATCCCATTATATGTGGATGACCAATAAAGTTAAGAGAAGGCGTAGTCCAAGAAGAAAATGTTGATTCTAGATAGGAAAGTATACTGAACCAAGAAGGCCAGAAGCATGAGGGGAGATACCTGAACCTAGTATGATGTGACTAAGTAGATGATTTGCATTGGGCTAGGTATATCCTAGACACGTGCTAGTACTCATGCCAATGATGTGGTGAGAGAGTGGTGACCTGCACCCCACTATGGTGATAGTCCGAGAAGGATGCCTTGACCCCTTACTCAGGATCTTAAGACCGATAATCAACTTGTGAGAGATCAAAGTGACAAGACCTACCAGAGAATGCTGGTGTTCTATCTTAATGTGTGTCTGCCATTAGAGACTAGCATTTGTTAGAGTATAGTTGCATACTTGCCTTTTGCCTCATGTCAATTGCACTATGTGATGTATTGATTTGGATTATGATATTGGTTATTTGTTTGTGAACTACTCGTTGAGTTCTTTTGAGCTTTTCCTTTAGGGACAATATTGTTTTACACTTTGTTGTAGATCTAGATGTTGCAGAAATCCAAGAATACGAGACACCGATGACCGATCCATACGGTGTACAAGATTTTGGGGACTATGACTTTCACAGTGAAGAATGTTTGTGTCTCTGCCTACATGTACTAGAAATAGTTTGACTCATGAACTTATCTATATCATTCGTGATACGGAGATTTTTGAATTTAGAAACTATACTTTTCTTAAGGACACGTAGCTGATGTAAACTTAGGATATTTTGACTTTACTTTATTCCTTTCCAGTTGTTTAATTTAGATTTGACGTCACTTCTAAGCTCTGATTTAGTTTGAGATCCTCAATACTTGTTATGATTCTTTATTAATATTATTGCTTTGATTTATTCTTGCTTATGATTGGACTATTGTGTGGAATGGTTGGTGATTGTCTAAGACCTAATCTATGAGGCTGTGGATCACATCCCCGGATATTCAGATAAATGGATATCGGCTTGGTGGATGTGACAAAGGGAAATCACCATTGAAGATATACTAGAGATGTTATTTGGTTTCATCTCGATTCATTGAAGGAATCAAATTCAATCGCAACAAGAAGCATATAAAGACTTTTTAAGGAATAATTTTTTTTTTCTTCTATATAACAACAGTAGAAGCAGTTGGTTTGAGTTTAGAATCTAGAATCCTGGAGTCATCAATTAAAGAGGCAAGTCTAGTGTTCCAATATCCATCTTTCATATAGGCATGCCTAAATTTGAAGCCAACAGGATGCTTCATAATATCTAATTATAATTATTAGATAAAAGAGATAATTGATTGAAAATTTTAAACTTCAAGAGATCAGTGTGACAAGAATATTTTCTTCTAGGAGATAAAAGCAGATAAAACCAAATAAGATAGTAACACCACCAACAACAACAACTTGATGTTATTTTTAACTAAAAAGGTTTAGCTTTTAGTTTAGGTACTAATTTTCAAATCAATTGTATTTAAAGTCATACTTGATACTGACGTTCCAATGACAAAAGAAATCTAAACATGAAAATTGAAAATTGTTTCTTATTACCTCTAAAGATATTCTTTTGGGCAGTAGAATTGTTTTATCCCTCAAGACAATTACATTAGAACTCTCTATTTATTTCAAAATAATTAAATCAAACAAACCTTAAAACTAAGTTTTAGTTTTGACTTTTGTTGTGTGCATCCATGGAAATGGTCGCCTTGAGATAGTATAAATTACAGTCTATGCATTATATTCCTCATATGCAAGAAAATGCATCATGTTCTACAAAAATTGAAAATATATTATGTAACATATATAATGATATAATCTTTAATTTTTTTTTTGACAAGGAACATTAATATATTAATGAAAATTGGGACGGGAACCTTTTGGTATTAAATTTTTAACATCAGAAGGTTATTAATATCATGTTTTGTCACATAAGAAAATATCTTTTTAACCTATTTTAGATATTTATAATTAAATTTAAAGAGAACTTGGTTGCATGGTCAAGATGAACTTACGCTCAATATAGAAGTGTATGAATATATGAGTTAGAATTCTCTATCCCTGAGGGAAAATGATTGTGCTTTCCCTCACAAATTTTCACTATATATTTAGGAGGGAGACCCACTTTTAGTTCACGTTGTCTATGCTCAGTGGTGGAGGCTCTACTAATGTGTGGTAGAGGCAAGGGTAGGGGCAAGTGCTAGTATTTCACATGTGAAAAGTGGGCTAAAGGGGTCTCTTTAAGGAAGGGGAGTGTTGATATTTCACACAAAGAAGGCCAGAGGAATCTCTTTAGGAAAGTTTAAAAGTCCATCCTGGGGGGGGGGGGGAGCCAAGGCTCTCTGGCCACGGAGAAGCTCTGCCACTGGATGGATGGGTGTGAGGGGAGCACAACTAGGTAAAGCATCTGGGTTCTAGAAATACCAAGTTGTACTCACAAAAAGACAAAAAGTTGATCTAGAGATATGTTTGCACGTGCATTCCTACCAATCTGCACTAAGGATGTCAAACAATACAATATTGGTGATGTGGTGCCGTATTGATACGTTATAGAAAATTAATACTCAAAAGTGTGACATACTGTTCATGCATTGACATTTACAAACTACTACCACCATCATGATAGGATATGGTTTCGCCGCAAAAAATGGCACACACACCATCACGTTACTATACCGGAGAAATTGTTTTAAAAAGCACACTACATCGTCTTTTAAATAGCTTATGGATGGGACCAAATTGACACATTCGGACCCGTTTGATACCCACCATGTGTTTCTACTCCAATAAACACCAAGAGTTATTTTGATGTTTATAGAAGTAGATACACTTTTGTAGGCGTTTCATAACTTGATTTTGAAGTGTAAATAATATTAATAGACACTTATCACAGGAACCAGAGATAGAGATGATGAAGATCACGGACCCCCTTCGTAAAGATAGGGGCTATAAAGATAGGGGCTAATGTTTCACCAGAGATAGGAAAGATAAAGAGGAACTTTAGTCACTAGAGATAGAGAAAATTAAAGAACAAAATGATCCTCATTGTTAGGGTGGAAAAAGCAAAATGGAAGATTCTTGTCACAATATAAGAGGTTTTAACGAGGTTCTTATGTTTAGGATACCAAATTCCATGAATACCTCTCTCTAAAACTGTTTCACATAAACCCAAGTCATCTAGCTTTTGCTTCAAAAAAACAAACAATAACAACATTTGTCGTTATATCTAAAATGTTTTTCAAAGTAAAAATCTTTATAAATTTTAATTTATGTAACAAAAATCACTAAGAAATAAATACAATTTCAGCAAATCTATTTTTTCCTGAAGCAAGAAACACCAAAAATAAGTTATCAAATGTGTCCACATCTCCACACTTCATCAATTTCTATACTTTGGACCCAAATTTTTTTATTACATGATCCTTCTGTAATCATAATTAATCAATAAAAGGATCTTAAATTTATTACATCATCTTTCGTAATTATAATATAATAAACAAATGGATCAACTATAAATTATTTGTGATGGAAAATATCACAATCAGAGAATGAAGCCAACAAGAGTCAAAACAGAGTTGTTCTTCATAATGGTGCATTTGAAATGGTCCGACCGGTCAAACTGGTATTCAAGTGCAAAATACCAACCGAGAAAAGTCAAACAGTTGACCATGGAATCTTCCGAAGGAGGGAGTGGCAATATGGTAATTTTAACTAAACTAGTCAGTGGTAATATCGTAACTTCAACACACAGCCACCTTCTGGTCCTTCTCTCTGTTCGTGAAGTGTGAACACATAAATCCACACTCAGTTGTTTAACAAGAAATCTCTGACACAACTTCACAGGCAAAGATTTATATAATTTAAAAATGGAAAAAAATTAAATAAGTCTCCAAAACAGTGAAAATTAAGCAAGAAAATAATAGAAAAAAAAGAAGAAATTCAACAGAAAGGGACGTTTGGAGATTGGATTGATCTAAACGTAACCCTTTTTCTTACCATTTCTTCCTCTTTCTAACCTGTAATACTGAAGATCGATGCTCGAGTTTGGTCGGTCTGAAGTTTGGAGATAGAGAGAGGAGCGATTTGCAGAGTTGGAGAAGAGAGAGTGAGTAATAGACTATAGTTTAGGACGAGAAGTCAAAAAAGGCGACTTTGATCTTGATAAAGCTACGGTAAATAGGTTTTGTTTATTTGTTTTTCAATTTTGGCTTCTGGGGTTTCTTTTTCATTTTTACAAAGTTGCTACTTAGTGGTTTCGGAAGGATACAGCTTGAAAAATTGCTTTTCTTTGGATCTTGGGTTTTTGGATTTTTAAGCTACTCTAGGGTTTTGCGGGTTCAGAGATGATGTTGATGATAATCTTTTGTTACCCTTTCACCGAGTTTGTCCTGTAATTTGTTCACTTTTTCTTGAAAGTCTGCGAAGTGAGCTTGATCTTTGTTGGGTACTATTTAAAGTTTAGATTTTGTTGGTCAATGTTTAGTCGTGTTTGGGTGTGATTGTGAAGTGGGTTTGAAGTCTGATAAGTTCATTTTCCCCCCTCTTTTTGTTATTTCATGCTTTTGGGTTTGAGTGTTTTTCTCTTTGGAGTTTTAACGGTTTCTTCATTTACTGAGTTTGCTGAAGGTTAGGGTTTTGAGTCTCGGGGTTCGGCTTGGGTTTGGGGGATTAAGGTGGTGGTGGTGATGATGATGCATGGGGAGTAGAACAGTGAGGCCTGGTGCGGAAAATGATAGGGAAGCAGCAGGCGGTATGCCGGGCTTCAATCCTCAACTACCTGCTACTCATGCAGTGTAAAGTTCTTCTTCAACCACTCTCCTTCTAATTGATTTAACTTTCCTTTTTGCATGTCCACTTGGCTGTTAATGTTTTTACCTTTTTTCCCCCCCTTCCTCTTGGCCTTTAGCTTCTCTAAAGAAATTGTGGTCCTTTTGGTTTTAATGTTATTTTGTAATCATATTACTCTTATGTCAATCTATCCCCTTCATTTGTTGTCTAGGTTTGGACTCAATGAAGAATAATTTACATCAACAGATATGAAACTTCATTTATACTGTTCTTTCGTTAGTGAACTATTTGTACCGGATGTGAATGTACGGACAGAGAATTAAAACTTTTTCCATTCCAAACTGCTTAAGCTCTTGGTTTGGTTTGATGTCTTATGATCAAAATATGATGCTTTGATTGAATTCCAGTATTTTGAGATGTGAGTACTTTAAATTCTGGTTGTCAGGGTTGGAAAGTTTGGTTTGGGGGGGGGGGGGGAGTCACTGAGTCAAATGGGTTTAATGCGGTTTGTAGTTAGTCTTGATGTGTCACTTTAATTACTTTGGTGTGTAGTGCCCTTGTGACAAGTCAGCAAAGAATATGAAATTAAAAAGAACATGCATCTAAAATATAGCATATATGAAGAACATACCAAATTTCACATACCAGTGATCAGATGAAACAGTATGAACTAATGTGAAAGGATAACTCTTGGGCTACTCTGGCACTTACCTGTAGTTTCTGGAGTAAGCTTGAGTGCATTCTTTAGTTAGTTATTTGTTGGGTTATTTCTCTTTAAGTTGCACATCTTACTGATGCAACTGTATTATCTGGTAATATGGTTTCAGTGGCACAGAAAGAAACAACACCCCTTCTCCTCGAATTTCCGACTTTGGGACGCTGGATAATTCTGTTGGATTTCGCATAGAGGATGCTGTGGGCCTCAGTAGAAGTATGCACCCGTTCTCTTTTTTTTTTTCAATATTTTAATTTGGTTATGAAGTCTATTTCAATATCAACTATTGGGCAACCATCTCCATTTCTTCTGTTCTGTTCTGTTGTGACTTCATTTGAAACAAAAGAAGTTTATCTCTCATGTATCACTACAGGTAGTTTTTTGCATCATGTTCGGTTCTATTGTCTTCTGATATGCCATCTTCGGAAGTTGTGAGGAGATTGGCCATTCTGTTGCCTTCTTTTTCATTTTATTTTATTTCTGAATAAATAGAGGAAGCATAAATGTTGATGCACAAATATTGTGCATGCTTTTGGGTCATGGTTGTGTAATGTTTTTTTCTTTTTCTTTTTCGGGGCCCTGTTTTATAAATTTACTATTGGCATGCATTTCGTATTCTTTAATTGAGGGAGCTTGAATATAGACTTGGCTTTAGTGCTGACATGGCATTCTCTAGAAACTATTTAGGTTCATTTGGATATAAGAAATGAGTTTGGCATGCACTTATATTTACAGGGATGCAGGCTGTAAGACAGCAGAATTTTGCGAACAGATTGTTCTTGTTACATAGTTCTCAATGAATCAGTTGGTTGGTCAAATGATTCTGTACATGTTGTGGATGGGTCACATATTATCAAAATTCTTTGCATTAACTGCTTATTTTATTGATGATAGGTTTCTTTTCTCTCTCTCTCTCTCTCTATCTATCTATCTATATATCAGTAGCCATGTTCTTTGAATTCATACTTGTATAGAGCCTCAAATATTTTTACTGATTTCCTTATATACCTTTTGACTTTTACATTTCTCAGTAAAATTTGATATTCTTCTTTGACATTTTTAATCTCTGTTCATTTTCCTAGATTGTACCTAGACAAGTACTTATTACAATAATTGCATTACAACAATTTTTTGGGTAGAAATTGCATTACTGCAATTACGAATAACAAGTATTACAACATCTTATCTGTAGGTTCAATAATTAAGGTACACCTAATGGCTAATATAACTCTTTTCAAGTAAAAAGATGGAAATTGTTCAAGTTTGATCTGGACAAAAGATGAAATGCAAAAGTGAGTTATATAATTCATTTTAGGTAATTCATATTTGAACAAACACCAATACATGCATTTGCACGTTTGACCTTACCAGTGTATGTATGTAGACACTAGTAATAATGCACGGGCTTGTGTGCGCATGACCTGCATTAAATGCCTTCAGATTTGCATGAATGCCAATCTGAAATGACATCAATGTCCTTGGATCCCCTATTTAATGGTGTTTCTTTTCTTTTGGATGATTAAGTAAATTTGTTGACCAAAGGGGGGGGGGAGGGGTGAAGAATACAAAGAGGATGGAAGCCAACCAAAACAAAGAAGAAAACAAAATCTCAACAGTAGGCATCAAGCCTAGCCACAGTTCTAAAGGCGAGCAACCTAGAAATAAAATCAAAAGCAGAAGCCAACAATGAACCCTAATTCTTTGCCCTATTTTTTTCCTTCTTCTTCCTGGGAGATTGAAATCGACGAAGAAATCTCCATCGATTTAGTAACAATTGTTGGAGACATGGTTACTTCCTATTTGAAGGTGTTAATTGGAGATTCTCTACGTATGAGTACCTTTCCCATTTAAAAATCTCTCTACTTTCTTGAAAATTTGAGCACTAAAGTGATTAGTTTTTATTCATTATTGATCATCAGATTGCTTTCTGATTTGTTTTTTATGATCACTTTGTCCTTTTGAAGATCCTGGATTCAATCCAACAAAATCAACTGGACAGACTGCTACTTTGGACCCCTTGCAATTTGGAAATTTTGCTAAGGTAGGTCCAAATACTGCTAAACTTGTTGTGAATTTTTGATTTGATGGCAAATATTCTGCCTTTTGAATTTATATGCGGTGGTTGTGTGGCACTAATTCTTGTTTCTACTTCTTCTCCTTGAAAAACAGTCTTTTGTTTCCTCCGATGTAGCACAACTTGCTTCTAGGGCTGTGCCTCAGAGGTTTCCATCGAATAAAGGGCAATCAAATCTGGGTTCTATACCTAGTGGTCATTTTGAAAACTGGGGAGACTCTGCAATGGCAGATGCCAGTCCTCGGACTGATACATCAACAGACGTGGATACTGATGATAAGAACCAAAGGGTGATTAGTCTAATTTTTGCTCTTTCTGTACACTGGTTATGGTATTATCTCTGTATTATCTATGATTATATATATTTTACAGATGGTATCATTCATATCTTATAAACAATGTCACCATGCATATCTTTTCAACAATTTGTTGAAGCATATTGAACTGTTTTCTTACTTTCTTGTTTATATAATTGTATACCATGTGCATTGAACAGATGAACTAAAATTGAGTTCTCTGATGCAGATGGAAACTGGTCAGTCTCAGTCTACTGCTATCGCGGCTTCTGATTCCAGCGACAAATCTAAGGAAAAAGTAGGGGATCAGAAGGTAGTTTGAACAGAGATCATGGACGCTTCCATGGATGGGTTTATAGTATTTGGTTGTTTATAATTTGTTTTATATTTTCCAGACACTTCGTAGGCTAGCTCAGAATCGTGAAGCTGCAAGGAAAAGCCGATTGAGGAAAAAAGTATGCTTCCATGTTGTCTTTCACAGTTCCACTGATATTGACTTTATTTCCTGTAATGTTTATAGTATGAGATATGGTAACAGGGGTAAGGTAAGTTGTGAGCCCCTTCAGCATATAGGGCATACCTGGAATCAACCACTAACGGAGATTAGATGTAGTACAAAGTATTACATATTCCGTTAGTTGGGAAAGGCTTATTATAGCCCAGGCTGGAATTTTGAATGGTGGAACTGGATTCATATGTGGTCAATTCACTTTAGTTGGGAAAGGCCTAGTTTGAGTTCAGAATCTATTAGGTTCTGCTGATAAACTTAGTGGAGAGAAGTCACTAGAGGCATTTTATTATACCTGAAATTCTGGCTACTATAGAATAGGATTAGGAGCCTAAAAATAGACAAGAGTAGTATGAGGAAGAATGAAGTAAGCACTTGTACAGATACTTTGTGTTCTCTTTCCTTCAGCTGCTCTCCATGCCTTCCCAAATTGACTGAACTCTCCATTAATTCAGCAAGATGAGTATTTCAGGTTCCTCCCTTAACTAGCACTGGAAGAACTGAAGATAGACAGGAGGACTATGGTTTCAATTCATCCTATTCTTAGTTTTTACCCTGAATAGGGATGTGAGCAGAGTGTCCATGATGGCTGGTGCTAACTAACAGCACAGTGGTAGTTTGCTGTGAGCTTATTTATGGTAAGATGAAGGTGATGCTGGATTTAAGTTGCTAGCACTATTGATAAATCCATTTGCGACGGAACTCAAACCATTTGATAAGTATTGTTGGTTGTAACAGCACTGTCCAAGAGGTGTACATGAGACTTCAACTTCATGTGTGATGCAGTATCCAAGCCCCTCCAGCCCAAAAGAACAAGTGGAGGGCCAGGGAGCCACCTAGGGTTGCTGCACATTTTTTTTTTCTTTTTTCAGTTGCTTAGTTTCAATTATAGTTGCTTTCTTTGTGTCTACTCGGGTCAGGGGAAAAATTGTAAATCCTGTCCATTTGAGGGGTATATTTGGTATGCAATTTTCTTTTATTAGAAGTTTGTGTTTAATTGGAGTTTTAAATCAGTCCTAGTAAAGTTCAGACTATAAGACCTAGTAGTTGTTGAGTTCTAGTAGCATTGTGCTGCAAATCCAAGTCCAAGTAGGAAACCCAGCCCCAGGCATGTATAAATTTAGCCTCTACTTGATGGAAGAGGCAGTTCTGATTATCAAGTAATCAAGCTTCCTGTTCGAGCACTGTGTTTACGTTTTAGTGTTGAATCAGTCAAGTAGTTTGAGGATTCATGTAGTAGCAGGTCTGATTTTATCAAGAATTTGAAAGAATCAACCCTAGGAAGGTTCTAGGTAGAGTCCAGCTCATATCCTTGTCAGTGGCTGTGGAGATAGCCAGCAGCATTCCAGCTTCATCCAGGCTCCATTAAAGGTCCAAACCAGGTACTATTGGACATCAATCCCCTTCTCTTCCCACATCTTTCCCATTTGTTGTGTTTTCTTGAATTTTTGGACTTTTCTAGTGACCCAAAATTCAAGGTCAGATCTTTGCCAATCTAACCATTATGTGTCCCAAACTTTTGGAACCTCATCCCCCTCAACCCTAATGATCTTCCATCCCAGTTTCAGCTCCATCAGACCAACCAAACCCTTGATCTGTCCATCCTTGTTGTCAACCTGTTTTCCCTCCAAAATCAAGGAACCTAATATCTTCCAAACCACCCATTGAAATTTATTGATAGAAGATGATTCTAAGGATCAACATATAAATTCCTTCCAGTTTTATCCCAATCCCCTAAGTTTTCATCCCATCTCAAATCTACCCCATATCAAGGAATTTTCAACCTCCCATGGGATGTGTTAAAATATCCTTCATACCCTAAATATTGTTCTACCTTTAACCGTCTATGTCCAATCAAACAAACCAAACCCAAGTAGGGAATTGGAGCACAATTATTAGGAACCAATTGGGAAACAAGCACCCATACACCCTAACCAAAACCCTAGTTTTGGGCATGGAATCCAAGTCTAGCCCTAGAGATCCTTGAAGCTGTAGCGCTATTCAATCAAGGCTGCATCAGTATGAGTCTCTTCAGTGTTTTTTTTAAATGGAAGACAGGTTGTTGAAGTAACCCGGGGGCGGGGGCGGCCTCCGGGGCCCCCCCTAATTAACCAGGAGCAAAAAAAAAAAAAAACAAGAGTTATTTGCATGTCCCAACTATGGGGACGCCATGGTCTTGCCCCCCCCTGGAGGCCAGTCTAGATACAAGGCCTAAGCTATACATATCCTTTCTCACCACTTCTCCTAAAGTTATCTTAGGTCTACCCCTAGCTCTTCTAATTGATCGAGCAGCAAATTAGGGTTTGAACATATGCTGTTTGGGTTAAAATCTCAGTGGACAGTTGTGTGTTCTTAGGGTTTCTAGGGTTAAGTATGGGGTGATTCAAGGGTTTAGTTAAGTTGGATTTAATTCTGGCATTGTTGTTTTGTGAATTCAGAATTAATCCAAAGAGGTAGGGTTTTGAAAATAGGTCCCCTAGTTGGATTAGGATTCTTGAGGTGTTGGCTAGGGTTAGGGTTTGAAGGGGAGGTAGAGAAAGTGTAAGAGGACACTATCCTAAAAGGGTTTAGAATTTGGTTGAGAGGTTTGGGAGTTATGGGTGCTTAAGTGAAAATAGGGTTAGGGTTACTGGATGTAGAAGATGAATTGCAGAATCTGAGAAAACTAATGGAAGTTGGGTCCTAGAGGGAGGAGAAGGTATTGGGTAACGGAGGGGCAGGGGTGCAATCCTTGGGAATCCTAGAGGGATTGGGGTTGGATTGGGATTGGGAGGGGGCCTGTTGTACCCGCCAGGAGGGGAGAGGTGAGGGGAATGTCGCATGGGGGTTAGGGAAGGGATGTGGTTGGAGAGGATGGGGAGGGCTTGGGACCTACTTGTTGATGAAGTTCATTGAAGACTTGCTGAAATTTAGAAGCTTCAGTGGCTGCTGCAGGTTTGGGGAAGAACATAATTGGAAATTGCAGAAAAAATAAGAAAATTCCACAACTCAGGTTGTGGCCCTGTGGGCTCTCTCCCACGACTCCAAGTCCTCCCTGAATGCTCTTTCTAATTTAATTCATCAAATCTGATTCGTTGCAAGGTGTGAGGGGGCCATTTATAGCATTATTACATCTCAGGAAAACAACTAGGACTCAAATAAAGAAAACCAACTTGAACTCTACTTAGGGAACCTACTTGGACTCAACTTAGGGAATCTGATTTGGATTAGAATTCTCTATTACAACTAGACTTAACTTTCTTAGCTTTCTTATCTAGAAAAGGACTCTTAAGTAAGAGTTCCTGGACAAATACAACTTGCAAAATCAACTTTTAAAAGGAATCCTACTTGAAATTGGATTCCAACTTGGACTCCTACTTAGACAGCACTCTAACCACTTGGCCAATTGAAGAACAAATAGTAGATCTGTGATCCTAAAATTATTCTGGATTCTTCTGGATCAATTTGGAGCCCAAAGGAGGTGGGACATGACCAAAATACCCCTTTGGTAATCTGGCCAGCTCTTGGTATCACATCATTGTGGGCTGAATTTGGCCACAGAATAGGAAGTGCCCTATGTTCGCCAATCCTGGTTACATTAGTTATTTAGTAAGTCGAATTCGACTTAATATGGTTCATGCATGTTTTAAGTTCTCATCTCCATTTGAAGAGGAGGGCCATATGCCCATTACTGAATTTGTTGAAGAGATGAAATTCAGCCAAGTTATATCGTTTTGGTTACAGGTCGAATTGGTCACCAGAAAAGGAATTAAACAAAAAAGTTAGGATAGATGCAGTGATCTGTTGGACTTTTGATTAACTAGCATCTCTTTTTTCCAATTGACCTCCTCCTAACTTCAGTTCCTAGGAGGTCGAACACAATGCTGACACTGTTCTAGTTACTGAGTGGAATACTACTAGTACCGACACCTGTTGTATCCATTTTAATGCCTTTTTTCTATTTCAATCTCCATGATAAAGGAACCCTAGTTTTTGCATTTACATTCCATTCCACTTATTCCCATTCTTCACAAGCCTTGGCTAATTTCTTTTTCTTTCTTTTGCTTCTTTCAGGCATATGTCCAACAGCTAGAGAGCAGTAGACTGAAGTTGACACAACTTGAACAGGAGCTTCAGAGAGCTCGTCAGCAGGTTTGTCGCTATCCAATTTTCCCCCCTGTATTCTGCTGAGTGTTTCAAATGGTTGGTTTTATGGCATTTTTTACCCTCACGTCTTTTTATATCATGTAGGGCATTTTTATTTCGAGTTCTGGAGACCAGTCTCATTCAATGAGTGGAAATGGTATTGTCATTTTGCTCCCATATCTGCTTTTTTCCTCTAGATTGGGGCTCAATTATAGATGAGTCTGATTTTTACATGTTTGAAGTACTTTTTGGTACTTCAATAAATTACAGATAGGGAAACAAGTTTCCATTGATTGCAGAAGCAAATACTACTTTGTTGTTGGTGGTTTGCAAAATAATAAAGTGTAGGTCCTACAGACATCATTTAATTTCATAAATTGTGGATGGCATAGTGGTAATTGGAAGTTAAACAGGGCATCTAAAGTCACACCTCACCTGAACTACTGTAAGGCATGACTTGTATGCTACACTGGCACACCTCACAATTCCATAGATCTTGATATCAATGGCATAAAGAGAATCCATAGCAGCAGCAGAATAATTGAACCATATTAGTTCAAATGATTATGGTTCTCACAAAACATTCTGTTAGAGTGCTATTTGCTTGTCTTATTACATTTGAAGCATTTAAATAAACTTAAACAAAGGTACCTGAAGAAAACTCTAATGTCCATAAGCACAATGCACACACACACAAGAAGTGTCGTATGTCCTTATCTCTTGCACAACCAACTGTATTCTTTCAATGCTGGAGTATTACCTGCCACAATATCTAAAAGAAATATTTTTCAGAAGCTTTTGAATGCAATCTCAGTGAGGGGAATGCAAGTGCAATGCAACTCTAGATCCTCTAACATGCAACTATACGATTAAAGTGAATAATTATGCAAGTTGACCGCACAAATAAATCAGACCACTTGTAGTCTATGATAATGCATGCTCAATTTATTAGAAAATAAAAACCTAGCAAACTATCTCTAAGTCTCAATTGATGTTGTACTATTAGGACACATTATATAGATCTTAGCCTCTCCACTGCAAGATCGTCCAGAGATGCTAGCCATCTTAGCCTCTTTACATGAAGAGAACCAGAAATGCTAGCCTAGTTGCTTTTGGAAGTCACTAGTTACAAACACCCGGTAACCCACGATATAATCTTGTTCCATTGCTTTTCCATGTCATACCACCCACAATGAACTTGCCTGTTTCTGGTAGAACTCCACATTGTTCTATAGGCTAGGTAGCTTGGAATAATCTGATTGTCTATGCCTAATAGGATTATCATCTGTTGTGACAATTAATGTATTAGGTTTTCAAGCATCCGATATGGCCTCATAATTAAATAGCCTTTGGACCTAAAACATCAACAATTATGCAATATGCATGCTTAGGGCCTGAGGAATAACCTAAAAACACTCGATGTAATCCCCACAGTGGTAGAAATTGATTTCAAAATTTCTGTTCACAGATTCTGCTTATTTATATGCATTGAAACAGTAAATTATGGGATAAGTAGATCCTGAACTCAATTTAATCTGACTTTGATTTTAGTTAAACTTGACTTCTAAAACTAACATCCCTGAAAGGGCCAGAGTCAAAATCAACTCCTAGGGTGGGTATGAGATTTCCTAAAATACAATGTTCAGAATTGTTCTATATTTATGTACATAGTGAAAAGACAACTCTAGAACCAATGCCTAATGATTTTTAATTAATATTTTTGACAGATGTATTTCATAACATAGATTTAATATCGAATGATGTACCTTAAGAATTTCAGATGTAAATACCTTATAAAACTCCATATATGATTTTGACAGAAACCAGGTTTGAGATGTGGTTCCAATCTGTTATTCTGATTGTGGTATTCTATTATCCTATCAGATGAGGTCAGCAAGGTTTCAGATTTGGTGGGGAACTTCATTTACATGTCATTCATAGCCTCTAAAATTTCAGATCTAAATTCCATTGAGTATTTAGAGATACATTTATTCTCCCATGACTTTGACATAATCAGTCCATACCCAGCAAAAGGTTAAACCTAACTTAACTGTCTTTATCAATTTCAATGGTTAATAAAACAAAGAAAAGAGCTATAGTTCATCCTGTAATTCTTCCTGTGATCACCTGAATCAACGCTATGGTCATCTGACAATCCCTTCAAAATTTCCTATTTATGGTCGTGGGTTGAGGCTAGAGATTACAGGGTTGCCCCACATTGGGATTCAACTGTCATCCCAAGGAGGTTTAGAAATAATCATCAATAATGTCTACCCAATTTGATAAGAAAACTCACAATAAGATCTAGGTTATCATGATCTTAACCAGTAACATAACAAAGAGAGAGATCATGGAACAAACCAGATCGAGGGTTGTGCAGCAATCTCTTCAAGCCCTTGTTCTTCTTCTCTTTTTTTTTGAGTCTCCCCTTCCCCTTCATCTTTTCCCTAATTTTCTACAACTCTCTTCTATTTTATCTCCAATATATCTCCTTTTCTGATTTATTATACTAAAATCCAACACCAACTCCCAAAACCCACTTTTACCAATCAATGTTAATTTTTTTAGTTGGAATTTAATAAAATACAAAAAATGAATAACTATGTTGCACTCATAGGATTTGAACACTAGACTTAATTCTATATAATTAATGTTTCAAACCAGTTAGCTACTACTAATTATAAAAGCCCAGAAAATATACTATTCAAAGCATGGTATTACCTCTAACTAGTTAAGATGAGGAAGGACTACCCTTTTCTTTACTACCCCAGCCCTCTTTTCCATTTTTGCTGAGTTTGGGGTGGGGTCAGTGGTTCATTGAGAGTTAACAGCAGATATTCAGGTTTGAGAGGTAGCAATGGCTGCCCACAAAATTGAGGATATGTTTCCCATTTGTATGGCCTTTTGGAATACGATGTGGACATGACAAATAGTAAATACTGTCAATATGCCATGTAAATTTTAGACCATCCAATCTCTTTGAAGCTGTTGGTCCTCTAAAAAAACAAATATTTCAGCAGGCCGAGACTACTTCCTCCTCCTCTACCAGCTACCAAATAAGCAACATCAGTGATACCTCCTATCGATATGGATACACGCCCACTGAAAATTGAGAAATATCCACACCGTGTGAGATGTGGCACCATCTCCCAATGCATAACAGCATAAATCGAGCTTTAAATTTTGCTGAAATTACCAAACTACTTTGCCATTTGGTGCCACCAAGAGACTGACACAAAAGAAATAGAAAATCATCAAAATTTCGCTGAGGTATTCTGGTTTTGGCAAAGGGGAAGTGGGGGTGAAAATCAAATTTTTTTTTGAATCTTGCACATGTGGGCACCCCTGCTTTCCAACAACTTTCTAATTTCATTGGATTGTTTAACTGGTGCCCTTTTGTGATGAGTCTTTGCCAATTACAATATCTAATTTCAAAATGCCAATAAAAAAAACTACAACGTTATTGTATTCAGTATGGAAGACATTCGTTATGGTCTACTTAGCCGGGCTGATTTGAATGACTTCCTCCATGGGAAGATTTTTGTCGTCACCCTCAGAGAAATACCTTGGTCATCCTATCCAGTTGTCCTCAAAGAGAGTGCAATGTTTGGCTACTGCTGCAAAATGTTTCCTGCCAAGCATGTTGTGAATATTATGGTCCTTTGACACCTTTTGCAATACTAGTAATTGCAAAGCAGTTAGATGCCAAAAAGAGCAGCAGAGGCCTGATGTAACCCAGGGTCTGAGCCAGTCTTCAGGATCCTCTCTAATTGAACCAGCAGCACTTTCGGACTAAAACCCTGCTGTTTTGGGTTGAAACCTCATACGACAGCTGTTAAATGGCACTCAAAACACTCAGGGAACCTTGCAGCTGGGTTCCCAACTCTTGGATCTAGGTGTGGGTGGGTCTAGGGGTATGTTTGTGATAGCATTAGGTCTGAAAACCTAAGAAAAATATTATTTGTTTAACAATCTGCAATTGCAGAAATTTTCCAATTAAAATTAAGTCTCCTAATGTGTTTTGGACTTTTAGGTAGGGTTTGGGTTTGGATCAAAGGTAGGTAGGGGTGGGGATGCTAGTCCTAATAGGGTTTAGGCTTTAGTTGAGGGGTTTGGGAGTTATGAAAGTTTCAGTGGATCTAGGATTGGGGTAAGACTAGGGTTTGGATTGGTCTGACTCGGCTGAAATTGGGAGGGAAGGTCACTAGGGTTAGGGGAATGATGTTCCTAAAGTTTGGGAGTGATCTCTCCCACGAGTCCATGTCTTCATTTAATGCTTGTTTATTCAATTCATCAAATCTCCTCCATGTCTTCATTGAATGCTTGTTTATTCAATTCATCAAATCTGATTTTCACATGAGGGTATGTCTCTTTTTTATAGCCTTACATTGAAGGAAAATTAAACTTGGACTCTCTAACTTGACTCAACTTGGAATCCACTTTTGAATTGGATTCCCTTTACACTTCAATAACTTAAATAAAACAACTTGACTCTTAGTTATTATTAACTTGCAAAAATAAGCAATCAACTTCCAAAAGGAATCCTGCTTGGATTCCAACTAAGGACTTCTACTTAGACATGGACTCTCACTCCAACAAGGATTCTGTCATAACTCATCAAGGAATTATCCGAAGTATAAAATAAATTAGATCTAGAATCCTTGGAAGGAGTGGATTCTAAGGGAATCCCTCTCGAATAGGGACTCCTACTGAGATTGGGACCCTTCAATAACTTGACCAGTAAAAGTAGATATGGACTCCTGACAGTAGCCTGCATCTGACTAGCCCTACTACTAGATCCAAAGGAGGGGTAAAATGACCAAAATACCCCTGGACAGAATTCAGCCAGCCCATTGGTGCATCAATGGCCCTGGTTTGTGGTCCAAATCTCAATGGATATTATGTGGCCTGGGCCTGGTTACATCAGCACCAGTCCCCTAATGCTCCATCTCTATTTCGCATAGGTAGCATTGCAGCAGTTACCCTAATGACTCTCTTTTCTTTGTTACAGACGGCTATAAATTACAACTGTATGCAATTATAGATGGCTATAAGCCTATAAGGCTATTATTTTTGTAGATTCATATTTCCATCTTACTAGTAAAGGTTTATTTTCCCCTCGGCCTTGCTCCCCTCTTTTTTTTATTCCCTTTTCTCTACAAGAACTCTCACTACCAATATTGCAGATAGTGCCAACTATAAAGCCACCGTCCAGGCGTCCAGTGACTAATTTTGGACTTGCTGAAAATGAAAAACACAGGCTCTCACCCTCCTGGAAACTGAAGAGAGACTGGAACTCTGAAAATTTTCCACCCTCTTATTCTACGTTGGACAATATTTTTTGCTTTGGTTACAACTACTTATGCTAAATGCTAAACCTGTTATTCAAGGGTTACAACAATGCACACATGAGAATACCCCTTCAAATTTGCAGTCACACCACCTCCCCCCCAGTGTGGATCACAAGTCCATATTTACTTACGTGTACAAGCCCCAGTAAGTACTGCAAGCTGGTGGGATGCCACTGCTGTTAGAGGCAGCCTGATCTGATGTGGTAGTGAGTTTCTGTTGGTCTGATGGAGCATCTCATTAGGGAGCACCAGGATAAGGACAGTTGGGAGTCGGGACCAAGGCAGAACTTCAATGAAAAAGTAGTTAATGTTCACATGAACAACGAATTGAGGCTGATATGGACACCTAGGATGAAGATTATCTGCTGGATTTTGTGGGATATTCTATTAGAAGCTTAGGCTTGTGGGAATATCCTGTGAGAAGCTTAGGCCCATGGCTTAGCTAGCCTACTGTCTCTCATCCGCTTTTTTCTATATCTTCTTCTTCTTCTTCTTCTTCTTCTCATCCTTAATTTTACTTACTTATTTCACGTGTAAATAGTTTAAGGGAAAAAAAAAAAGAAAAAAGAAAACTTTTTGGTTATCCAATTTGTTCACCCTAATTGTGTTGATCCAGCTGCAATTGATCTCCCATGACACTGTCATTTGGCATCAAAGAGGCATAACCATTAACTAATGAGTCCCAGCACAAAAATGCATAATACAAACCTTGGGCATACAAGGGACCAGACACTTGAGCTTCTAGCTTTGACATCATGTGGTGACTACTTATCCTGAAAGTTAAAGCTGTTAAGTTAGGGCCACAAGCCTACAGCAGTATAAATCAACAAATAACATATCTGTCATATAAGGGATCTTATCTTGTGGTTTTTGTTGCCTTGGGATTCTCTTATGTTATGTCATGAAGTTGAGCGTCTTAATTTTTCTTGGGGTAGCTTCAAAGAGCAGTTATTAATGATTATTTTTCTGTCAGGGGCCTTGGCATTTGACATTGAGTATGCCCGGTGGCTTGAGGAGCACAACCGGCAGATCAATGAGCTGAGGGGAGCTGTCAATTCCCATGCAAGTGATAATGAGCTGCGTGTTATTGTGGATGGCATCATGGCACACTATGATGACATTTTCAGACTAAAGGGTACTGCAGCAAAGGCTGACGTCTTTCACATGCTATCAGGAATGTGGAAGACCCCTGCAGAGAGGTGCTTTATGTGGATTGGTGGTTTCAGGTCATCTGAACTCCTTAAGGTGAGCAATGTTTGGATGTTCCAAGAGTCTTGTATAGGAAGTGAACAGTTATTTTTCTTTTAAAGGGAAAGTAATGTTTTAACTCTGAGATTTGAAGCATATGCTTTGTATTCTCCTGAGGCTACTTGTTTCCAGTACCAGAGTGTTGTTCTCTTTGTTGGTGTTGGATTTGTTCTGTAGATGGTGTACGTGTGGGTTGGTTTGGGTGTGGTATTAGGGATATAAGGGTTGGTAGAGGAATGATTTAAAGTTTTGTGAATGAAGATAAAGGTTGTTCTGGTGTCAACAACTGAACAAAGTGTTTGTTTTTGCTGACTGACAATGTTGCATTTCTCTAGTTTATCTTTAAGATGAGGATATTGCCTCTTGAGTGTCTAGTTATTATTAATGGTAAACAGAGCATGTTGATACTTGTCATTCCAATCTGTTTTGCTTGGTGGCCATGGTTGTCAAGGCATCCAGGCGACCTTTTGTGGAAGGGCATCTTGGTTGTGTTGTCTTTTCACCTACTCCAGGACCTAGGGTCACCCGGATGCCATGACAACTATGTTTTGGTAATAACAAATTTGTGGTGTATTTATGGAAGGCGAAAATGACTTTTATTGTCTCCGTTTCTTAAGGTATCGTTATTGAACATGGACTGCCCATTTGATTCTTACTGACATGCAACATTTGATTTACCTATTCCCAGCATCATAGATTCTTAGAACATTAGCAGAGTTCAAGAGAAGCCTCTTTAGCAGGTCATTATGGAAGTGTATGCCCCTGGGCTAAAATTTGAGAATTGCTAGCATCAATTCCTGTTTCAAGGATTTCATATCTTTTTGTATAATCCTTTGGCATTTGAGTTTGAGCTCGTTGTTAGAGCATTTTCTGGGGATACATACACATTATTTGATAGATAACCTGGTGCTGTTTCAGCTTCTCATCAACCAATTGGAGCCTTTGACTGAACAACAATTGGTTGGCATCTGCAACTTGCAAGAGTCATCCCAACAGGCTGAGGATGCCCTTTCCCAAGGGATGGAAGCACTGCAGCAATCCCTAGCTGAGACACTGGCAAGTGGATCTCTTGGCCCCTCTGGATCATCTGGTAATGTGGCAAACTATATGGGCCAAATGGCTATGGCTATGGGAAAGCTTGGCACTCTTGAGGGCTTCCTTCATCAGGTAATTTTTTTTCATAGTTGTGATTCTGTTTGTTTTTGAGTAAGTTTACCTTGGCATTCCATTCAACTCCATGACTAGATTGGATGCTCAAGGCAATGGCTTTGATTTTCTATTTTTCTCTTATTGGCTCCTGTTTGAAATGTGCAGATTTGGTGTTCTTTTTCCTTTATATATTCTAAATCATTGAATTAGGTGGTTTAGAAAATATTTAGTATTTCATATTTCATGTTCTACTGCTTTATATTCTAGTAATATCCAAAGAGGCCTTAGTGGCAAACTTGTAATTCTGCAGCCTATTATTATTAGTACAAGTGATTGAGTGAGGCCTCCGTCGACTGATGACAAGCCATATTTCTATTGCCAAATCCACAGGACTGAAATGAATCGTCTCCAATCCAAGATTGGTTTGATTTAAAAGTTTTATATACTGCAACAATGGTTTGGTACTCCTGGTTTATGGTATGCCCAGAAGTTGTTTGCAGTATCAGTTGGGATTGAACATGTTTCTTGTCACTAATTTATAAGCAGACACAGAGAAGGTAAAAAAAATTGACGATATATTACCATTTTCTTTGGGGATAATTGATGAATGATCACTTAATGAAGTGATGGTGTATTGATTTGGCTGGTGGGCATCATTGATTCACTCTAACTACTTTTTGATAATAGGCTTTATGGCAGTAAAATGCATTTTCAATGGGAGCTGGTGGAGTAGGTCCTATTTTCTCTGTCCCCCTCCCCCCACCTTTTTTTAAATATTTTAAGCTTCGGGTGGGCATTATAGGTGCATCAATGGACACTTAATGTTTACCAAAAAAAAAAAAAAATGGACACTTAATTATTTTTTAATGGATGAAATTTCTAAAGAGAAATGTAACTAGACTGTTTCTGTGAGTTATTCCGGCATGGAGCACTGATATTAGTGGCGAGGTTTCAGGCTATTTTGACCCTACAAGAACTGGAGAGGAAGGTTATTTGATGAAGACTGCCATAGGTTAACCTAGAGTAGCTTTGGAATTGGAAATCTTATGAATTATGATTAGGCTTGATTTTTGGAGGTTTAGAGTGGAAGAGATTTGAACAGAGCTAATTCCTTTCAGAGTCAGTTGAAGGCAACTTAATCATGCTTTTCAAGTTGTCGGGAGACTGCAGAACTTTTCTACATCCGTTCATTCCCTCTTCTTCTTTTCTCTCTCCAAAACAAAAACAGAACATACACATACTATGCCTTACAACAATTTTTCAAAGCTTAGAGGACTTCTCGGCTTATCCTTTTAGGGCTAGAGGGTAAGAGTATAATTTGTGGGAGAGTAGTTCCATATCAATTACCCCTGAGGCCTTGCACTTCCTCACAAATCTCTAAGTCCCTCCACCCAATAGTTTGACTTTTTGGAATGGATACTTATACGACTGATGCAGGCAAATAACACAAGTGGCCTTATTTTGGTGGAAATAAGAACTGGCTGGTCCAAACATGCTAGGTCCTTGGTCGAGTGTGCTTCATTGTAGTAGGCTGCTTTAATGGTCCTCAACTATATGTACGGCTAATTGAGAGTCCTACTCTTTTATTTCATTGATATTGAAATATTTTTATTTTCTGGATCTCTATGAGCCCATCCTTGTTGCATGTTGTGTCGCTTCTTCGTTATTTTGAACTTTGAAGTATTTTTGTCAATGTAAACAAACTTGAAATGTAAGCTATTAGGCAAAAGGGTGTTGGGATAAGTTTGAGTCATGTTTGAGTCTTCTTACAAGTTTATCAAGGGCTACAGATTTGGACACAAATTTGATGGTACGAAGTTGTGATGTAACCCTGAAATTCAGGGCCAGTCTTCAGGATTAATTCAAGTGAACCAGCAGTAAAATCAGGGCTCTAGAATCCTGTGTTTCTTGTGTAGGGCTGTCTTGAATGGTTCTAGGGCTTGGGATTAGGGCTTATGGGGTTTGGGTTTGTCTTAGAAGCTAGAGTTCCGTGAATTTTCAAATCTGAACCTTGCTGTAATTTAAATTCAGAATAGAAACACCAAGTCTAGGGTTTGAGATAAACTAAGGTTTTTAGTTTTTAGGGTTACCAAGTGGTTACTAGGGTTAGGATTAGGACCACAGGTAGTTGAAGGGTAGGGGGTGATGAATCTTAGAGGAAGTTGGATTCAGGTAAAGGGTTTGAAAGATCTAAGTGAAAGAAAGGCCAAAGTTTCTAGGGTTCTGGGAAGAAGATTTAAGTGCAGAACATTTTAGGGTTTGGTTGAAGGGAATAGGGCTAAGGTTTGGGTCGAAGGGTAGTGGAGGAAGGAGGTGGTTGAATCCTCAAGGAGGTGGGAATTGGGTGGTGGTTTTCAAGTTCTAGTGTTTAGGGTTTGGAAAAGGGGAAAAAATGGCTGCTGCAAGAGAGAAGAGAGGGGAAGGGGGAGTAATGGGGCTGCAATGGGGTCAGGTTTGGGGATGGGGGATTGGAAGAATAGGATTAAGGGAAGACTGTAAGGCTGCCGCAGGCTAGGGGAGGACGAGGACGAGGGCTGCTATAGGGTAGGGGATTGGGATTAGGAGAACTTGGGGTGGGGGAGGGGAAAAGAAAGGTGCGATGGAGAAGAGAAAAGAAGGGGGGGGGGTGGGGGTGGGGGTGGGGGATTTTGGTACTTCTAAGGGAGGAAGAGTTGAAAACTTGCAGAAAATAAGAGCACCAGAAGCTGCAGGCCTCCTCTTGGAAATTCACGACTCAATCAATTCTCCTTCAGCAAAAATTTAATGTAATCATAATATGTCTTCTTTACCAGGAAAAGGTTTATGTATAGCCTTCATGAAGGATACGTACTAGGACTCAACATTAGAAAGCAAATTAAATTGGAACTCCTATGACTCTCATTCTACTAAGGACTCTCACATAACTCATCCTAGGATAATTCAAATTACAAAACATGAGTAGGACGAGTTTCCTAGTAGAACTTGGACTACAACTTAGGAATCCTTCTTTGTGTAGGACTTCTAACTACCTAGGACTCTGTCATAGCTTGACTAAAACTATCCCAAATATCATGTTGGACTCTTACTGAGCGTTCTGAATCCAACTAGATCTAATTGGACTTAACTATAAGAGACCAAAATTATCAAAAAATACCTTACTTTATGCAAAATTTCCTTAAGGGCTGTAGGGTGCTGGCTGCCACCCCAGGCCCTGTTTTGGCACCTGGAGTGGCCCTAGGTCTGGTTCACATCAAATCTCCCCTTATTGAGAACATTCATCCCCAGTGAATGGGTAGCTTTCCTCTGGCTCTCATGTGACCCTGGTTCAGTACTATGTGAGTCTCCAATGGTTTTCTTTTTGGCTTGGGTGGGATCATTGAGCAGTTGCTGATTAGGGTTTGAGTCCTTCTGGTTTGTCCAGAGGACCTGCTTCTTCTTGGCTTCTTTAGTAGATTGAGGGGTAAGAGTACAATACTTTGGCCCACACATTTATTCTCTCTGTAGGTGATGGTGATGTTGTCTAACGACCGTGGCCTCCCTAGGATAACGTCCATTAGCTTCATGGGAACTATGTCGCACCAGACTTTGTCAGAGTAGGAGTGTAGACTTACCGATGCTAGGCACCTTGAAACTATCTCAAGTGATGTGAACAGAAAAAGGAGGCCCAACAGTATCTGCAATAGGGTAGAGTGTAGACTTACCGGTACTAGGTACCTTGAAACTATCACGAGTGATGTGAGCAGACAAAAAGAGGCCCATCAGAAGCCACAATAGGGCCTAGCGCCTCTAGGCCCATGCGCACCCCTCTATGGGTATTTTTGTCCATCTTGGTCTTTTTCCTTTTATTTGGTTGGGTTGGGTTTCTAATCTAATTATAGAATCCCAATTAAGTTTCTTATTTCAGTTAGAGTTAGCTATTCCGTAAGGAGTCTAAGTTGAAGTCAGTTGGGTCTTTTGAATTTGATTTCATTTTGGAGTCTTGTAAGGGCTATAAAATAAATTCTCATGCCTACCACAGAGGAAGTCAATAAAATTATTGAGAGTTTGCAGCCAAGGAGGTATTGGCAGGGTTCCTTTGAGGGGGACCCTGTGGTTATCTAGGTTTCTGTTTTCCAGATTTTCCAATTCTGATTTGCGATTCCAGCATTCATCTTCCACCTTCAACCAACAAATCCAGCAAGTGCCTTCAGTCTGCAACCTGCAAATTTCATCTCCGATCAATTCCAGGTGAGTCCAGCATCTTTCCCACCAAGTGCACCCCTTCCTTCTCCTGTTCTGCTCCTGTGCAAGACAGAATTTCCCCTTCCCTGCCCTCATAGACCTCCAGCCCCCCCCCCCCCCCCCCCCCCCCATTAATATAGACTTATAGTGACCCTCCCCACCCTCCTATGGCTTCCCTAGACCTATCCCCAGCCCGTGCGATACCCCTTATAACCCTCTCCCTCTCTCTTGTCTCCTCTGTTTCTTGCGGCAGACCAGAAAAAAAAGAAAAAACCAGAAAAGAGGAAAAAAGAAAAAGAAAAGAAAAGAAAAGAAAGAAGAGGCAAATAAAATAAAAAAGAAAGAAAAGAAAGCAGAAAGAGAGGAAAGGTTTGAATAGATTTCACAGATCCACCCAAGAATTCGCCATTTGATCAATCCCACAACTGTTTCCTTCTCTTTCATAAGGATTTGGAAAGCATCCCAACCTACTTGGATCCCTCAAGACCTTCAAAATCCACCACATTAGATGGTCCCATGACCTATCCAAACCACCCAACCCAAGCCCAAAATCCTAAAATTGCCCGAGACTGGAAGGATCTGAAATTTCATACATCCCATCCTCTTTGTTTCATCTTGTGTCTGCCACTGTTGGAGGAGGGATACCTCATAGGGTTGGGGTGCTCTCAATCTCGAGTCCTGCTCTCTTGACAAAGCTCTCTGACCGTGACACTGCTTCCATTGATCACGATGGTTTGAGCTGGAAGACCACCTGCCTTTGAGTCTGGTGTGGAAGATACTGCTCCTTCAGTGGTCACCTTTGGGCTTTGTCACTAAGATCTTGGACATCACATTTAGGTGAGGGTCATGGTCCATATATTCTTCCTTGTACCCCTAGCTTTTTTAGTTCCTTCAATTTGAATTAAGTCATTCTTATGTACTGTAGTATTTAATGGGCCTTCATTGAACATGGTAGTGTGCAAGGCACATTAACTTGAAGTGTGGGAACATAATGAGATCTAATGAGCATCTGACTGCTGATGTGCTGTACACAGGGAAGTGTCCATGCACATCAGCTGTTGGATGCCTCATTGGTTTGGGATGCATCTAGGAGGATCCTGATCCCTTTTTTTGGGGTTAGGGAGTTTATGCTCTACAGAGCGATCTTGTTCTGTTTTAGAGCATGGGGAAGCTTTTTATGTTTACTAACTACTTAAGCTTATCTTGTTGACAACCACCTGGAGATGACTAAAGATGGTTACGACTTGAGATTGTTGGGCCTTAGAGGTCCTTATATCTTTTAAGGGTAGTCATCTCTACTTTAGAAGAAATTTGCTCCTTTTCTTGGAGCTTGTAATTTGCTAGACTATTGTAGTTGATGGAGCAACTATTGTTGTCATGTTGTTTTATTCTTTCTAGGCTTTCTCCTTTGCCACTTCAGGATCTGTGTCTGGTAAGGATCATAATGTACAAAGCCTTACCCTTGCTTTTCTGAAGAGCTATTTCTAGGCTTGAATTTGTGACCACTTAGTCGCTATGGAGCAATTGCACCAAAGCCTGCCCTCTAGTTCTTTATTATCCATTAAAGGGAATCGCGTTGCAGTTTATGCTCTCTAGTGCTTTGCCATAGCTTCCATGAAAGAAAATCATGTTGCAGTATATGTTTGCTAATATTAATAATCCAGTTGCAGTTTATGTTTGCTAATATTAGGTATTTAATGTCATGATAAATTTTAAGTTTGCTATCTCAGCCCACCTAGTGATGCCAAGGAACCCAGGCAAGCTGTATATAGGTTGCTGCCCACACTTGCCCAAGCATTTTGAGCACCTTGGCCAGTTGGTGGCTCCTTTGCCGTATGTTTGTTTGCATGTGTCTTCTTCTCTCTTGCTTTTTTTCTGAGAGTTTTGTGTTGTGAATTATTGTTTGTTAATGATAGGCTGACAATTTGCGACAACAAACTCTTCAACAAATGCATCGAATACTAACGACCCGGCAATCGGCCCGTGCCCTACTAGCCATACATGATTATTTCTCACGGCTTCGTGCACTTAGTTCTCTCTGGCTAGCTCGTCCACGGGAATGAAAAGCTCTGCACCTACTCTGGACCTGTAACAGAAAGAAACTGGTTCGTGCTCGAGGGTACTGGACCACTGGGTGTTGGGTTCCAACATGGACAATACAAATTCATCGTTGGCAGTAATCATGGTTAGCCAACTCTTGCAAACCCCAGATATTGGGAGGCATTCTGGTTCATTGGTCACCCAATTGTTGTCGTCTCTCACAGCTCTCACATTGTGTTGTTAATTTGGTCATCACTGTATTGTAAGTTCGTTCTCATGCTTGGAACTTAGTAACAATAATTAACAGTCGCTTGTTATTTGTTGTAATCGATGGGGCCTTCATAGAAAATCTTGCAGAATTAATTTTGTATAAAGGGAAAATAGATGAAAGTTTAACATGTCTTACCATTTCTTGTCAGTTTATCTTCACTTGTGGGTTGATTCAAGGTAAGAAGAAAAAATCATAGTGCAGCAGGGTTCAGGAGAGGGTAAGGATGAACAGAGACAATTTTTTTCTAACTACTGATGTGTGAGGAAAGTTTACACTACACATTCTTATCAGTAGAGCTCTTTATCCATCAAATACATATTGGCTTGAGAATCATATCCATGTTTGAATACTAATCCCAGCTGACAATTAAGTAGCAGAGTTTCCAAGACTACTTGTTGCAGCTGTCCTTTGGCAGTTAATCTGATTGTTATAATTTTAAAGTTTATCTGAGACCAAATGCTGAACCTGGGAATACCCAGTAGCTTCGAGGCAATAGAGGATTCCCAAGACTACATGATTCTGAGATAGTTTCATTTATATGTGATAGATGAGAAAACTACTCTAGCTTGGAGACCAAGGAAAAAGGGGATGCAGATGTTAACTAGATTTAAAAAGGCTGTGGTTAGTTCACTCTTAGGTATAATCATCTTTCCAATAAAAAAAATATATTGATGTTGCTATTTTTATATATATATATATATATATATATATATATTTATATATTTATATAATTTTTTTGGGGTATAATATAGATGTTGCTATTTAAAGGTTACTAATTTAGGAGGGCTAAGAGATCATTTTTTTTTATTTCATTGAGGTTGAATAATCCTTTTACCAGGAAAAAGGAAAAGGTTTGAATAACCTTTTCTCATGCTCCTATGTCTAGGGTACAAGCTGCGATTGACAGACTTAGGGCAATTTTCATGACATTCTGGTCAGGAAAACTCTGTTTTTTCTTTTCATTTTTTTGAAGAAAAAAAAAAAAAAAAAGAGAAAAATAATCATGAACACTTTGACACCTTCACTATTGTAGTCAAGGTTTAAAGTATCCCACGATACCATACGATACTAGCTAATACATATCTATATTTGACCCAACTGATATGATACATCTCGATACGTATCTATATTAAAGTACACTATAATATATTAGTCAGAGCGATATAATACTCGATGCACGACAATATGTCACTTAAAATCACCTGACCGATACGATATTCGATACCAATACTTTAAACGTTGATTGTAATTCAATCTATTTTCTGAATTAGTGTAATCTACTTTTTGTATTAGTTTAATCCAATTGTTGTGTCAGGATTGGGTCCCAATGAGGGATAAGATTTAGTCACATATAATATTTTAGGCCAAAGATTAATGATAAGTCAATGAGTATCCTTGAATTAGAATATTATACCGAGTCGCGTGGAACTTAAATGTTGCGAGCTAAAATGCCCAACATGTGCAGATTTGGATTTCAATCTCGACCGTCGGCAGCACAATTAATGTGCAGCATTGAAGTTCAACCCAACTAAGTCCTTGCGTAGTACCAAAGTTCAACCCAACTGAGTCCTATAATTTATTGGGGAATTCTTTGGAAAAACAAAAAAAAACAAAAAAACAAAAAACTTGTCTATTTTGATGATTCAAATGCTCTAACGTTACAAAGAGAAGTAACCCACATGCCAATCAATCAGGATCAACTACCCTACAAGGCAGTCTACCACGCCACTCCACCAACTGGACTCCTGGTGCCAACTACACAGCCTTCAACTTCCTCTCCCAAAAGAATGCCTATTTAACAAGAGCCCTTTCTAGTTCTCACACACCATCTTTGAGTTGTGAGCTTAGCTAGCCACTTAGCAAGCTGGGTAAAGCTCAACCATGGAGTTCAACATGGTTCTCTTGCGTGAGCTCTTGGAATCAGTAGTCCTCTTCTTCATCACTTCATTAAATGTATCATCTCCAAGCCCCAACGTCCAAGTCCCACCAGGCCCAAAAGGCTGGCCAGTCATGGGTGTTCTTCCACTACTCGGCAAAATGCCTCACGTAGCTTTGTTTGAGTTAGCACAAAAGTATGGCCCTGTCATGTATAGAAGACAAGACCCAATTCAAGGATCTGGATAATTGAATGAGTAATTCAAATGAACAAAATAAACCAAGGATCTTGTGCAAATAAATTGAAGACAATCACAAAGTAACAACAAACCACTACAAGAATGAAAGAAAAATGCAAACAATACACAAGAATTTTATGTGGTTCACTAATTCGAAATGTTCGAAATTAACTACATCCATGGAGAGAGAACCCACTATTTTAATATTCAAAATAGTACAAGATTTAAAAATAATACAATGTTACCTTAACTAGTCACACCACCTCTCAAATTTCCTTGAAAACACCCTTCCATCTTCAAGCTCTTGAAAAAAATCCTTCAATCCAAGCTCAAACTTCAATGGAGTTGCAATGGAAAAGAAAACAAGAGAAAAAAAACACCTTGCAAAACCACAACAAGACCCCCAGAGCTCAATCCCGTTTTTGGTCAAAATCCATATTAGAACTCATTTAGAAACTCTTTTTTCCTCATCCCATTTACTTCTCCCAAGGCCCTCTTAATGATACTAAACACCTAATCCATATTTAACACTAAGTGAGACCCACCAAATTCAGATTTGAACCTAAAAGATAAAAGTGATTTTTATCATAAACCTAACAATCTCTACCTCGATGGAAATCACTAACTTATCAAATCATGTTTTTTGAAAACAAAAGAAGATAGAGACTAATTCAATTTCTTTCATTGGACAATCTTAGTAAGCATATCCACCACATTCTCGTTGATTCCTACTTTTAACAATCGAATCCTCCCATCTTCAATGACTTTTTGAATGTAATGATATTTGAACCAATATATGCTTTGTCTTCTTGTAATGCACCGGATTCTTGGCCAAGTAAATTACACTTATATTATCATAAGACAAATGCATACCTTTTGGGAGAAGAAGATAATTCTTCTATTAGTAATTTTTATTTAGAGACAATTAAAATACCTTGACCTAGTGCTATAATTATAGTCCACCAAGCATTGTGCCAATCATATAAAGTGTTTGTTAGATTCTTTTAATCAAAGGAAACAATCAAATGTATAAAAAATCAACTTCCTAATAGATTGATCAATCAATCCTTGTGAGCAAGTTGCTATTATTTACATTTGTTATTTGTTCTTCGTTGAAGAAATAAATGCTCCTGTTTGGAGAAGTGATATAATCCATATTGAAGGAACTAGAAGAGCTAGGGGTAGACCTAAGATAACCTTAGGAGAAGTGGTGAGAAATGATATGTATAGCTAAGGCCTTGTATCTAGCATGGCCTCGAATAGAACTGATTGGAAGGCAAGAATCCATGTAACCGACCCCATTTAGTTATGACAAGGCTTATTGTTGTTATTGTTGTTGTTCTTGGTTGAAGAAATTGGTTCTTTCAATTGTAAGGGTATCATGGATACTTCATATCGTTAAGGAATACTTTTTTTCTTGAAAAAAAAAAAAAATTAGTATGATGTCTAACTTATATTAGGGGTTACTTGGGGGTGGGGGTGATGACTTCACCTTTCTTTACAAACGCATACCATAAGTTCTGCCCGGACCTTAATCGTGTTAATACGGATTTATTCAAACTAAAGGTGCACTTCTAGAGTATTGGGAAGCAACCTCTTGTTAAAGACCTAATTTCGATCCTCCATTTCCTCCATACTCCCCCCTCCCATCCCAAAGGGCCTGTGGGCCCCAAGTCACGATGACTAGCATCAACTTAGTAAAAAAAGATTGATCCAACCAATATCAGGTCCATTTTTTACAAGGAAATGAATGGTCTATTTCCTTGTAGATGTGTGACATGTATTCCAACATCACATCAAATGGTAAAAATTCATTTAAAGGTCACATCAATCATGGACCTGATAAATTTCCCTCCATACCTGATTGTCAAAATGCCCCAAAAAAAATTCTACCCTGAAAATAATGGCCAAAAGGAATTAGAATTACACAGAAATCACAAATAATTGCCATGCCGGAAATATTAGAATATGAGGTACAGACCTGCTGTCATGTGTCAAAATCAAATTGGTACTTCATTTTATCAATTAAATTGGCCCAACCCTGAGTTTTGACTCACTGAATTTATACAAACCATTTTTTCACTACTTAACCATTTCTTCCGCGTGTACAAAACTTATTCAACAGCAACTGATACAGGAGCCAGTGCAATCGAGAGGACACTCGCAGAAATGATGAAAAACCCAACAATCTTCCAAAAAGCTCATGCAGATGGATGAAGTGATCAGTCAGAACCGCCGTCTTGAAGAATCTGATATCCAAAAGCTTCTTTTCAAGCCATCTGCTGAGAGAGCTTCAGAAAACTCCCTGATGTTTCCACAGAAGTTTGCCAGGCGAATGGCTACTACATTCCCAAGAGCAAACGGCTAAGTGTGAATATAAGGGGAATAGCGAGAGACCCAACAGTATGGGAGAACCCAAATGATTTTCACTACCGGCAAGGCTCTAGAGTGGAAGGAATGCTAAAAGATTGCTCCTCATGGGAATGACTTCGAGTGGATTCCATTTAGGGCTGGAAGGAGGATCTGTGCAGGGACCAGAGCGAGGATTGTGTTGGTGGAGTATTCATTAGGAACCCTCCTGCATGCTTTTGATTGAAAGATTCCTGCAGGGACCTAAGCTCAATATGGATGAAGCATTTGGGATTGCTTTGCTGAAAGCTTGTGCATTTGTCTGACATTGTGACACCAAGATTGGCACCTGATGCTTACACGGCTTGATATGGGTTTTAAAGAGGTAGACGATGGTTGTGGACTAATTTGGGATTGAGGAAATAAACGAAGGTAGGTTTGATGTAACATACTTGCAGTTCAGAATCTGATGTGACAATTCAACCCCTTATGTTAACAATAATCCCTCTAGCTAACCAAGTCAACCAATCAATCCCTGTAGATAATCAAGTCAATTTATGCTAATCATCAAGTATATCCAAAAGGCAAGCATAACCAGAATCAAGCAGAGATGGAGTAACATGTTAAACCTCTATGTAAATCGGTCTCCTATTCTCCTAGCCTATATAACCAATGGGGTTCTGGGTTCGTGACCTAATGGAAGAAGACTCCTGTCTCATCACCATCCAAGGTAACAAGCTATGGTTGGTTTGAATCTGGAAGTCCCATTTCGCTTGTTGATCCTGCAGAATTGTTGCTTGACATGTTCATCACCATAAAGCACCCCTTCTTTTTTTTTGGTAGACATAAAGCACCCCTTCTCATTACCCAAAAATAGTAAGAATATGAAATCATCAAATGTGTATATTAAAGAACAAGACCACTCAGGTTCTTGGGAGTGAGATGCATCGAACAGTACACCCGATAGAATTTATGGTGATGGATTTTTGAGCTCCCAGTAAATTCATGACTTCCATGAGACTTGATTCTTGGGTTGAAGACTGGTGATTGCCTGAGAGCCCCCCCCCCCCCACACAAAAAAAAAAAAAAAAAAAAAGGAAAAGAAAAAAGAAAAAACCCATCAACACACACAAAAAAAATTAAAACAAATAATAATAATATTAGAGACTGGGGAAGCAAATAACTTTCAGGACACATTAGCGCCAACCAGCATAATCAGATTAGGAAGACTTACCAGCAGGCAGCAGCTACATAACAAGTCCTGAAGAAGCTCAGATTAGCTTCCTTTGTTTTTCAAATAACAATGTGCAACCTTTCTTACTCTTTCAGTTTTCTGCTTATCCAAAAATTTCTGGTTGTTCCATTCATCGTTTCATCTCTTACTATAACATGATTTCATCCATAATTTTCTAGGTTTCAGTTTTTCATTTAATTGCAACCATAAATGCGTTCTTGATTAGTTAAGGCCGGTATTTCCACCTGTCTCTTAAATTTTGGTATTTATCAAGTTCATCATTGATTATTCCCATTTCTGAGATCTCTGGTGATGTCAGTGTTTATTCTCTGATGCATTTCCAAACTTATATTTGTCTTTACAATTCAATAAATAAGAAATTGACGTTTCTAATTTCTTCAATACCCATTTCAGTTTCTAAGCACAAACGTGGGAAAACCCAAAACTGCAATGCAATTGTGGTTTTCTCTAGTCATGCTTTTCAGCCTTCTTTTCACAGCCTTGGCAAAAATATCTCACTCGGTCATCAGGCATAGTCCCATTCACTGATGAATACAGGAGGCAAATTCTGCAACTTCCACTCATTTTCCTCACATGGTCTTACCAATTTGGTAGAACTTCGAAGGAAATGGAGTGGGGAAGACACCCAATTACCAGAGAGATGGTAGGTGAACTTTACAACCCATACTATCCTAACATCTCACTTTCCTATGCTTTAGAGAAGTATTCCTCCCTGCCAATTCCTAGCTCACCTTGAACCTATATCCAAACACGATAAAAAGAATTTGCAGGATTCCTACCAGCTTTTAACAGTTAAAGCAGCCAGAAAGAGCATTTGTGCTTATCCAGCACTTCCTCAGTCAGAGACACCTCCCATGACATTAGGGATGTACTAACTACTACTTGACCTGTTTGTCAGATCCTTTTTCAGATTATGCATCAAGGGGACTACATTAATAATCCTGGTTATATATAGATTTCTTTCCTTTTTGGAGGTGGCTTGAGCCATGTACATACATGGAAATAGTGCTCACTGCTGCAATTATATACATTGACAATTGAACAGCTTTCTATATATCAAAGATCTAACTTTTTGTTCATTTGATACTAATTCCATGCATGAAGTCCCATTTCACCTATAAAAATGAGGCAACTAGAAGATAGCAAATAAACAAGAAAGATTTCCCAGACCTCAGAGTTGGACAAAATGCACACTGATCATAGAAAATATACGAATCGCAGACACCATTTATCATTCAATGAGGAGAACTTTGTTCAAATCCATGTCCATAAAGTTTCAGTCACATCAATGAGATCAAAAGTCAAGAAGACCATAACAACTGACCCACTTATGATTTACTAATAGCCTAGGACGGAGGAAGCTAAATAGTTCTGAGATTTCTCTACAGACATCTGGGAGACGTCTGTTCTCAAACCTAGGATTCAACCAGAACAGATTCCCATCACATGTCTCCAGTAAAAGCAGCAAATAATCAATTCCTCACATAAAAAAAACTGAACTTTTAGCTCAATAGCCAATGCTTTCATATAGAATCTCACATCTGAACTTCCTTATAAGTACCTTCATATTATCATAGTGTTTTAACATTCCCATGCCCACCCTAAAACCTATTCCATAGTCAAACCCATAAAACCAACAATGTCACCCAAAGTCAGTAACAAGTTCTTAAATTAATTGGTCAAGGGTTAAAGAATCCGAAGAAATCACCTCAGCAAGCGAAATTAGAATAGTTTAAACCACCATGGTTGCTAGCCAAAGCAATTAGCCACACAGATTAATATAGAGAATATTCGACAAACTGTCAGCAATTTCCAAAACTATTGATGTGTACAGAAAACAAAGGTCTACTTATACATCAATACAACCAAAATCTAAACCCCACCGACAACATGAAACCCTAATTCAAGAAGAGCTCTACTTATCTTTGGTGGAAACTCCATATTTCTCCTGCATCTTAGCAATCTCGTCTTCCTTCTTCTTCTGATCAACCTTTTTACTCATCTTTGCCTGCTGGTAGTACAGCACGATCAGATACCTATTCGCAACGTTGAAACCAGAGAGATGATCAACAGCTGTCTTAGCATCATAGATATCTTCGTAGACGACAAAGGCGGTGCCCCTGGTATCCTTGTTAGTACCGATTCGAATCTGCCGAATTGCTCCATATTTGCCGAAAATATCATACATCTCTTCGCTGGAGATGTTGAAGGGAAGGTTTCTGACATAGAGAACTCTGTTCACTTCAGGTGGGAGACGAGTATTTCCTTTCGGAGACTTATAGTTGCCATTACTGCCGCTTTCCTCTGCTCTCTAAGGAATCAAACGAACAACCAGTGTGATTCAGTTGCCGATATTTTAATTGATTTCAAGAATGAAAATTAGGGTCTAGAGATCGAGTGATCGAAACAGCAGCGTATCAAGGTTTCGAATAAACGAAACACGCGAGGCGGTGAGCGTTATATAAAGGGGAAATCGGTGTGAGAAGCTCGGAATCGGGATTGAATGGAGCTGCAGACCGAAGAGAATTGGCCCGACGGGATCAATGAAATGACCATTTTGTCCATTGGATTTTTATATTAAAATTAAAAATTTAAAAATTTTGATTGTTCACGTAAGTTGATTGAATTTTTTAGAAATCTATCAAACTGTATGTTTTTACATTTTTTTTAAAATATCAAGTTACCTTGTTTTTTTTGTTTATTGGTAGGAATTATTGGTAGGAAGTTAAAGACTTCATTCATAAACTCCAAAGGAAATATAGATACACACAAGAAAAAAAGAAATACAAATGATAGATGCATTAAAGCACAAAGTTCGATCTGAACAGAGGATATGTCTCTTAAAATCACCTGACAGATACGATACTCAATACCAATACTTTAAACCTTGCTCACCACATATTTTGATTGGTGGAACCCAATAAACCTTTAGAATAATGGCTATAACAACCACAACAATTGACCAAATAAATCCAATAGATTGCAATGGAATTTGTATCAGGGAATATATGCTGAATATAGAAATTTATTTTTACATTTAAAAGTTTAAAAATTTTCAAATTTACAAAATTCATTTCTTTACTCCACCCGATTCCCAAATTTCAAAATTTGTGCTTCTCCCCTCCACCTCCTCCTGAGTCCATGAGACACACGGGGCTGGATCTCGATTCAAACGCCATTCGCTTGTTCCAACCAATCCTCTAATAAAAATAATGTTGATTAGATGGAGAGGGCGAGAGATCATCACCAGTGTATTTATATCATCTTTCTCTCTCTCTCTCTCTCACACACACACACTCGAAACTTAGGAGACAATAATGTTCAAGGCTAGAAACTTCAAAGACAGTTCAGACGTTCTTTCGTTTTTATGATGGTGGTTTTGTTTCTGGGTCAACCAAAATTGTTAGGTTTTTTAGTAAAATCTATATTATCTATATATTAAGTTTCAAAATTAGTTTTTGCATTTCTTTTATTTAATTGTTTTGAAAGATGTAAAGTGGGAATCAAGAGATAAGGGTAGAGGTAATAGAGGCACCATAGAGGGAAGCGGAGGCCTTCATGACCAAAGAAACAAGGAGGCCCTTCAAGACTTTGGAAAATGAGAGCTCAAAAGGGGACAATGGTGAGAGGTCATAGGAGGTCTTGATCATGGTGATGAGGTGGGCTGAACTTGAATGGTGGAATTACTCAAATTCTATACTCTTGACCTTTTATTTCTCATTTAAAATTGAAATGCCATTCTTGTCCATTAGGATGAGTGGGGGTTAAGGTCTTTGAATGGGTTAAAGCCTGATTCATTCCAAAGTTAAGTGAATTTTCATGAGAGTTACTTCCCCAAGTAGTGATTGCCAGGATGGTTAGGTCAAGGGGGTTTATTCACATTAGTGGAGGAGGGACAAACCATTGATTCTCCATTAGTGGAGAATTGATCCTCCCCTTGTGGGGAGGTGTGGTTTGGGCCTATATAAACCGAAACCTATTTTTGCATATTGAGGGTTATTGTAAATTTCTTCAAACTCACAAAATTTGTTCCTTACAAAGTCCACCCCTTCCCCGAATTGTCCAAGTCTGTGCTCCTAGCCTCCACCTCCCCTTGAAGGGCCTAGCCGAACCACCTGACCTTCGCTTGTTCCAACCAACCCTCTATGTTAAAAATAATGCTGGTTAGCGATGGATTAGCTTAAAGATCATCACCAGTGTGACTGAACCTCATCGATCGGTGGTTCATTCACTTAAAACTTCAAGGAGACGGATAGTGTTAAAGACTAGAAACTTCATGACACAATTCAATTGCAATTTCGTTTTTATGATGGTTGAAGAATTTTGTAAACAATTACTGGGTCAACCAAATTATGGAAGAAGGGAAGACTCTAAATCTGGCAAGACTTGCACTTTTGAGCAGCCATGGAGTTGCAGAGGGAGGAACCAGTCTCACCAGCATTGGAATCAACTTCCCTTGCTTCCTCATTCCTTTCACAATGTATTGGGGTATCATGATCCTTACCAGAACTCTCCAGCCCTTTTTCCTTTACCTCCTCTCATACCTCCACAACTACCAAGAGTTTCACCGCCAACTCAAACCCAGAAACTCAGATCAAAACCCATACGCCAAGAAACGCATAGAAGCAGAAACAACCCATCCAGCACCAGCTCCTCCGATACCCAAGATTCAGCTTCTACTGTTTCGCTAGGTAAATATCCATCTTCCATTCTACCATTCTTCTTTACTTCCTCAATTGTTCAAACAGCCTTTGATGTTAGGAAGAACATCTATAGCCCTATGGAACTCCAAAACAACAACCTTAAATTCTACATTAGCCTCCCAATACCAGTGGCGCAATCGCGTGAAACCAGTGAGAGGAGGAGGATGGGAGGAGCATATATTTTGAAATTTGGGAATTGGGTGGAGTCAAGGACTGAATTTTGTAAATTTGAAAAATTTTAAACCTTTAAATGTAAAAATAAAATTTTATATTCACACATATATACCCTTGCAAGTTTTACTACAACCGTTGGATTTATTTGGTCAAATCTTGACCATTGGCAATAGCAGGCAGCTGCTACCGCAAATAAAAATCCATTCACCACCCCTCTCCTTGCCCGAAAAGAGCAAACCAACACCTTCCCAAATTTTGTAACCCACACCCTTGCCATAACAAAAGAAACAAGGGTAGCCCTTTTCCGATAAAATTCTACCCTACTATTTTCTTTTTTATTGTAAACTAGCAATAATTTTGTGGGAACAAAGACTTTATAACCAATTGTGCTTAAGTCGGACAACATTGGCATGAAATTCTTCTTAGAGGGAGGTTCAAGATTTTGATTTCTTGAGCAATTGTTTTGATGCAGAGAAGAACTAAAATCACCCATTTTTTTTTTGTTCTTCTAAGATTGAGATTAGATTTGGATTTATTGAGCCATTGTTATATTTCAGAGGAGAGTGAACTAGCCCATGGCTTCTGAAGTGGAGATTTGGGAGGGGGTTGATGTTGAAGTTGAATTATGAGAAAACAAAAATGCCTTTGGATCCAAGGTTGCAAACAGTGTCACACCCCACCCGGCATTATCGATCATGCCCGACAACTTGTGGGTGCGATCCATAGTTACAAGATCTACGATTTAGTCATCAATAATAATAAATGCACACCATATCAAATTAAAAGCAAGGAATAGTCCAATAATTAATATTACTAAACACAAGTGTCCAAAATCCAATAAAGGAAATGAGTATAAACCAAAGAATAAATAAAAGAAACATGTCCAAAAAAGGTATTTCAATGGAAACAAAGAGTATCAAAGTCTAATTATTATTTTGGTCTTTCTTAGGGCTGGCATTTTATCTTATAATTTCTCTATAAAAGGAATCATGAAACCCTCTCTCATTGATCTATCTAAATGACGAACCACCTGGATCCTCTTGCCGTTGCACTCCATGCACCCATGGGAAGCTTCCTGTTGTGCAGCACCACTTCTCATTGACGTCTCTAGAGTCTCTTTATGGGGGTTCTCCGAGACATACGGAAATTCTCTCGCGTCAGTATAGTCATTTGAAGAAAATAGAAATAACTCACAAAAGATGAGTTATGATGAACTCAATAAGGCAACAATCTCATATACATATCAACATCATAAACATGACACTAATAATAATGAAAAGTTGATATGTAGTAGTATTGATGCATCTAGTAGCTAACCATGCAAGTCTCTAATAAGGCAAACATTCTCTAAGATATAACACTAGACCTCTAATATTTAGAAAGGAAAGTTTACTGATAATACTTCAAAATCTATATTAAATCCTTAAAAAAACAAGAATAAGTGAAAAGCCACAAAACAAGTGTCTCATAATGGAACTCGACGATCTTTGAGATCGTGAAAATCCTCCATAATTGATCCTGTACTAATTTTCTCTGCAATTTCTCTTTCAATATATAATATCATAGAATCTGTGAGAAAATCATCCTCCATCTTGTTTCGCAAATCAATCTTAATAATCTTCATGACAGAAAATGCTCGTTCTAAAGTTGCAGTACAAATGGGAAGAGTAATCAATAGTTTGATTAATCGATAAATAAGTGGGTAGACATCATATTTTGTTGACTTCACCAACCACTGACACAAACTACTAATGGTTGACATGTTCGGATAATCTGAACATTTGACTACATCAATCTTTTAGTGTTATAGTTGTACTTTCAAGTGATCTCTCCCATGCTAAATAAAATCTTGGGTATAATATTTAGCCATAAGTGCCAAAGGTGATATGTTAAAGCAGTTAAAGATCCAACTTCCCTAGGGGAGGTCTTGGGTTCGCACCCACTTGGTGGCATTAATATAAAAAAGCTCCCTTGAGGATGTAAATCATGGTGCATGCAAGCTGGCCCGGATGAACCTCATATCCAAAAAAAATATTTAGCCACAAGTTTACAAAGATCATATCAATCCTAAAATTCTTGCATCAGCTTCTAGGATTCAAAGAAGAACTAAGAGTAAGCAACTCTATAACATGCTCGTTGAATCTAATATTTAGCTCATTAAACTAGCTATCGATTGTAGCATAAAAAATATTTGCTCGATAGTGTTGTTCAACTGTAAAATCATCTTGTTGCTGATGAGCTCGACCCTTCCTTCCAACAAACTGAACACTCGTGTCATGGACATCAACGTTACGCATTTTACAAAAATATATCACCTTAATCAAAAGCCCATCCCATCCAACATCTCTCATTTTTTGAATAAGCTTTTGGTAATGGACACAAGTTGAATAACATTTAAAATGTCTTCAGACTTCCACTGGAAAGCTTGACAAAGCAAATTAGTGATGTTCATAATTTCTTGCATTAGATGCAGAATCATAACAAACTCAAAGGAGGTCAATGTATTGTAAGCCGATTTTGCTTCAACTCTCTGTGATGAAGTAGTCCCATTATCAATCATGGTGATCAAGACCTCACATGTAGCACCATACCTATTTATCAAATTTGAAATAGATCTCAAATGAGAACCCATCGAGTATCTCCAGGCTGTTGTAAAGTTCCAATCTGATTTACCCTGCTTTCAGTTTTAAGTTCATCGATGGAGATCAAGTATACAATTTCAGAAGCATGAACAAATTTTAACTCATCATTTCACTTACTGGATGCACTAGCAAGATTGATAATAGACACCAATTTGGAGAAAATGTTCTCAATTGGGTCAACACTTCTAGATGTTAATGCCAATTGCAAAGGATGAGCAAAACAGTAGATATAATAGGCATATGAACAGTTGGTAACTACTAAGGCTTGTAACTCATTCCACTCACCTTGCATGTTACTTACTCCATCATATCTTTGACCTCAAATATTGTGAATGTTAAGCCCATGATGAGAAAGAGTAAAAAAAATAGCGGTCTTCAAAGTCAAGGCCTTTATATCTGAAACATGAACAAGATAAAAAAAAAGGCTCTTATACAAATCCCGCTTTGTCAACAAATCTTAAAACAATAGTCATTTGCTCTTTTTTAGATTCATCACGAGATTCATCAACTATTAAGCAAAACTTTGCATCACCAATCTCTTTGCAAATTTCCTTCTTCACTCTATTTGCTATAATATGTAAAATCTCATTTTGTATCCTAGGTGATGTGTACGATGTATTTTGAGGAGCATTATCCAGCACAACTGCCGCAATTTTATTGTAGGAAGCTATCAACTTTAAGAATTCAATAAGATTGCCCCTATTGGACGAATATTTAATCTCATCATGACCTCTAAGAGTACAACCTTGATACACAAGCAATCTGATCACATCAATTGAGGCTTTCAAATGCAACCGATTGTTTTCAATTTCTTGAGATGTATACTTTTCAAACATCAAATCAATATGTTAATCTTGCTTCATTAAGTTTGCACAATCTTTTTCAGTAACTTTGTGGCATGAGTTGATTTCCCATCTCACATGATTTATTAAAACACACTCTTTTCCATCCACTTTTTTCTAATTTTTAAATCCATCAATAGTGAATGTCCTATGTTCAGAGTTTGCTCCAAGCTTATTGAAAAGAAAGCATAGCAAACAAAATACTACATATTTTAAAGGAAAATACTCTAACAAAAAAGGATGAACCTTAAACCACGAAGATTGAAAACGTCGAGGATGATTTGATGGTCCAGATTTGGATACTCTTGAAGAATAGGCTGATATGGTCCAGCTTTAAGGTAACTATGCCTAATTTCATCACGTTGATCAACTGAATAATCCTAAATTTGTTTTTCAACCCTGGATTACGCTCAAAATAATTATTTTGCTTGTTTTCAGGTACTGGAGACTATTTAGGACGCTTTTCACGAATTGAGGTCTCAGGAATAGAGTTAGGTAATGATGCATTAACTATGTCATTCTTAACGCCTTTTCTTTTGAAGAAGAATTAATGGTAGACTTCTTTCCCATGGTTAAACAAATCCTTCTACTTTTGAGGACTGTACCACTCAGTTCACTCCCAAAGAAGTCGTAGGAGTAGCTCGTTCTCCTATATCCATTTGATTTGATTGATCGTTAAATTTGAAAAGTTGAATAAAAACCTTCTCCTAAACTTGTAATCAACAACGGAACAGGTAAACATAAAAAAAAAAAAAAAGGAAAAAAAAAAAAAAAGGAAAAAAAGAAAAAATGGAGGAGAAATTAGAAAATAAAATACAACAGTTAAAAAAATAATTTAAAACAATTTATAGTAAATGTTATTTATTTTTTAAGGAGTAATAAAAGGACAAGAATAAAGAATATAAGATTGTAATATATTTAATTATTTTTAATTGTCTGCGAAGTGGGCGGAGCCAGGATTGAACATTGGGGGGGGGGGGCAAATGTATATGTGGGACCCACTGTAGGTCCCATCTCAGAATATATTACTATATTTTAATATGGAGTCTAGATTAAAAATTAGATAAATTAATATAAAATTTGTGAGTGTGAGAGAGAGAAAGGAATAATTGAGAAAGATAGAGTGAATACTTGATGTGGAAAAGATTTAGGAAAATTCCAAAGTTTGCTAAGTACTTCAATATTTTGTGAGACGTGTGAGAAAAAAGAGAGGAGATTCATGAGAATAAATATAAATGAAATTAGGAGATAATATATAAGGAGAAATTCATGGATCGTGAATTAGTTTTTAAGTTATTTTTTAATTAGAATTTAACTTTTTATTCCTTAAAATTAGGGATTTAATGATAACCATTAGATAAAGATTATGAATGACATTTGTACCCATCATCTTTATCTTAAATTTTTATTTTTAATTTTTGGAGGGGCCAAATAGTGGTATTTCACATTTAAAGATAGAGAAATAAAGAGAAAAACAAGGATATTTCCAATTCAAAAAATCCCGTAATCTTTGGAGGGGGCCAAATAGTGGTATTTCACATTTAAAGATAGAGAAATAAGGAGAAAATATATATTTTCACCTCTTTCTTACTATAAAATTAGATCGATTTATAAACCTATTATTCCCTATTTTGTTCCTAGTTTATTTTCTTTTATGTTTTCAAGATTTGAATTCAAAGTTCAAAGGAAGACTTAGAGAGGATGAATTTTTCCACGATTTGTTTGCTTGTGGAAGTGTTTTATTTATTATTTGATTTACAACAAACTTTTCAAATTTCATATACATAATCTTATCCAATGTTGCAGGTGTTAGAGTCTAGATATAACACAAAGTTACAAACTCTCATATATTGTGTTTTGAATTTTAGGAGAGAGTTTTTATTTCGTTGGGTTTGAATTTAATTTGGTGTATTAAAAATATATGTTCACTCACTGCATCGAATCAATCACAAAATAAAAATAAATAATTTAACAACAAAACAACAATAAACTTTCATACAATATGTATCCAACATTAACAAAAAAAAAATATCAATCCGTTGTAGTCTAGTTGGTTAGGATACTCGGCTCTCACCCGAGAGACTCGGGTTCAAGTCCCGGCAACGGAACATTTTTGTTATTTTGTCAATGCGGGGTGGGGTGCGGTAACAATGCAAGGTTGGTAGAGTGGTAAGGTTGTTCTTTTGTCAAATGCAAGGTTGGTAGAGTGTGGGGAGGTCATAGGTAGCTCTGGGTAGCTCCCTCTTAGATGGTGCGATAAGGTTCTTTTGTGCAGGGTTGGTAGAGTGGTAAGATTCATACTTAAAAAAGAAGAAGCATAAAATAAAAAGAGAGAAATAAATAAAAATACTTGGTTGTAATCGTGTGGAGAAGATCTAGGAGAAAAGTTGTGTGTGAGGAAGAAAGTTTTTCTTTAGTGATGAGAGAATAAATAGAGTGAAATTTTAGGGAGAAATTTAGGGATTTGGTTAGTTTCCAATTAGGAGTTAATTGTTTCCTCCTTAAACCTTGGATTTTAATTATAATCTTTAGATAGAAAACAAGGGCAAGTAAATCCTTCATCTTTACCTTTCAATTTGTTTCCAATATTGGGGGGGCGCAAATATGGGTACTTCACAAGAAAAACAACAAAAAAAAGGAAATATTAAAGGCATTAATATATATATATATATATATATATATATATTTATTTATTTATTTTAAATTCGGGGGGACCATGAGGTGGGTCCGCCCTTGGTCTTGTCACTCTAATCCCTCACGGATTGGCTACCTCTATTGGGATCTGGGGCAAAGGGTACAGTGTTGGTCAATCAACCATAGTTGGGTTTAGGTCCACTCTCTCTCACTGCAACTATTGGCATGAGTAATGACGCATATTAGGGATTCTAACTCAATGCAAGGTCCTACGGTATCATACTACATGTGGTCTAGATACCTTCCATATGGCACCAACCAATTTGGTTCAAATCCTTCTCTACCTAAGAATGAGAATCCTCACAGACTGATTTCTTTTGTTCGACTCCCTTCCCAAACCCTATGGCCATCCACATATTGTTGGGTGGATGTTCTCATGTCCCATCATGACTCCCAAGCCGCTTATTGGACGTCTATGAGCTCAACCCTAACATATGCAATCCTACCAATGCATGATCAACAGTGGACCACTGGGTTTTTGCACGGATTGGCTACCGCTATAGGATGAAATAGAGTCATGTCATGCTATTACGGGTCATTCGGCTTCAATTCCCCTGCCAAAAGGGTAGTAGCATGTAAGGGTATCTAACAATGCAGTCTAGACCTCCTAGGTATGTAATTCAATAACCATGATAGTGCTAGGAGTATCAAAGAACAATGTCCCATACCACAATCCTTGATATCCCAAGTCAGAAATACCCATTAACGACCCTCAATCATAGTCGCACCAAAACATCATTCCATATCAAATAATGAATCAAGTACATCTTATCATCATCCACAACGTGACATCATCAAGTAATCAATTTAAACTACTATTACAGCAGGTTATAAGACTAATTACGCATTCAAATTAATAGACAATTTATCACATTACAAGTCAATTCATATATATGTAATTGTAATCTTACTTGTCTAAGCAGAAAAACTATTGAGAAAATTATTAAACCTCACAAGTAACTATTCCAACAGACCTTAGAGATCACCTAGATTAGGGTTAAGAAGTTTCATTAAAGTCCGAGATCAAAATGGAGCAAAAATCAAACTGACATGGCCACTGTGACCCACTCGATCGCTCAGGGCGGCTGGTTGGGCCAATCGACCGCCCCCTTCTTGGGCAAAATCCTAAGTTTGAAATTCAGATTTTTGAACACCCATCCTTGATCTGTCTTTGGGATGATTCAAATCCGAATTTTGTCCTTCGAACGCCAGAGAGAGACGATCAAATTCCAGATTAGAGAAGAGGAAGATTTAGAATCCACTTCAACTCATCATTTACAGAATCTTAGAAGAAGGAACAACACTCTAATAACAAAGAAAATCAAGTACAAAGAGAGTGTGTTTAACTAACCTCTAAAAGATTCGAAAGTCCAAGCGAGATCTAAGCCTTCTCAGCGATTCGAGGGTTCTTCACCACCAACCACGTGTACACTATCTCCCAACCGTCCACAGCAACCTCCACAAATAAAAATACAAAATTAGGTCGTGTATGACTATTTATAGAGGGCCGGGGGAAAAACAAGGTTTAAAACCCGTAAACAAATCGACCAGTCGCTTGGGGCAGTTGGTTGGGTCAATCAATCGCCTTAAACAATCGCCCATTAGTATTTTTCAGTACTTGGGTGCTATGCTTATCTGGTTGATCCCCGGCATCAATCTAACTTAAACCAACATGCGGGGGATCCTTACCTTGATCTCGGACATCTTCAAACTTGACTTGACTCAAGCTAGATCTACCTTCCCTGTCCATCAGGGTTTCCACTGGATCTCCTTCAGATTCTCAGTATGGCAGGTTCTTCACCGGTAGAATCCAAATCCATGGGCTCAGGGTATGAGTCACGGGCTTCAATCCAAATAGCCCACAACTTCTTTCAGCTGGAACTTCGGGTACTTGGACTTGCAAATACGGATCTAGGGTTAAATTTACGGGGTTATCACAAATAGAGATTGAAGAGTTACTTTTAACCTAGCCGAAACAATTGGACTATCTGGATAAATTCTCCGGATGAGCTATCCTAGAAGAACTCTAACCTGAATGACAATTCAAACATAGGCATTCCAAGTACTAGACATAAAAACATAGGAGGGGAATCTAGAATCTTGCTTTAGGACTGATACTTCTTATATCTACTAAATAGAAAAGAAAGACATGGTAGCTTGGCACCATCGCATGAATTGGCCATGGGACTGTGGCTCCCTAAAAGAAACCAATTATTTGTTCTATATTTATCGCAGTTTGTAACCAATTTCAGCGTGGGCATGAAATTAAAATCTTGAATCTCCCTTTGCTTAAGTTGAGCATTTGCCTTTTTCTGGTAGGGAGAGGGGCGGTGAATCGATTGAACTAGGGAGTTTTCTTGTAAATTTTGAAAAATTAAGTGAAGTAGGGTAAAAAATCAAAACTTAGATCTCCCTTCACCCTATGGGCAAAATGGTCATTTCAACTTTAAAGTTAACTGAAAAGTTAACTATGGGTAACTTGATATTTTGAAAAAAAGTCAAAAGTACAGTTTGATTTCTTATTTAAGTGAGCAATCAATAATTTAGACCCAACATAAGTGGGTGTCATGGAAAAAACTCTTCAATCTATAGTTTTTTTTGTTTTTTTTGGATGATTATATAAATATAATAAAAACACTTGGAAGGGAAGAAAAGTACAAGCAAGAAAAGAGGGGGGCAAATGCCTAGGAGAAGCTAATAAAGAAACACTAAGACCCAAGTAACAACAATGAGTTTGTTTCTTCAGATATCTATGAAGAGGTTTTCGAACGAAGGGGGGCAGCCGGGAAGCAAGAACACGCCCGCAACAGAGTTGTCTCGATTCTATGAAGAGGTTTTCGAATCATAGAGCTAATATCCTTACATATGGCTTTCCAAATCTGGTCCGTGGATTGAGATTTTGTAATCCATCTAAATAAGTTATGTTCCATCCAAATGTGAGAGTCGTAGGCCCCCAAAAGTACCTTCCCAATAGTGTCAATGATGGAAGAGCCTCTAAAAGTAGAGCCTAACCAGCTTCACTCAATATCCAAGAGCTGAGGGCACCTAGATCTAGAACAAACGGAGGAGAGGGCAAGGTTCCAAAGAATGAAAGGGCAAGCAAAGAAAAGAAAGTGGGTGGTATCATCTTTTGGACAGACGATGCAGGAAACTTATAGGGATGGGATTGGTAGCTAATTGTATATGTTTTTTTTTCTTCTGGAATTGGTAGCTTTATAATTATGGGGCAAGAACTATTAAGTATACCACAAGAAGCATCAAATTTGTGGCCTATTCACCCTTTGAGAGTAATTGCATATATTTCAATTTACCTTCATCTCCAAATTATATGTTAATGCCAAATTCGGACCCAAACTATGGGCCAATTGAGTTTGCTGCACTAAACTAGACCAAACCGAAATGGGTCAAGCTGGCCCAGGGGCGGACCCACTAAGTGGCCGGGGGCCATGCCCCCCAGATTTTTCAAAATTTATATTAATTCCTTGATCCTAAGTCCAAAATTTAGATGCACCTTCATCCTAAGTCCAAAATTTAGATTTTTGATCATCCATCCTTGATCTGTCTTTGGGATGATTCAAATCCGAATTTCGTCCTTCTAACGCCAGAGAGACCATCACATTCCAGACTATAGAAGAAGAAGATTTAGAATCCACTTCATCTCATTTGACAAAGTCAACCCTGATCCAGTTAAGGAAATCCATCTTTGGGCGTGATTTTGTCACGATCATTGATGGGAAAGATTCTAAACACTTCAACTCATCATCTATAGAATCTTAGAAGAAGGAACACCACTCTAATAACAAAGAAAATCAAGTCAAAAGAGAGTGTGTTTAACTAACCTCTAAAAGATTTGAAAGTCCAAGCGAGATCCACGCCTTCTCCGCGATTTGAGAGTTCTTCACCACCAACCACGTGTACACTATCTCCCAACCATCCAAAGCAACCTCCACAAATAAAATAATACGAAATTAGGTCATGAATGACTATTTATAGAGGGTAAAACAACCGACAGCGCGGGGCATGGTTGGGTCAACAATCGCCTAAACAACCGGCCCTTAGTACAGACTTGGGTGCTTGCTTATCCGGTGATCCCCGACATCAACAACAAACCAACATGTGGGGATCCTTACCTGATCTCAAACACTTCAAACCGACGACCAAGCAGATCCACCTCCCATCCACGGGGTCCACGGATCTCCTTTCATATGGCGGGCTCTCCGGAGAATCCAAACCAGGGCCGGGTATAAGTCATGGGCTCGAACCAGCCCACAACCAGCGGAACCGGATACGGACTTGCAAAACGAACAGGGTAGATTACGGGGTTATTACAAACACGAGATGAAGAGTCACAACGGCCGAAATAGTTGGACACCGGATAAATTCTCCGGATGAGCTAACCGAAGAACTCGGCTGAATGACAACAAACATAGGCATTCCAAGAACCGACATAAAAACATAGGAGGGAATCTAGAATCGCTTTAGGACCGGTACCAAATCTACTAAATAGAAAAGAAAGACAGGTAGCGGCACCACGCATGAATGCCCCGTGGCCTCAAAAGAAACCAAATTTGTTCTATGTTATCGAGCTTGTAAACAATTCAGCGTGGGCAGAAATAAAACGAATCTCCGTGCTAAAGAGCGGCCGCGAGAGAGAGCGAAGATGAACAGGGAGTTCTGTAAATTGAAAAATTAAGGAAGTAGGGTAAAAACAAAACAGTGAAAAAAAGCATCAACGTAAAGTTACTGGGAACGAAAGAAAAAAGCAAAAGGCCAGGACTCTCAAAGTGAGCAACAAGAAAGACCCAACATAAGTGGGTGCCATGAAAGAAACCCACGAGTTTTTGATGATAATGAATATAATAAAAACACGGAAGAAAGAAAAGACAACAAGAAAAGAGGGGCAAACCAGGAGAAGCAATAAAGAAATACAAGACCCAAATAACAATAATGAGTTTGTTTCTTCAAATATCTATGAAGAGGTTTCGAATCATAGAGCTAATATCCACAAGGCCCAAACGGTCCGTGGATTGAGATTTGTAATCCACAAAGAAGATGTCCATCCAAATGTGAGACGAGGCCCCCAAAAGACCCCCAAAGTGTCAATGATGGAAGAGCCTCTAAAAGTACAGCCTAACCAGCACTCAATATCCAAGAGCGAGGGCCCCAGACAGAACAAACGAGGAGACAAGGTCCAAAAAGAAAGGGCAACAAAAAAAAAAGGGGGTATCATCTTGGACAAACGAGCGGAAACAAGGGATGGGATGGAGCAACGATAGTCCCCGGAATGGTAGCATAAAGGGCGAGAACATTAATATACCACAAGAACATCAAATTTGTGGCCTATTCACCCTTAAGTAATCAATATTCAATACCCATCTCCAAATTATAGTTAATGCCAAATTCGGACCCAAACTCGGCCAACGAGTTGCACAACCAAACCGAAATGGGTCAAGCTGGCCCAGGGGCGGACCCACTAAGTGGCCGGGGGCCATGCCCCCCAGATTTTTCAAAATTTATATTAATTCCTTTAATTTTTGAATTTTTTTATATTAATTTCCTTCATTTTTTCACTTTTTTCTCTTCTCACATGTGAAATGTCACTATTTGGTCCCCCAATATTGAGAACAATTTTTAAATGTAAAATAATGGGTATAAAAGTCATCTCTAGTTAAAAACTAACTCATCAATCCCTATTTATTCTCCCCACTCTTCTCTCTCACATTTTTTTCTTCCTATTTATTCTCATCTCTTTCTATAAACGTGGATTAAAGGAAATTTTTGAAAAAAAAAATCTTATTATATATTCAAAATGTCTTTTATAATTAGAAACTTAACCCTCAATCCCTATTTATTCTCTCATAACTCCTCTCTCCTCTCTTCTTCTTTTTTTCTATTTATTCTCTTCTATTTCTTTCTTTCTATTTATTCTTCCCTTTTTATAAGCGTGGGTTAAAGAAAATTTGGGGAAGAAATCTTCCCCACAATTAGGTACTCTTTTTCTTTCTCAATTTATTTATTGTTTCTCTTTTTTTTAATTTTTTTATTCTTTATTTGATTTTATATTCTTTGTTTCTTTATTTTGTCTACAATTTTTGCTATTTGATTTTATATTGTAAATAAAATGTCTATAGTTAGTAAGGTAACTAAGTACAATTGGTTTGCATCTCTTACCTTAAAAAAATAAAAATAAATAAAAAGGTTTGCATCTGATTTTTTAAGGGTTGAAGCCATGTGTGCTTTTTATTTGTTTATTTATTTATTATTATTTTTTATTATTATTATTATTATTATTATTATTATTATTATTATTATTATTATTATTATTATTATTATTATTATTATTATTATTTTGTATTGATGCTTTAATTTATCTATATCTTGTTGAAAAAAATATCATTATCAATAATTTACTTATTTTTATCAAATATGTGTGGGCCCCACAAAATATATGTGAATCTATTCTTTAATATAACAAAATAATTCATAGGTGGGACCCCCAATGGGTCTTATAAGGAACCACACAATATGTGTGGCGAAAAACCATTGGTGTTTCCCTAATCTGGACTTCCATTCTTCGGCCCCCTCAATATTGAATCCTGGTTCCGCCCTTGCAAGCGGCTCGACCATATCATACCCTAGAGATTCATAGTCAATCACATATTTCATTTGTATCCTTGGATGCTCCTCAATCCTATGTAAATGGTTTAAATGAGACATGCAATTGGCTCTTAGATGCACCTTCATCCGTATGTATATGTAGCCAAGGGGTGGAGCTACATTGGGGCCGAAATTTTCTTTTTTCCTTTCCATTTTTTTTGAAATTTCCTTTATAATCCTTTTTCCATGTGTGAAATATCAGCATTTGCCCTACCTCCCTTCCAATTTTTCAAAAATTCCCTCATGCCCTTTTCTAAATTTTGAAATTTTCCTCTAACCCTCTTTCCATGTGTAAAATATTAGTACTTGAGCTCTCCTATTGGAGAAAATCTTTAACCATAAAGATAATGGATAGAAAATTCGTTGTGTTCTGCGTAAAATATGGCATTTGGCTCTGTCGATGTTAAATCCTAGCTCAATCCCTTGGATGTAGCTTATCCAAACTCTAAATAAAAAAAGATTCTGTTGAATAAAATTTCACCAACAGATGAGATACAACTCACTAAAGATAAAATGCAGGCAACAGATGTTAATCCTAAACCAAGACTAGATTTTTATTATCTTTCAGCTGGAAAGTCAAAAAAGACTTAAGGATATTAGAGTCATTTCATGCACAAGTACACATCACCGAGTCGGATCTTCTATCCTTACGCGTAAAGGATTATTATCCATTCATACTTTTCAACCACGTAATTATGAAGAGGTCTTATCTGTTCGCCACTCTGTCAGTATCTAGATATGGACCCCCTCTTAAATTTGTGGTGTAAAAATAGAAGTGAAGCTAATTCTCTAATGGATGGCTTCCGGGCCCACCAAATCTAGGAAACGAAATCCTTCCACGCTTCTCGATTAGTCAAAATTAGGTATGCCTTTGTGCTCGGTGTAAGAGCTGTTCAAACGGTTAGACAGTTAAAATTTTCTTCTCATCACCAACTCACAGGCTGTCTCAAGTGATCAACACTGTATTTATAACCCATGAATGTTAGAACTTTGAAGAGCAGTAATCTTTCAGAACAGAAATTTGTGTCAAGTTCTTGTGTTCTCTTATCTTCTAATGACAAAGCCAGGAGCTGTGCAGAGCAACCAAGAGGTAAGCAAAAGAAAACAATAGGAATGAATCAGCATTTTTATTAGGATTTTCATAGTTTTCATGTTAATTTCATGGAGGCAAATGTTTTTGTTTTTCTAGCAGAAACTAGAAAAGTGATTTTCATAATTTGATTATGTATGTAATAATTTCAGAAAAATACTTGGACGTCTGTTCCCAAATTTGGAGCCTGGGATCACAAAGCTGCAGGAACCAATTACTCAGTGATTTTTACTGAAGCTCGTGCCAATAGGAAACGACACAAAAGCGATCATCGATTAAGTCTCGGAAATGAAGAAGAACTGATTGCAAATCATAATCAAAATCACAATCACAATTATAAGAGTAATTATAATCATAATAATCGTCGTCATCACCATCATCATCATCATCATCGTCATCATCATCAAGATGATTCAGTTGTGATAACGGTAAGGCCTTATTCTAGTCGATGTTAGGTTTAATGTATATATAGTTAGTAAAGTGGATTAACCTTTACCTTCATTGATGTGCAGAGGAAAAAGAAGACACCGAGCTATTTTAGTTGCTGCCTTTGGATTTGATTTGTACACAATGCAATCAGCTCTGCAAACTCCTTGCTAGTTTTCATAATTGTTCATAGAAAATTGTGCTACTTGGTTTTATTCTGTAGTTGGTAACTCTGATAGATGATACCATTTGTTCTTGAAGAACTGTAAATCTGATTGCTCTATCATATTGAATTTAGTTTTGATTTTTTTCCATTTTAGCTTGAATTTGGGTAATCAAAGGGAAAAGGAAGATAAAGTAGTCATGACAACAATGAAAAAACAACTAATAACAATCATATGTATATACAATGATCAAGTAATTTTTTTTGTTCTTAAATAAAGCTCAAATACAATCACAACTCTAATGCAGTGAACTACAAATCTAACTTAATACTGCACAGCATAGCACCCCATGTTATTTCTTACCTGCCAAGAAAAGAACAATGATATCTGCAACTCAAGCCGCAGCTTCAGAACGGCGAACAGGAGCATTTAGAGACAATAGGTACGCAGCATCAGCCTTTTCAATACCGTTAAAAAGATAACTAAAAGGGGGCATCTCAACATATTTTCCGAAACCCGGTTGAACCTTGAGAACACCACCTTCCCATACAACTTTTCCTCCTGCAATTGTCACTTCTACTTTACCCTGTGGAAGTAATTCAGAGATTGGTGCAAATAGGTTAGATCTGGTCCCAATTTGGGTACAAGATAAAACTTTAGGCATGGGAGATTAAACATAGTAGAACAACTATGTATGTGTGTTAACTGAAAGTTCATACAAGCAACAAGAAACAGGAATATACCTGTGTAAGAGAGACAGAATTGTTATTAATTGATTTTCTGAAGTAAACAGACCATGCAAGTCGCAATTAAACATGCTATAAATACAAGAAATTACATAAACAGATGCTGATCAGAGTTGAACTCAGCTTAAGACTGATCCATACTACAATCTTTCACTATCTAATTTCCATATCTTCTATTGAGTTGTTAGCAGATTATCTTCAATGCAAAGTTATTTTGACCGTGTCCTTCAAGTACCTCCAGCAAGCACCATGTGAATTTTTTGCAACTCGTTTCAGAATACTGAATTTGTTGTCTTTGTTGCAAATAGCCAATAATCCCAATCAACATTTTCTCTTAGAGATTGGAAACAATGGATATAAGCATCCAAGCACATCATCTTAGACAGATTAATAGAAAATCATACTTACATACCCAAGCTATTTCACTGTTTTTCCCAGTCATTCATTCTCTATTTAGATAATAGCAAGAGAAGCAAATGCGTGCAAAATGGCATGTCTCCCAATAAAGCCTAAATACTCACTAATGGTAATCAGGTCTTGTTGAACTCAATAGTGTAAAACTTCTGTAAAGAGTTTAAATAATATGAAGGTTTCTCAGTCCTATTCATTTAGCCACCCCACTTCCCCACCCTCAAAAGAAAAACAAAATCCGCCTTGTGTCACATGTTAATATTCTCAATGTATTTAAATACATAACTACACTATTCATAGTGATAGCAATCCCACTACTTATTATATCATAATTTTGTATCTCCAAAAAAAAAAAGCCAGTAATATGCTACTACATCACAAAATGAACTTAAAATCTGTTAAGCTACATGTGCTATTTTTGCAAAATCGAATTATGAAACAAACAGAACCATTTACTAATCAAATTACTGTTGTCACTAAAATGTAGCACCTACTATTCGCCTAGGAGGTTAACACCTAGATGACATAGAAGTGCAAAGAAAAGGGCTTTGAATATCATCAATAACCCAACCAAAAAGTAAGAAGCAAAACCCAAAGAGAAAGAAAATGAGATTTTCTTCAATAGAGATAGTGATTAAAACCCCCCAATATAGTGCATTTATAGATCCTCTCCCTAATTAGGCCAACAGAACTTAAAAGAGAGAGATCATACCAGCACACACTCCTGCTGCTACAAGGTGTGTGGGGGCAAATGTACATACAGCCTTACCCCCACTTCGTGGAGAGACTGTTCCCATGTTTTGAACTCACAAACTAATGGTCGCAATAGACAATTAAGTTAGACGACCAAACCCCCACCCCCAACAAAAAGCAGTAACATAATTAAATACAAGTGTCTCATAGTAGATTACCCATAGTGAGTCAGAAAAAGTTTGACCACCCAAAAATAACCCTAAAGAAAATGGCAGAACTCAGTTTTTCTGAAACTGCAAATTAAATGGCTCACTGCCTCTCTCATCTTAATTGAGTTACTCATCCTTCAGGACCAAAATCTTCCATGATTATCAAAGGAAGACATAGTTGGGTCTCCACAATTAATTTGGCCAACTTGGCACATATATCTGATCAACTTCGGCATCTTTTCCTTGAATCTGAACCTACATCATGTATCTAAGTAGATGTATGATAATATTCCTTCCAACATTAGTGATCTTGAATGTGAGATCCACAAGCTGTAGGACTCAGACTGAAATTCCTGCATCAAGATTATCATATAGAATAGACACCACTAATCTGTTAGTAGTGGTGCCTAAGGGAATTGTCATCTTCTTTCTCCTTGAACATTATCAGCATAAATTGATGATGAAAGCCTTACAACCACTAATAAAATCCAAAAGTCTTTGACAGATACTATATGTCCCAGAAATCCTGCTTTATGGTTGCTACAGACTGGGAGAAGATACAGAATAAAGAGGGATGCAGTACAAGTTAAGGAAATCCGTGGTCAGTCCTCCCTTTGGACATCATTTAAATGGTGCTATCTTCTCGCATATTAGGTCTAGTTCATCTAAATTGCATAACAACTTAAGAGAAACCATTGCAAACAGGATTTCAAATTTCTAAATTACAATTTGTCTTGTCAAACGTAAAACATTTGTTGAAATTTCATGACTAGAGCAGATGATTAGATATTAACCATTTTGTCGATCTCATTAAGAATCAATTCACATATGTGACAATAGCGGAGTATAAGGCTGTTTTTATCTCCAAGTACAATACATCACTGCATGCAGCCTATCTGGCAAGTGGAAATTATTGTATTACGTCTCAATGCCCATGTCTTACAAAGACCCGAAGGTAGCAAACTGGGATACTTATGAACATATCAAGGATGTAATACAATGATTTTAATCAATATAATTAATATGATTGATTCCTTTGGCAGTCTATCACTTATATAGTATAGGTCAAGAGCCTAACAAGTGATAGCAAGTAGCACAACGTACCATTTCAATAAAAATGCTATGCTGACCTAACCAATTCATTGCTCATGTAGAACCTAAATGTCATGACATGTATTACCTTTCCTTTGTGTCCTTCATAGACATTAGTATCTGACCTCGAGTGATGAGTAGCTGGAGTTATCTCGAAACTTGAATTTGGGTTGAGTATGATTATATCTGCATCAGATCCAGCAAGTATTGCTCCCTTTCTTGGATATATATTAAATATCCGGGCGCTGTCGTTCACAAACAAAAAATTTACCAACCACAATGGAAAGAAGATGAAAGCTTATAGAAGAGAGACATCTTACCAGTAATATTCTTTTTCTTTTAACAGTAGAAATCTCTTCATAGGTTCCATAAAATAAGAACGCTTAAATACAAAAGTTTCATGCTCAGAAAGAAGATCTTAACTCATCTACCATGCAAGAAATCATCTTCTTTTGCAACTCAAAGGAAATAATTAATTCTTTAAAACAATGTGGTGCAAGAGAAACAAGAATGGGTATACAAGCCAGTAAGCAGAAATAGGACAGCCTTCATTCCCCACTTTGCTATCTTCGTCAAACCTTCCACCTAGCAGATCCTCAATAAATATGATGGGAACCCACCAAGCAGGCCTGATGCAGCACAGCCTTGGGCCAACCAAACCCACTGGAGTAACCAGACGGAGGTGAACCATGTTCAACCGAGTTTTGTATTTGATAGGATATTTAATTATTTTTTATTTCTGTTATAGAATTTATCTTGTAATTTGTTTTGAGCCTTGTTTGAGTTTAATTAAGGATTAGGATTATTGGGGGTCAGAGAATCTTGTTTATCTCCAGTACTCATGTAATCGTGACTTATTTTTCAAAATAGAAAGTAATGAACTTAGTTTAAACGCATGTCTCCCCCCAACCCCACACACCACCTCTCTTCTTCTGAAATTTCTCTTTCTTTCCCTGCAAATCTGATCTTCTCAGGCTTCCCATCTTCTTCAGTTCACCTTCTCCTTTTCCCTTCTAATTACCATCCAAATTTTAAGAAGAGCACCTTCTGAAATAATGTATTTGTCTTGGAGTGTGGGGGGGGGGGGGTATTAACAGGAACAAATAGGGATCATCATCATGCTGTTTGAGTATGCCACATCAGATTACACCATGTCATCATATTCTATATCCTTAGTAAATTTCACAAAGATAACAGTGCATATGTGGAGAACGACAGAGAATACCATTCAGTGCTTGTTATTCTCACATAATCAGAAACTGATATTTGGCCAGATTCCTGCATCATAATAAATTGTGATGATTAGCTTTCCAATTTCACCCACTAGGTTTACATGGTCAGACTGCAAAATGTTGCAGCTTACCACCATAGTTTCCCAGACGAGATGCATCCTTTCTTCAATACCTAGGAAATGCAATGATATTCACAAATTTATAAGAGGTCACAATCATATGCCTGACAATGAATTTGAAAACTAGCATATTTGGAGACCAAAAAAATGAATTACCATTGACACCATTTGGAATTTTCCTGAAGTCATCAGCACCTAAAGCTTTCTGTGTGGAGTTGAAGGTACAGTGATCAGTTCCTACAAGCTGAAAAGGGTGAAAAGTTCAAATCAATTTATGGAATTTTTATTGGCACTGCTCCAAACCACCATATATGAAATTACAGTAGATTAAAAATGATAAAGTCGTCACACAGATATCGCTACTTGGGGTTGATGAATGACAACCTATTAAAACAAGGAATGGCTGGGAAACACCCATACTGGATTAATACCTGGGGTTGATGAAGGACATCAGAGACACCCAGATTGAATTTAATCCAGAATTCCAGATCAGTATTTGGCCACCTGAATCTAGATTGGGATTGGAAGGTGTGATCAGCTTGGGACAACAAGTAGTAGTACATCAGGTATGTATGCTTTAAGGATCCCCAAGCAGTGATCACTTTTTGATATGCATGAACAAATAAAAAATCCAATCAAAACTTTCTTCTTCAGTATGTGGGAATCATAGAAAGGATGACTAGTTTCACTGTTGGGTCAAGTGAGGGAAGACTTTGCAGGTGGGACCATCGAACTGATTTTAGTTGTCATATCTGCATAATAGATCCAAACTCAAATAGTAACAGAATCAGCAGTTGGTACTATTTGAGAATTTCAGCAGAAGTAGTTGTACATGGCTTTAGAACGAGAAAGTAAGCATAAATTATTAACATAATCAAGACAAAGTACAATCAAAAGATTCAAAATTTGATCTCCTCAGTCCTCACTATGCTGTTTTAAGAAAAAATTATCTTCACTACTGCAAACATTCTCAAATCTACTTGGATAAGAAGTCAAAACAAATTTAAAGGCTGCATTTGGAGGATATGATTGTTCACAAAATTCATGTCTGATTTATCCAAGCTTATTTACGAACATCAGGTCATATGCTGTTGTTTAAAATCTATCTAGTCCAGTGATATAAACTACACCTGCAAAACTCCTCTTGAAAGGGCACCTTGAAGAGCTTTATCATGTCCTGATTTCCTTATTGGGGGACTCATGACATACCTAAACATTAAGAACATTCAACTCTTGTTACCATACCCAAAGAAGAAAAAAAATGAAAATTGGAAATGGAAGTGTGCGGGGGTCTTGCTTTGCTGCAATGTTGAAGTCAGGATTCCAAAGCACTGAATCATCAAGTACAAGTCCAGAGACTACTGGTTCTCCAATAACCTTCTGGCCTACATTTTGAAGTAAAATAAATTATCAGAAAAACCCGAAATCATCAGTCACAGCATCAGAAGACATACAACCTTCAAATTCAATTGTGAGAAATCAATAAAACAAAAACCAAAGCACAAAGATGAAACCATCACCAACCATTTCCCACATTATAGATATAGTTCTGTAAGACAAACAAATGCAGGAATATGCTTTGTGTGTCTGTGTGTTTATTAGACTGTGCGTGCACGTGTGTAATAGAGAGAGAAAGAGAGAGAGATTTTAAACTTGGAGATGGGATGGTGTGTGTTTGTTATGAGAGAGAGATTGTAAACAAGGGGACAGGATGGATTGGGGGCTAAATTTCCAAGAAAGGATGACTTCACATGAGCCCCTATACTAGGGCTTCTAGTTTGTGTTTTCCTTCAAAATTGACTTTCCATAGTTCTTTAACGATCAAGATGAACAAGGAATGAATGCCTTCTGGGTTTATTTGTGAATCTATGAGGGTTGGATCTAATAGCACTGGATGTGGTGGTATTCAGTCATGCTATTGTTGCATCCTCTTCATCTTTAATTCCACATTTTTGGCTAGTCATTTCCTGCTTCGGTCTTGTGGTATGAATCCTGACCATATATATCTCATATAATTCTTTCGAAAATTTTCATTTTGGGAGAGGTGAGTTTAGAGATGTAGGGGTTGAAGTAGGGAGGCAGTAGGATAATTTTGATGGCTTTTAAGGGAGAAATAAGGCCGTGGAGGGTTTTTAGTGGCTAGGGTTTGCAAAAAATGAAAATTGATAAAAGGTGGAGTTAGGATTTGGGAAAATAAACATTAGAAGAAGAAAAAGAATTGGAGTGGGGGATAAGTCAGCTTACTGTTGCTGAACATATTCCTGAATGGCAGCTTGAATGCTCGAAGACATTCTTGAGAAAAAGAAAAGAGACAGAGAATCGAAGATAAGAGAAGAAATCTGGATTGGGACGCCAATCCAAATGGAGTTTCTAAACGAACCAAACTCTAATAAAATGACATTCTCTATGCAAATCTTCTCTAAACTGATGGGTGATATTTCCTAGATTGACTCATAAAAGGACCCCTAATCATTCTTAAAGCTCAATAAAGTAAATAAAATAGAAAAACAATTTAATCTAGCTGTTAAGTAAATAAGAACCATAATCGAACTCAAACACTGAATTTAACTACTAATACCATGCTAACATTACCCTCACATTATGGGCTTATGAATTAGGCCTATTACATCAATAACTCGACAAATAAGAAGCCTAAGGTTTACAGAACCCACCCAACCCATGGGCCAAATAAAGTATTCTAAGGCAGTAAGGCCCAATTGACCCATTTGGACAATCTTAACTACACCACCCCTTATCCTGTTACATATCCTAACAATCATTAAGATATTCAAAACTACTAGAAAAATTAATTTTAGTTGCATTTAATTGCTACTCTACTCTTCCTTTTGTTGTTCATGAAGAAAATTTTCCCTTCACTCAATTGTTGAATTTTATTTTTGGTTCTTTATAGCAATTCAATAAACTTTACCATTCAAAATACGCAATATATTCCCCTTTAGACAAAATATATATCTCCTGAGAGATCTGGCACTAGCTTCTAGTACTAGGATTGAGAAGGATCACCCCTCTCTTATTTACACTTGGACTCCTTTTATTTATTTTCTGCTGTTTTGTTTCCTACTTTAGTTCTAGATTGGTTTTCCATTCCTTCTTGTATTTATATTTCTTCTCCTACTCAGGGTAGGACTTACTTAGATCATAAACTATCCCCCTTGAGGGTCTGGGCAATTACCTCTCAAAGCTTACAACATTTCATCAGACAAGCTATGTTAATACTCATGCTTAGGTGTGACGCCGAAAGAAAAATTTACACTTGCTAAAGATTGCTCATGCCCTAATGTTTGCTCATAGTTTTCCATACAGTACTGGAGTGATGCTGTTCTCACCATCACCTATCTAATTAACAGTTCACGTTCTCACATTCATGACTTCAAAGCACCTGGAGCTATCATTCTTGGAAAGAACCCTTTCTTTGTTCCCCTAGAGCATTCGATTATGTCTGTTTTGTTTGTAATCATCATTGTACTAGCAAGCTTGATAAAAAACATTGGATGTATCTTTATGGGATATTCTCCTTTCCAGAAAGGTTATTGCTCCTACCATCTTCCACCCCACAAGTTCTTTATTTCCATGTATGTCGTCTTTCAAGAAGCCTCATCCTAGTACACCTCGACACCTCTTTGGGGAGAGAATATTTCTGGTGAAGATGCGTCAATCAACCTATATGTTTATCCAACAATTTAAGATGAAATGGATCAACAGACACCTACAAAGCAGCCACCTAAAGTGCAGCCTAACAACGTACCTAGTGAGGAGGAGCCACAAAACTCCTAGCAAAAGTACTTTGAAGTCATAAATTTGCAAACATCGATAAGAGACCATACCAAAGCACCTTTAACATTCCAAGAGTGCTCTCCAAAACCAGAGCCTGGATCTCCACCTGCTTCATCCCTTAGTAAGGATCCTTCTCTTAAACTGTTAAACAACCTATAGCTCTAACAAAAGAGGGTGTTAAGAAATGCACTTATCCTATATCCCATGTTGTCACCCTTGACTCTCTTTCAGCTTCTTATCATAGTTCTATGTCTTCTCTTTCATCTATACCCATCCTACGGAAGTGGCAGGAGGCTCATGTAGATCCTCAGTGGAAGCTAGCAATGTTGGAAGAAATGAAAGCGCTTCACAAAAATGGACATGGGAGCTTGTTATTCTTCCTCCAGGCAAAAGACTTGTTGGTTACAGGTGGGTGTCATTGTGTGGCAAGGCAGTGATGGATCTGTAGATTGATACAAGGCCAGCCAGACTGATCGCCGAAGTGTTCACTTAGACTTCTGAGATTGACTATCAGGAAACATGTGCACCCGTTGCAAAGCTTAACATAGACAGAGTATTACTTACATGTGCTATCAACTTAGGATGAGATCTTCAATAGTTGGATGTAAAGAATGCATTTCTATGTGGAACTAATAGAAGTCTACATGGAAATTATTGTTGGTTTCTTTGATGACAAGACCCAAGGGGAAGTATGCAAACTTTGTCATGCATTATATTGGCTAAAGCAATCATTCCTAGTGTGGTTTGGTAGATTCCATAAAGCGATGGTATCAACAAGATATAAATAGAGTAATGTTTGATCACACCCTTGTCATCAAAAGGCAGGTACCAAGTTACCACTTTCTTGTCTATCTTGACTATATCTATCTTGACGATATAGTCAAGATAAGCAATTATGATGAAGAAATATGGAAATTGAAAAAATTCTTAAGTCATGAATTTGATATAAAGGAAATAGGACAATTAAGATACTTTTTAGGGATTGAAGTTGCTTATTCAGCTAAAGCATATTTCTATCCCAAAGAAAGTATGTCCTAGACTTGCTATCTGAAACAAGCTTACTAGGTTGTCATCCAAGCGATACTCCTCCCGAAGTTGCTATCCGGCTCAAAGATAAAGAAGGGGAACCTTTTGATAAAGGATGCTATCAGCAACTAATGGTAAGCTAATCTACCTTATACAGGACCTGAAATTTTTGTTGCAATTAGTATTGTCATCAATTCATGAACAATTCGCATTCCAATCATATGCTACCATCTTTGAAATTCTTCATTACATGAAATCAACCCCAGGCAAAGGTGTTTTCTTATCCCCAAATAATCAATTCCGTATTGAAGCTTACACTGATGCAGATTAGAGAGGTTCACATGATTGAAAGTCCACCTCAGGTTATTTGGTGAAGCAAGAAGCGAAATGCTATTACAAGGTCTAGTGCTAAAGTAGAGTTTCAAGCTATGGCGCAAGGGGTTTGAGAGCTATTATGGTTACGTGGTCTAGTAGAAGATCTAGGTGTGCCAGTGCCCCTTCTTATGATGCTCGGCCGTGACGATAAAGCAGCTATACGAATTGCCTATAATCCATTACAACATGACAAGACAAAGCATATAGAGATTGACAAGCATTTCACAGAAGAGAAGTTGGAAAGCGGCATAATCTGTATGGTCTAAAGATCAAGTAGCAGATGTCTTCACCAGAAGGTTACCTGGATGGGTGTTTCCATTTTCAAACAAGTTGGGCACGTTTGATATGTATGCCCCAACTTGAGGGGGAGGTGAGCAAGGCAGGCGCGCCGGCGCCGGGCACCCGGAGCCCAAAGGGCGCCCACAGGCAAAGGCGACCGCCGGGGGAGAGGCGCCTCAAGAGCCTCGGAGCCATACCCCAGGCGCGCTTTTCTTAAACACAGAAAGATGCCAAACGAAGGCAATATTGAATTACATTAGATTCCAATGTAAAGAACAGGAACCAATGCAAGAAGCGCACAGTGATCAAATGTTAAAATAAAAAAAAAAACAAACAAAAGAAAGAGAAAAGCGACGAGCCACCCCACCCACCCAACCCCCCCCCACCGGACGACCGCAGCGGGAGACCCCCTTCTCCGGCAACTTTTATTAAGACACAGGGGTTGTAGTAGTGGAGACTGAGGTAGGCTAATATTATATTTATTTATTATTATTATATTACATATAAGATAGATAGATTTATAAGAATTGGAGTAAATGAGATGTCACTAAAATTTCCCACCCAACCGTCAAGCGCCGGGGTGCCCTCGACTCATTGCCTCAACTAGCTTGAGCCGCCTCGCATCGCCTCATCGCCGTGACAACTATGGTGTTGAGAGAAGGACTAGAAAAGTTCCTCTCGATCTTGTGCTAACTCAGATGGATCATCCCTCTCCTATTTGTACTTGGACTCCTCTCCTACTTCATATTGGAGTCGTGCTCCTTTTATTTATTTTGTGTGTTGTTTTTGTTTCCTATTTCGGTTCTAGACTGGTTTTTCTATCCCTTCTTGTACTTTTATATCTTTTGCTACTCAGAGTAGGACTTACTCAGATTGTAAACTATAGATTCCCCATTGGGGGCTACTCTGAGCAATTACCTTTCAAAGCTTACAAGAATCTCTTAATCAACCACTGTTCCTGTAGGCTAATGTTCAGAGTTAAGACTCAGGTTTTTAATTTGTTTGGCTGCCATTCAAACGGTAAAAGATAAAGTAGTTTTTCAGGGCAATAGCTAATTTGAAACCTGAGTAACAAAATTTAAGGATTTCCAGGAAATCTGATGGGGTAAAACTCCAATATCTGGATCTCTGTAAAGGTAAGGGCTAACAGGGATTATGCCATTGAATGTGTATTGAATTCAGAGGATTGCTACAATATGGTTTGGCCAGGCCATCCTTTCATGTGGATAAAAGAGGAGAAGATATGGACACCCTAAATATTCCCCAATAAGGACTGGCAAAGCAATCCCATGACCTCAACAAAAGGACATGTTGTAGAGAGAGAATGAATACACAAAAACATAAAATTAGCATTGAAATAGAAATATAATTTTCACGTGGAACATGTTGTCAACTAATTCCCTGTACAGTTTATTTCTAAGTGACCTAAACATAAAGTGGCTATAGAAACAGGGGATGGAAAATGCGCAATGCTCTAAGAGCTTGAAACTGTTTCAGAGAGGGAGAGAGAAACAGGGTGTGTGTGCGTAAAGATATAAACTGCAACACTAACATCTGAATTCATAATAAAATATAGAATTTATACGAACAAGAGATGTATAAGATACAAATCTCAAGGTAAATTAACATCATAGACAAAAACATTTATAGCAAAATAAGTAATCTAGTTCCATTCTAAATGCCAAGGAAACCCCATGTATGTTTGCCTCACTTTTATTAATCAAAATCTAAAACCAAACACTTACAACCTAAATCTGATAAAAAGTACATGTCATCTCATCTTGTTTACTCAGAGGAGCAACGAATTAACTTTTCTGATGTGGCAGTGTCACACAATTTAACAACAAAACCATGAAATCAAGTTTTGATTCAATTTTTCAGAGTGGCAGTTGTAAGCAATTTTAATGCCAAAACCATAAAACAAGGACTAAAATAGAACTGCCACTGTGACTTGTGGAAGCCACCAGAATTCTGCTCACTATGATTTTGAACCTCAGCTGCCTAATGCCTATTGCAATTTTGGTATTTTTATTTCATATTTTCAGCCACTAATCCATTTACTGTTACCACATTCTTTGAAGGACAATAGGACATAGCAAAATTCAGTGCCTTATAGTTGTGGACAACCAGTGAAGCTTTTGATATGGAATCATTGTGAGGATACACTTACAGTGTTAGGGTAATTGGATGATTTGCACAGAACAAGAACTCATTTAATATGCAAAAGCAAGTATAATGAAATAATTCAAATCAGAATATGATGAACTCATTACTGCAATAATATGCATCAAGTATATTTCCTCGACAAGTATAAATAGCTCCAACCTGATTTTTGAGCTTTGGCTATCTCCTCCATTGCATCAATGCTCATCACATGAACAACATAAAGTGGTACATTAACAAACCCAGCCAAACGAATGGCTCTAGCAGTTGCTTCTCCTTCCAGCTGCACAAAAGTGAACTATGTGGTTAATTGAACCAAAGCATGACTTTGCTGACATTCATTACAAAGAGAAAACAGATATTTGCCATAAGACAAGTGTCACAACTCACAGTATCATTGACTGAACACCAGTAACTGTAGAAAGAAACAGAGAAAATTGAGAGAAGAGAGTGACACTGCTAAGAGTGGATCGTACCGACACCCATGCTGGTCTTCTTATATAATATATTACTACTAGTAACCCATACTCAGGGTAACAGTACAAATGCTAGAAATAAAATAATACAAGAACCTATATAGGAAAAACAAAGATAATTAGAAATTCTAATCTAACTAGGAAAACTAACGACAAAGTACAAATCCACCATAGGGATTTCCTCTATTGAGGTAGAAGTACATTCTAGCTTTTCTAACTGCCAGGGAAAACCATAGAGTCAAATGAGCTTAGTAGTGACTAGTGAGGAAAGATCAGCATATCTAAATGTTCTATAACCACAGGCCCTAAAAGATCTGCTCTAAGTCTATCATACCACCAGCAAGTTCAAAAACCCAACAATACCCACCACACACCAAAATTTGACTAATGAGTTCCTCAGTCCTCTCCTTCTGGATATTAGAAGGACCAGCAGCACCTCTCTTACCACAACTCACTTACAAGAAATGTTTAACAGAATACCTACCAGAGCTTTTGTGGCCTGTTCCCTTCAGTAGTCCATTGCTGACAAACCATCCGGGTTTGAGATCTCCAAGATGTAAAACTCATCCTACTAATTTTTTCTTCTTGGTCTTTTCAATTTTTTGATTTCTTTATTTTCCACCACTATCCATTATCAACCATATTGTTTCCAATGGCATTAATCTAGTTTAGACAATGGACCGGTTGGTTGAGTTCTAGTAGGAGTTCAACTCTGTTAGAGTTTTGGTTCATGTAATTTCCTATTTCTTGTTACCTAAGTAAGGTGTATTTATGTAATCGTGCTCTTCCACTTTATTATAAATAGAGGGCTTGAGACCACACTGATCAATTAAAGCATTTCTACCACAATAGTCTCTCCAAACATGGTATCAAATCCAAAGATCGATTAGGAAAGGGGGAAAAAAAGAGAGAATAGGAAGAAGACGGAAAGATCGATTCTACCTAAGGAAGATTTTTTTCTCTCACTAACAAAGATTCCCCACCGCTGCTACTCATCTTCATCAACCGCTGCTACTCATCTTCACCACCACTGCTACTCTCCATCGCCCGACCACCGTTGTTACTCTCCATCACCTGACCATCGTAGAGATCCCATCATCTCCATCCACCACTGCTACTTCATTTGTAACCAAAATTCATCTTCTGACCATCGCAGAGATCCCATCGTCACCATTAAAGAGATCCCTTAGGTCTTTAGTCTCATCGCCTCAACCAGAACCCTCACAATATCGTCCTACTACCGCCATCCAACCTGCCCTGCTAGCCTTCCTCTTCCATCACCTTCTTCTATTTCTTGAATGATTGAACCCATCCTTAAAACCCCATTGAACCCAGTAGGGTATTTGGTTTTAAATGTCTTAATGAGATTCTCCAGGGAGCCTCTTCTTTTGTTATTCTCCCAAAAGTGTTTGGATATGTGTTATGCCAAAACACAGCCCACCAGAGTAAGCTAGCTCCCCGCGGCCTGCGCTGCATATTTCTAGGGTATTCTGCTACTCAAGAAGGGTACAAATGTTATCATCCCCTTTTCAAGAAAACCATTATACCCATAGATGTAATTGCTAATGAATATTGCCTTTATTATACACCTCTTTAGGGGGAGAGTCCTAGAGGAGAGGTGTTCTTTCCAACTCTAAACCTTCCTATCACACACATAGAGTCCCACACACCACCACAACACAACTTGGAGTTCAAGAAGAGTTTCTTGACTAGGGGGAGACTTTGGCCACTATACCTGAGGACTCTAATTCTCCCCCTCCATTTGAACCTGGTCAGGGGGAGACCACTCCTGTGAGGCGCACTATTCAGGTCTTTTAAACCAAAATTGACCAAAATAAGGAGTTGCAGACTTATCAGAGGAAATATTACAATCAGCCAAAGCAGGTGAAGAAAAGTGACATGTTACCACTTCAGTCCTTTGCTCCTGAATCAGATTCTATTGTTCCCCCTAAGGTATCTTCTTCTAATCTTCCTATTGGTGTTAGAAAAGGAGTTGGGGAGTTGGGGGAAGAAGTTTATATAGAAATCCACATGGTTTCTCCAATGACAATATTGCAAAGAAAGTTTGTTGGTTGAAGAGGTCAATTTATGGGTTAAAACAGTATCCCAGATGCTGGTTTGGATGCCTTCAAAAGGCAGTGACCTCTATTGGATACAAGCAAAGCAATGTTGATCATACACTATTTGTCAAGAAGTTAGGTACCAATATTACACTTCACATCATTTATGTGGACAATATTGTCATCACAAGGAATGATAGTCAAGAAATTCAAAGGTTGAAGGATTTTCTTGGCAGAGAATTTGAGATTAAAAATCTAAGGAAATTACAGTACTTCATAAAGATTGAGGTGGCTTGATCAAAGAACGGTATATACCTATCCTAGAGGAAGTATGTCCTAGATTTATTATCAAAAGTGGGACTGTTGGGTTGTAAAGCAGTTGATACCCCCATTAAGGCTAAAGCTGAACTTAAGGAAAATGAGGGAGAATCAGTGGACAAAGGAAGATATCAAAGGCTAGTAGGTAAGCTTATTTACTTATCCCAAAGGACCCAAACTAGGCAAACATTTCTTATGCCGTGGGGAAAGTGAGCCAGTTCATGCATGATCCTAACTCATATGAAGGTTGTTACCAGAATATTACAATATTTGAAGGGAACTCCTGGAAAAGGAATACTTCTGTCACCCACTAATAATCTAAGGGTAGAAGCATACATTGATGCAGACTGGGCTGGATCTCCTAATAGAAAGTCAATTTCAGGTTATTGTACCTTTGTTGGAGGTATCTAATACTAGAGGAGTAAAAAAAATAAAATGTGGTAGCTTTATCCAATACCAAAGCTGAATATAGAGCTATGATTCGTGGAGTTTGTGAGCTACTATAGTTGAAAGGCCTACTAGAAGATATCGGAGTCCAAGTTCTAAACCCTATGATGCTATATTGCGACAACAAGGATGCCATTAGTATTGCCAATAATCCTATTTCTTGTTACCCAAGCTAGGGTATCTATGTAATCGTGCTCTTTCCACTTTATTATAAATAGAGAGCTTGAGATCACACTGATCAATTCAAGCAATTCTACCACAATTGTCTCTCTTAACAGGACCCAATCAACTAGAGGGTGACAATGTCATGGTTGGTGAAGTCAATCCAAACTCATTGGAACCAGCAAAACCCATGGAATTTAAGTTGATGTATGGTGATTTGATTGAGTAGTTTAAGTGAATGAGTAATTCAATGGTTGAAATGCATGGAAGCAGAGATTTTCACGTCAAGGTCACAAACAAGGTTAATGAACCTTTAAATAGTCCTGGTATTATCTTACCCATGGTTTGGTTAAAAGATATAGTGTTTCTATGCTGGAGTTTGGAAAATTGAAAGTCCAGAATACACAGTGAAACTGATCGCAGAACTTTTGAGGTCAAACAGTGTGCAGATAATGCTCAAATTTAATGATTAATCAGTGATAGGAAGCATTCACCAGCAGAAAAAAAAATTCCAAAAGGTTCTGAGTTGAATAAGATGAATGTGAGAAGGATTTCAAAAATCAACAAAAATATAGGAACTAAGATTTATGAGCCATACCATGAAATTATGGAAGAGTAATCGATGCAGCAAGCCTTGAACTGACCCAAATCTACATGTGTATCCAGCTGGAGATGAATGGGTTTAGTAGGATATTTGATCATTTTAGGTTTACTTATTCAGTTTATGCAGTAATTTTTATTTTAGGATCCACTTTGGATTTAAATTAGGATTAGGGTTATTTGGTTTTCATGTATCATCGTTTATTAGGGATGGAATAGAAAAGAATGAATTGAGTTTGTGCATGTTAGGACTCCGTTTTCCTCCTATATAATTTCTTCTTTCTCCAATACAACCTTAAACCCAGGAAAACTAGTGCAATAGGTATTGTATGAATAATTGGAAGAAACATTTAATAGAACATCAACTGACATTTTGTTGCTTTTCTTTTCTGTTTACATATGAAGAAGAAGGGCAATTGGAAGGGGGATAGGATCAGCTCTCTCAGCCCATCATTCTCTAGCCCACTGCATCTTACCCACGACCTTACACTGTTACCCCATCTTCAGAACTTCAACCAGAAGCCTTTTCTCTTACATCACTGCCCTACTCTGCTGAGCGTCATAGTATTATTTATAATAAGTGAATTACCAAAAAAAGGAGTCCCAATTCAGTTAACTGAAAAAAATCTGAAAAAAGGAGACTACAGGTACAACAAAACTATATACCTAGCTGCTAAGGATCAAAATAGAAACTCCTACTTTGGAGAAAAGAAAAAAATACTAACAAATTGAAATTATAAATTTAAGGAAATAGCAAGCTAAGCCTACTCTTAGAGTGAAGATAGAAGCTAAACTTTGGCAGCCCAGCATTAAAACTTTCTCCACTTGATGGACCCACAAGATATCCTAGAAAGCTGCAAAATGTAAGCTGTGACGCTGTTCATGTGAACGGTACCATGAACACATATTTGGTCTATTTTTCTATATATTTTTAATTAAATCACTCCTAATTGGGTTTCCATAACCAGAAAACTTCCTTTTAATCACAAGGCAAGTTGTTGTTTTGTTTGGATCTGGATAGCCAACTAATGCAGAGCCTGACATGGGCTGCACTGAGAGTGAATTAGGAGAATAGGAAAGAGGAGAACACAGTCACACACATTGGATTTCTTCACTAAGCAAATTTCATAATCAGAACTCCAAGAATCCTCATGCAGTTATATAGTAAATAGAGAATAAGCCTTGTCTCAAAAATAGAAACCTAACTAGAGTAGCACCAACTGAAATAAGAAACCAACTAATAGAACCCACATTTAAAATAAGAAAATATCTGAGGGAATCATACATAATCTACCCCATAAAAGTAAATAAATATTACTAATATTACAAAACCCAGCCTTTTCTAAACCAGAAATCTGGTCTAGGCCCAGCCCTTGGTCTGAGTTTCCAACATGGATCATGTTGGTTTGGCCAGGCCAAGGCTACTACATCGCCAACCCATTAAGTTGGAATAAGGCTGAGTTTTCTTTTGTTACTCTTGCCAACAGAAGGATATTTCATCACTCTTGCTCTTTGGATCTTCCTCTAACAAATACCTCAGCTTGCACCCTTTATTGTTTGTACCTTAAGTGTTTTTAGCCTGATGCGTTTACATCTTATTTATTCTAGTATTTATTTGCATTTGGGAGGTCCCCATCCATAATCATGCATTGGCTGTTTTTTGTTTGTTGTTGGGCAATCCTTGTTTTTTAACCTCACACGCGAATTTATTGTGTTTTACCCTACTTTTTCTGTTTGTCGTGTTATGCATGTCGGAGGTGGGGGGGTCACACATTGGACTAGCAAACCCTTTTACATAATCCCAGTTCTTTAACCTCCATGTATTCTATTACTCATATGATTGATTATTTTCATCTCATGCTTTATACTTGATTGATGTTTTTACGTCACGCTTTGTACTTGGAAGTCATTAAAGTAGAACTATTATAGCTTTGGGTGTCCTGAAGCAAATTTTCCAGAAAAAGACCTTATTAAACAAAGAAGTGGGGCCATAAAGTTTTAAATTTATGACAATAGCAACAAGAAAATAGTTTTGACTTGTGATACCAGTTTTTGTTAGTTTAATTGATTAGGATCAACAATTCAGATATTAATGAGCTGTTCCACTCTTCATATCTGTCTTTATTACTTGACAAAATGATCAAATGATTCTACAAAAGAAAACCTGCACAACAATCAGATACTAGTGAGTTATTTCATACTTCATATCTGTACAAGTGTGTTGATTATTGTACAAAATGATGAAACTGGTTCAACACAAAACAACCTAAATTTCTTCACATCTAAAAAGGTCATATATTCTTATACCATTCTACCAGGACTAGTCCAAAAAGGAGCAAAAAGTTATCTGTTTTGGGAGGAGAAGAAAGGAAAGATGGTTAGAGAGTCCATATCCTTGCCTTCACACCCTCAAAAGAGATGAACTGCAGTGGTAGAGTAAGCCTGCTTCATATATGTTAGACTTTAGTTGTCACCAGGATACTTCTAATTAAAGTAGGAATTTACCAAGAAGTGATATCCTGCCTTTGCTCTCATCTTAAAGGACAAAGCTGGTATACCAGGCCATCAGTCCCTCTTCCTTTTGTTTTCGGGTACATAAATGGGGCCAGAGGCCCATCTCAGTCCCTCTTCAGCTACACCTGGACATATTATACCTTCCACATTTCATGGTAGCAAACATATAGCAATACTTGGTATAATCCCTTTGGAACATTCTATTATGTTACAGCAAGTAATGAAACAATCACTAGTTCTAATCTCCTTAACCGCATACTTGATTAGCACCTCAACCATGATTTGAACCCATTTGAGAAACTTAACTGCTCAAACAAATAACTGTTAACTGCCACAACGGAATTCCAATTAAATGTTGGTTGATCTGGCAGGAAAAGAAAATCAAAGAATATGCTGATAATCTAGTTACCACTTACCATAGGGGGTCTTGAAAGTGCATGTCCCTCTGGACCAGTAATACCAAGATCAATCATTCTTTTTTGTCCTTCAGCAACAGCATCTCCATTTTCTGCATGAACCATAGCCAAAGCACCAAGAGACTTGCATTTCTTCAAGCCTTCCAATAGAAGTTCATCGCTGATCATAAGGGACCCTTTGTAGGCAAGGAAAAACTTGAAAGAGTTTATACCTATACAGCAAAAGGGCACAATCATCAGTAGAAAAATATTTTCAATTACAATTCATCCACTCCACACAATGACCTAACCTCTCTCCTGAACCATGACTTCCATCTCTCTTGCAACATCTTCATCCCATTTTGTAATGGCCATGTGGAAACCATAATCCATGCATGACTTTTGTGCCTTTTTTGTATAGGTTTCAAAGCCTGCAGTCAGACTCCCATTAACTGGTATGACAAAATCAATGTGCATTGTAGTTCCCCCAGCCAATGCAGCTGCTTGTCCGCTGAAAAAGTCATCAATGGTCTCAGTACCCATAAACTCCATTGCTAGATGCGTGTGAGGATCAATTCCACCTGTTAAATAGCCAGAAAAAAATTTTGAACTCTGTCTTAATGGGTCTTATTTATTATACTGGACGAGGTAACATGTCGATGTTGACACAGACATGAGTAAACCATATTACAATGGGAGAAGCCCTTTGAACTCAAAAGATGTTTTTATGCATTAAGTATGGTGGAAGATAAGAAGGCATATTTCATGCCTCAACCCATACTAGACAGTGCAAAGTGCCCATACCCACCATGATAGGCTCAACCAAGATGAAACCTTGCACCAATAATCACTCCAAACCACTGAGAATGTTTTTGGTAAATAGACATTATAATGTACCCGTGTAGGAGTTACGTACTTACAGAGATAGTAAAGAAGAAAAACAGCGCAGGTCAACTCATTTGAGCTGACTCACTCCTAAACTAGGCTGTGGCATTGACTAGTGGTTCAGATATGAACCAGCAGCATTTTTTCCATCATGGGACACATTCTATGCTCATTATACTAGTGTTGTCAAATTTTTTATTCCCACTTTTATCTTGTTACTTATAGTTGAGTCCAGCTTTCTGAGACTCCCATCTTATCCTTCATTTATTAAGAGTTTACCTTGTTTAGGGCACCCTAAAAAGAGAGAACAACCTATGGGTTACTAATTGCTGTTTTTGCTTTTTATTTAAGTTGTTACTTCTAGTTTGTTAAAGTTGAAGTTACTGCTGACTCTATTTTTTTTAATTCAAGTAGTTACTATTTGTTTCTCTTGGGTGAAAGGATTTCCTTATGACCAATACAATTCAGGCCTACTAGTGGTCTATTTATAGCACTTCTAAGGATCAAAAGCCCACTGTTTTTGGGGTGGAAAGAGAAGCTAGTTGCCACCATCAAACTCTATGGTGATTCTAATCAGGTTCTATGTTGGTGACTGGTGATCCCAGAGTATATATCATTTCTTATTCCATCTTGTTCTTCAGATCACAGTCAGCTATTTATATCAGTTTTGATTCTATTCAAGTCTGCCATCAGAGATACATTCTGTAATCCCTGCTGATTCTGGGTACTTACTGATGATCAATAGCTTTATTATTTAATCTTCTAGATTTGTTGTTAAAACCAATATGGTAATAGTGGCAAATACTGTCTAAGTCGAACCTTTCTTGTTCAAATAGAATTATTTATAACCTAGTAATCAAGTTTTCAATGGTTTCCGCAAACTACTTGTTAGGTGGATCTAAGCCCATCATACTCTTCTTCAACAGTGAAAAAAGAGTGTCCCAGTGCATGAAGCTCCCACCACTGCAGGGTCTCAGTAGGGTAAAGTAATCATCGTTACCCCTGCTTCTCAGTAGAGGCTGTTTACAATTTCATTTTCAACGATCCAAATAGTAATAGAATGGACAATCCACAATAATCAGCATCAAGAATCTATATTGAATAAAACCTTCAAAACAGTGATATCAAACTCCATTGCATGTGGCAAAAATCTATAAAACCAGAGATATTATAGCAACTTGAATACAGACACACACACACACATAAAGAGGAAAGCACTTGAGGGCTCATGCCATTCTCCTGTTTCTTAAATCAAAAACTAAGAATTATCACCTGGCATGACATACTTCCCAGTGGCATCAAGCACGGTAACATCATCACCAACCTGTGAATAGAAAATAAACATTTTTAGGTTTAAAATAAACTTACAACATCAAGTAAACTACCCCCAAAAGCCAAAGTGATGTAGTGATAACCACATTACTACAAGAGAAGCTAATAAATTCATCTAGGTACAAATGCATATACATATGATAGCACTCTGGACCTCTGGTTATGTATCTAAAAGGTTTTGAGTCATTTTCCAGATCAGTCTTGGACCTGACTTTCCCAGAGTGATCCAACTTGACACTCATCAAAGAATACATATTTATATAGTAAATAATATATTTAATAAATGTTTTCACCATTTTTCTTTTGGTACACTAAGTGACAATCATGGAGTACACTTAAAATAGTGTAAGAGTAGTACAGATTGCAAAGACTGTATCAGACAGTGAAAATCTGTCAAAATTCAGGCTCCATCCAGGCCAACCCAACCCTATTTTCTGAAGCTTGGGTTCCTCAGGACCTGAACTTGGCAATTCACATGGGCTGAGCACCATCCAAATTGCCTGAGTTGATTATGATCAAGGAGTGTTGCTAAGGAACCGATTTACGTTTGGGTTTACACTCTAGAGCTTTTCAAATTAAAAACTTACAATACTGCAAGTGATGTAGCATCAATTGAATGAGAGTCAATTCTTCCAAGATCTTTTGAGGAAACTAACTCATATGCCTTTGGAGAGCTATGCCATTCTATTATGCCTCTATACCTACACTGATGAACCTGAGAATACATTTAACATCTATCATATTCTGCCATTGCTAGTTCATCTTTGCTCTGATACCACTTGATGTAGTCTCAATTAAATGAGGGCCAGTTCTTTCAAGATCTTTAAGAGAACCAACTTATATGCAGTGGATATGTTTGGTTTTTAGGGAAGAAATGTTAAAATAGGGCTTTGTGTTTAAAAATCATGTGCTTTTAAATGACATTGAGGATATCAAGGATACGTAACCCATCCCATGGGGATTATGAGATAAATCCCTTGAAATGGGAACTAGGGTCTATAGGTGTGAGAATGGGTTGCAACTTGGAGGGAATGTAGGTAATAGGTAATATAGAGATATGGTTCCCCAAGTTTGGTTGGGTTTGGATGGTTGAATTAGACAATAAGAAGTTTATTGTTTGGGGGGTTTTCAAAAGTACAAAAATTCAAGAAAATATTTATATCTTGAAATTGGATAGTCAGAATGGGGTCAAATGAGGATCTCAGGTCAATAGGGCTAGGGAATAATGTACCTAAAATGCGGGACAAAACTAGCAATTAGATTGGTGTAGATCTACATTGAATTTTGGGTCTCTTGAAAAGTCCAAAAATTCAGGAAAAATAGAAAAGGGTGATATGAGAAGGGAAATGGAATGTAGGCTATAGATACCTAGATGAGGACCCTTGTAGAATTTGGAACGAATGGAATGGTTTCTTGAAGGCTATCTATTCAGCCATAGCAAGGATTTGGCTTGACTTCACCAAGAAGCTCAATGGGATGCTCAATTCTTGGTCCTTCTTTGACCAAAGTTAACATAAACCAATAGTTGTAGCATCAAGACACACAAAAGCTCTCAAGGCTTGAAGGGAAATAATCCATTAATCAACAGTAGTCTATTCTAATAGATGATGGGCTATTCATACCGTTGCATGAGAAGTTCTAGTGAAATTAGGACATAAAAATTAACTAACAACTAGGAAAATAGAAACTGACTTAGACTCTTAAAATGGAAATAAAACACAAAAGACTCTGCTGCCCTTATAACTAACCTACTTTCATACTTGGTCCTACATGCTAAACTTTGAGCCCATGGAATAGGCCCATTACCACATAAAAGTATAAAACAAAGGCCCAATCCTCAAATCTACCAACCCTACGTTGATTTCAAATGAAAATAGGCCAATCTGGTGCTGGATTTGTATCAGCAGGGTATTTTCAGTTCAAAATTTGGGTCAGTTACATTGTTTTACTTTTATGGGTCTGTCTTATTTAGAGGCCCATTGGGAATCCAAAGGAAATGAAAGAGAAGGATAAGAACCGAAATCGGATTTTGGAGTTGGTTTTTATTTCCAACTGGCATTAAGCAACGAATTTGAGTAGGCAATCTAGATCTGCCACATAGAGGGTCAAATGGGCCCAAAAAGTAGACTGAAGACCCCAGGCTTCCAACCCTTTTCAAATCACAATTTTCAGAAGAACCCTGGTGAGTTTGCTTACAAGAAAAAGAACTGAAAATTCTCAATTACAAGAGGAACAAGAAAACAGTGGATGTCTGGCAGGGAATGGCATTAGATGGGAGGGTAAATGGTAAATTTGAGGCCAAAATTTCACTGAATTTTCTGACCATTAGCTAGATTCCTACTAGGCTGAACAGGGGGTACTTGCTAAGGATACTATATCCTAGAAGGCTGTGTGCGCAACTATTCTTGAATTTTATGGTTTCCACAAGTAGTAAACTATAACAGTCCTTTCTTTGAAGAATCCATCTTTTTTCTTCTTTCTTCCAATTTGTTCACAAAGAGATCAAATTCTATTGAGATGATAATAAAATGCTCCAAGAAGACAGCCTTTCTAGACTGTATAGAGTAGATAGAAGCCCATCAAGAACAGAGTTTTACCCTTCACATACATGTATACATGATCATTTTATCACATACTTGTTAACATAATTCACAAAACAGTTGAATCATCACCAACCAAAGGAATACAGAAGCAAGTAAATTGCCTTAAAGAAATTTATCATCATTGTACATTTGTTCCCCTGATAAATTTGACTTTAAATGAATGAGAAAACTGTACCCTACACTGTCTACAACAACAAGAAGAAGAAGCCTTATCCCAACTAAATGTACATGGATTCTTGCCTTCCAATCTACTCTATTTGACACTCTGAGGCTATGCTAGATGTAACGCCTAAACCATGCACATCATTTCTTGCCACTTCTCCTAAGGTTATCTTAAGTCTGCCCCTAGCTCTTCTAGCTCCTTTGATCTAAATTAAATCACTTCTCTATACAGGGGCATTCAAAGGCCCCCATCAAACATGGTTATGCCATCTCAATCGACTTTCTCATAGCTTATCATTTATCAGAGTTCAGAGTTACCCCTAGATCCCTCTAATACAGTCATTACTTACCTTATAGCCTTCCTAGTTTTGCCACTCATCCATCTTAGCATCCTCATTTTTGGTGCACTAGGTTTATCTATATGATGCTTCTTAACAGCCCAACACTTCACACCATACATCATATCGGTCGACTATATATATATATCAATTGTCTTTTATTTTTCTTTCTGATTTTTGATCATCCCCCAAACCGTACCTCCTCCTCCCCCCCCCCCCCCACCCCCAAAAAAAAATAATAGTAAAAAGAAGAGAACAAGAAAAAGGTATAACTTAACTTTATGGATTTAATGACATAAATATAAACTACATTCCTTATGACAACAACTAAATTCCTTATGACAACACATACCAAGAAAAGTCATATTGTAAGAAATAAATTACTGAGTACCGAAAATCATGAACCAAGCTTGATTGAAGTTAAAGAGTGGAAGAGAAGAATCAAACACAACGATACGGATTTTCAGATTATATAGGAAAATATCTAACCTTGCATATTCAGCTTAAGATCTATTTTTCTTAACTAATTGATTATTGATACCTAGCCACAAACTTATACTTAAAAAATAATTAAAACAAAATTAAAACTTTCAAAGAAACACTAGCATAACTCACTTACCATAAGATAGTAATCTATTTAATGAATAATTTGTTATATGTCTAATGGGGGCATGTTAGGATTAGAGCGATCAATCACACACAATCGAACAAAAAACAAGAAAAAAAGAGACATGGATTTACCTTGGTTCACCTCAATGTGAGGCTACGTCCAGCATTAGGTTTTTCTCTATATTCTTCTCAAACAACTATTTCAAATGTTCTATTACAAGAGAAATATATATATATATATATATATATATATATATATATATATATATATATATATGCGCTTAGAAACCCTAAGCCACAGCTATTCATGGACCCAAGCCCACAACTGTGAGGCCTAAAGAGACATGGGTCCTCTACAGGCTCCAGGGCCCTACCCCCAGGTGGCCTCCCAAGACCCTGGCACGCTCATCGGGGAGTGGGACCCTCGTGTCCATCGGCGACACAATGTGAAGCCTAAGCCATACTCAACATTCTACCACTTGGTGAATGCTTCACATGCTTCCTCAAACCCAAAGCAGTTGTACACCATTCAAACTTCTCTGGACTCACTGCCTTGGTAAGAACGATCAACATTATTTACTTATGTGTCAATTTTCTTTAGCATCACAACCTTTTGTTCTATCTTCTATCTGATAAAATGGTATTGTATGCTGATGTGCTTGGTCGTTGCATGAAAACCTAGGTTTTTGGCCAAGGATATTGCACTCTGGCTATCACACCAACTGCCACTCCACCTTTTGTAAAACCAAGCTCTTTATATTACAGCATGTGTTAAGGCCATGTACTCTACCTCTGTAGTAGATAAGGCAACTGTGCTCTGCCTGTTGCTCATCCAATTGATAGCTCCGCCAAATAAGGAAACGACATATCCACTAGTAGATCTTCTACTATCAATGTGACCTCCATCCAGCATCCATAGAGTACTGTAACTATAATGGTGGTTGTCCCTTTGAGCTCTCCATGCCTTCATAGCATAACTCAATATCAGATGTACCACAAAGATGGCGAAACACACGCTTCACTACCATCCAATGCTCTTTCCCCAGCTTGGACATATATCTCCTTAATACTCCCACTCTTGGGCAATATATGAATGAGTACAAATCATGGTGTACATCAAACTCCCAACTACACTTGCACAGGAAATTGATGACATTTCTTCTTCCTCCTCTTCAGTCTTGGAGCACTAGAGAGCTAATAACTTGCAACCTGTCAGCATGGGAGTTTTCACTGGCTTGCAATCTGACATATTGAATTTCTTCAGAACATTTTCAATATATTTCTTTTGACTTAACAACAACCTTCCTTTTTCACGGTCCCTCTTAATCTGCATCCCTAAGATTAGATTTGTTGGGCCTAAATCTTTCATCTCAAACTACTCTACTAGTAGTCCTTTAACTATACTCATCTTCATATTCTTCCCAATAAGCAACATATCATCTACATACAAGGTTAAAATAACAATGTTATCTTCTAACATTTTTACATAAACACAATGATCAGCATCACAACGGTCAAACCCAAGCTTCAAGGCATATGAGTCGACTTTCTGGTACCACATCTTAGGAGACTGTTTCAAACCATACAAAGACTTATTCAACTAGCACACTAAGTCTTCATTTCCTCTGACGACAAATCCCTCTGGCTACTTCATGTAGATATCCTTCTCCAAATCACCATAGAGGAATGCAGTCTTTACATCCAGTTGCTCCACCTCCAAATTGTATGCAGCTGCTACAGATAAAACAAGTCTTATGGAATATAATTTTGCAACAGGTGAAAATACCTCACCATAATCAACCCATTCAATCTGAGAGTATCCCTTTGCAACCAACCGAGCTTTGTAGCGTTCAATCTCCCCATGCACCAACCTTTTTTCTTAAACACCCACTTGCATTCAATCGTCTTGCAATCTGTAGGTAGTCTCACCAAACTCCAAGTTTTGTTTTCATTTAGGGAGATCATCTCATCTTCCATAGCCTCCTCCCACTATTTGGCATTATCCAAGCTTCTAGCTTGTTTTATTGTTTCAAGGCACAATTATCATTATGGCATAAAGAATATAATTATCAGGTGTATACCTCTTCAGATGGTCTTCTTTCCCCCGTGGATCTCCTTAACACTAGACCAGTTGTTGCTTCAACCTTAGCCTCAGCCTCAACCTCAGTTTCAGAATCCATATCCTCTGTCTCTCTTCTTTCCCCGGTGGATCTCCTTAACACTAGACCAGCTGTTGCTTCAACCTTAGCCTCAGCCTCAACCTTAGTTTCAGAATCCATATCCTCTGTCTCATAAGGTTCGACAGATTCAGAATCTGAGTTTTTTGCTCCAATTTGTGTGCTGGCTGTGTGACTCTTCTTCAAAACCCACATCTAACTTCACTGTCTGTGGCCTTTCTGGAGCATCTAGAAAAATCTAATTCAAATTTGATTCTATGAACACATCTCTACTATAAGAGATACGTCTAGTTTCTAGATTCCACAACTAATATCCCTTGATACCATCCTTGTACCCAATAAAGATGCACTTCTCTAACGTGTTGTCAAACTTATTTCTTTTCTCCTTTGGCACTTGCACATATGCCACTCAACCAAACACTTTGAGATGAGAAATGTCCGGCCTCTTCCCAAACAATGCTTCAAATGGGATCTGATCCTTCAAAGCGAAGGTAGGGGACCTATTTTTGAGATAACAGGCAGTAGCCATTGCTTCTGCCCAAAATTCAACTGCTAAGCTTGCACCGCTCAACAAGCATCTTGCTTTCTCCATTAGTGTTTGATTCAACCTCTCTGCCACTCCATCTTTTGCTGAGGCGAATATGTTTGTGTATTCTGCCTTGCAATTCCATTGTTCACACAAAATTTGTTGAACTTTGTTGAACAATATTCTTTTCTATTGTCAGTCCTCAGTACTTTGATTTTTCTATCAAATTGATATTCTACCAAGGCGTTGAACTCTTGAAATTTTTCAAACACCTCATATTTGCTTTGCAAGAAAACTAACCACACATATCTTGAAAAATCATCAGTAAAAGAAACATAATACCTCGATTTTCCAAGTGATGCATTAGGTGTATGTTCAAAGACATCACTATGGATCAAGTCCAAAATACCTTTTGCTTTACCTCCTTTGGATTTAAATGAAACCCACTTTTGTTTTCCCATATAAACAATGTTCACAAGAACTCAAATCCCATAGAACATCTTGGCATTCCATCCACTAGCTTCTTTGTTGTCAAGGTCTCTAGTTCCTTCCAACCAATATGACCAACCTTTTATGCCATAACATTGAAGTGTCCTCCTTCACCTGCTTAGAGATATAGCTCTCGCCACTAAACACTGTGTTACACATTAGTTTCCATAGCTCCCATGTCGTTCTCCTCTTGTAATTACCATAGACCCACGAGTTAGTTAGCATGAAAACTTGTCAAGCTGAATTTGACACCAACATCTGCCATAGTTCCCACTGAGATAAGATTTTTGGTAAGGCCAAGAATATGCATCACACTAGGCAAATCCTTGATTGTTCCATCTTTTATCTTCAGCCACACCTTCCCACAACCAACTATATCAAGTTTTGTGTCATCTTTTGTTCTCATTATGCCCTCGTGATATGGCTCATAACTACAAAACCATTCCCTATGAGGTGTCATATGGAAAGATGTTCCAATATCAATTATCCGTTCATTGCAATCACTCTGAGATGAGCTACCTACCATGTACAGATCTCCTATGCTATTATTGTCGTCCTTCTTTGTAGCAGAAGATTATACCTCATCTCGCTTTTCTAGGCCTACACTTTTACTTCTACAATCCTTCTTTAAATGTCCAACCTTTTTGCACTTCCAACACTTTACTCCAAATTTATCTCGGGATTTAGATCTATCCCCTAGATTTACCTCTATCACCAAATTTAGATTTCTCCCTGCTTCTCCCTCTAACCAACAGAACCTCATACGTGGTACTTTCAGAACCCATCTTTCTCATCTCCTTGGACAACAAGGTTGCTACTAAGGTCTCAAAAGATAGTTTGCTAACACCATAGCCAATCGAAATAATTATATGCTCCTATTAGTTAGGTAGTGAACAAAGTAAAGTAAAAGCTTTATCTTCCTCATCTAGATTAACATCTATAGATGCATGTTGTCCACATATAGTATTAAATTCATTTAAATGTTCAGAAAACGAATCACTTTCACTCATTCATAGATTGTACAACTTCTTTCACAGAAACAACCTATTCACGAGTGATTTGCTTTCATAAAGGCTTCCCAAATTCGTCCAGAGATCCTTCGTTGTATTCTTAAAAGTCATGTTCACCAAAACATTATCAGTAAGGCACAACCAGATCAGACTTTGAGCCTTCCGATCGTTTTTTATCCATTCCTTCATCTCAACAGACACAACCGCCTCTGATGATCCACCTTCAGCGGTTTTCGCTAGCACAAATGGTTTATCATCTTCAACCACATACCACAGATCTCTATCTAAGAGTAAAGCCTCCATCTTTAGCTTCCACAACTCAAAACCCTTTCTTCCGAACTTCTCCACCTCGATTCGGTGACCCAACATCTCCGGAGATCGAATCTCACCAAAAACCTTGCAACTAATTTCAAAGAAAAGAACCAATCGGAACCAGGCTCTAATACCAGATGTTAGGATTAGGGCGATCAATCACACACAATCGAACATAAAGAAAGAAAGAGACGGATTTTACCCTAGTTCACCTCAATGTTAAGTTACATCCAGCATTATGTTTTTCACTATATTCTTCTTAAACAACTATTTCAGATGTTCTGTTACAAAAGAATATATATATATATGCGCTTAGAAACCTTGAGCCACAGCTATTCATGGGTCAAAGCCCAAACTATAAAGAAACTCCGAGGCCCAAAGAGACATAGATCTCCGTGTCCATCGGTAACACAATGTGAAGCATAAGCCATACTCAACAGGGCACAGTCACATTAGATAGGGCCAACCTAGCAGAATAGGTTAAAGGGCTTGATTTAACACGTTGCATAACTCTAGAATTTCTACTTTCTAACATGCGTTAGAATCTTAGGTGTTATAATTCCAAAACATAAATGAAAATATAAATCCATAATGATAAGTTTGTAGCAGAAAATTACAATTATGTTTGGTTGAACGGACACAATCAACCCATCCTCCACATAGACATCAGCCAATTCCTGATGATGAGCATTTACAACGGTTCCACCCTTGATCAACAGCTTTGTCGATGCTGACCCACATGACTCCGACTCTCCATAAGCACAAAACTGTTAGGTTTATTCAAATTAATATCAATTAACTGGAACTCAGTAACAGATATTGAAAACCCACAACAAAGATATTGAACTTTTCAAACTTAACTTACCCCACCCAGTTGGTTCGATCTGGAGAACGGAAAAATAATAAAGAGACATGCTAAAACAGATAACAGACTATATAGTTGAAATCTGTAATGAGAAGCTATAGATCTTCCTTCTTCGATTTTCCGCCATTGGAGAGTTGCATGAAGCTTTGCCATCACACCTCCAATAGAACTACGGAGTCTGATCTCTCACACTCTATTCTCTCACATCTCCACTTAACCGTTTTGAATCCTTTGACCTTTGAGGTGGGTAGTGACCACGTCATCAATCGGAACGGAATTATAGTATAATCATAGTTTTCCATTTCCATTTGTTGGATAAAACGGTAATTATGTCCCGAAATTCTAGGTTTCCTTCCTTCTACGGAAGTTGGATCAGAGCAGGTAATCACTCAACCAATCAAGAAATTTCTTTAGAATTATACCCTTTATTATCGTATTCGCATCTTTCCTGTCAATATCCCAATTGAAATATGTGCTCTTTATATTCTCCTTTGGATCAAATTTTCAACTCTCGTGCAACGAAAAGTTGAAGATCATTGCATTACAATCTCAAACATGAAAATAACTTTATATTGTTTGACTACTAGATATTCTGTTTCAAACGTTGATCAAAGTCTCTTACCAAAAAAATTAAAAAATATATATATCTGATCAAATTCTCACAAAAAACATGAGAGTATCTGTTTAAAGTTATTTTTCCTTTTTGGGTGGAAAAACCGTAAAACTCAGTGAGCTTCAGTCCTGCGCACTAACCATACAACGAGTTTTGGAACCGTTTGCAATTAAAGATCAAGATTACGATGGCCCACCAAAATTCAACTAAAAAAAGGTCATGAGAAAAGTTCCCTCTTCTATTTGAAATTGATGTTAAATAGATTAGATTTAGCAAAATAAATGTTAAATTTTCTTTGGAACAGACAATTTTTTTAAATACATTCAAGAAAAATGCCATTTGCAAATGCACGTGGTTCGCATGTGAATTTATAGAAGTATGTGTTCTTTGGTTTTGATAAATTTGTTTGGTTTGATTTGAGGAAATGTTTCAAATTTTGTAGTCTAATTTAGTTCCCACCCCATAATAACAAACTACCTTTTACCAAAAAAAATAAACATAATGTAACATTACTAAAACATCTTTTTAGAAGATTTTAACAACAGATTTTTTAATGTATTTATTACATGTCAACATAGGATTTAGGAACAATAAGGGTTAAGATAAGCAAAAGTTAGCATGAATTTTGTTATCTATTCTTTTTTCTTTTCTTTTTTTGGTAAGAAATTTTCATTAAACGAAAAAAAAGAAAAAAAGAAGAAAACCCACAAAACAGCCTAGGCAATCGGAGAGCATAACTCTAGAAGCCAAGGAATGAAAATAGGCCAAATCGCCATACACGGGATCGACTGGACCCTCCTTGCAAGAGCATCCGCAATTGCGTTTATCGCTCTTGGAACAAAACAAAAGGAGCACGAGAGGAAAGATGAGCATAACTCCCTAATATCCTCCACCAAATGAGCTAAGCATATGGGAGGGGAGCTGGAAGCATTGTTTATATATTGGACCAGTTATCTATTTTGTGCTATATTGCGGATGAGAACAACTTGTTTTTAGCATGCTACATAGGCATAGCTTTCCTTGTTGGTAAATCTTCATGTTGAAGATCTTTATTCGACGTTCATCCTTTGCCTTTTTATTTGCTGATATACTTTTCGCATATTTTTCATTGAATTTTCCCACTTGACAAGTAGCCCTGCGTTGATTTTAGGCATATTTGGTTTGTCTGCAATGTGCTTGGTGAATAGTGCTTGCTTTTGGCAGGAAGCTGAAAAACCTCATTCATGAACTTGAAAAGAAATACAGACACATAACAAAGAAAAGAAAGAAATACAAAAGATAAATGCATGAAAACACAAAGTTCGGTTGAACCAAATAATGGAAATTGACAAAATGTCATAAATGCTATAGACAAGGTCATCCCGACTAATGTAACATTGCTAAAACATCTTTTTAGTAAATTTTAAAAACTGACTTTTTTTTTATGTATTTATTACATGTCATAGGAGCAATTAAGGATTAAAACAAGCAAAAGTTGCCAAAATAAGATATTCCGATCTTATAAACAATTATCCGAATCTAGTTGATTAATGGACGAATACGAATATTTTCTGGTAAAAAAAATTTCGGATATGAACACCCTTAGACAAATATGAATGCAAATTCGGAGGCGGATGTCAACTATCCATTTACAGGTCTACATGTAGCCCTGCGTCGGTTTTAGGTATATTTCATATTTGGTTTGTTTGCAATGGGCCACCTTTCCGTTCCATTTAATTGTTAAAGTTGTTGCCATCTCACAAGCTCTAGTTGATTCGTGCTTCTTAAAGGCTTCATGACTCCCCCCCAATTAGTGTGTTTTTAACATCCCAACTGTAACATGTAATGGTTGGAATTCCAACAGTGGCACCAAAGGGTTGTTAGCATTCGCTACAATCTTCTACTTAACTCTCATAACCTCATCTGCTCTCAAATGATTCTTCACATCAAGAAGGTGAAACTATAAAGCCTAATAATTTTGGAAACAAACATATGGACCACCAAGGGCACAACGACAAGCTTCCATGATTCTCTTTTTTTTTTGGTGAAGGAAAAAACTTTAATTAAAGGAAAGTAGTGCTGGTAGCATTTACATATTGTACGTGATATACTATTACAACCATTCAGCTGTGTGGCTGCAAAATATGCATACTTTTCAAAATACAGATTGAGCATTGGATTAGGGAAGTCAACGTAATTCACAAATTTTGTTATGTCAACTAAGTCCAATAACCTTGGTAATTCCTCTAGAGACCACTTCTCTATTGAAGGTCTTGGTAAGAGCTTCTTAATTTGATGATGATTAGTCAAGATCTCGTCTATCCTTATACTCTTCCCTTTCGCAATATGCATGCCTAATTGTAGGCTAAAAAGCATAGTATCCAATAATCCTCTAAATTCCCGCCTTCCAAAATTGACGGATTGTAGATGTCCACTTCTCCATATCCCAATGCTCCAACCTGTTACTCCTAGCTGTTGGTAAGGGACCCCTGCACATATCATAATATTTTTGTTAAATTGAAATGCATGAATTACAAAATACAGGTGAAAGAGAACAAAGAAAACCAGACTCCGCAACCAATTTAAGGGAGTACAATGGATTTCTTCAAGAGAACTGAATTGGAAATACATTTGATGAGGAAAAGGATAAAAAAATGAGTACTCATAAAAAAAAATGGTACTGTATACCAACAATCCATCATTAGAATGTCCTAGTTTTGCATTGGACACGAAATCCCCATCAAAATATTAATTCGAAAAGCACTTGGGTATGAGCATGATTTTTCAATGTCATATAACATTACTATGGCATAGGCTATGGACTCCCCTTTTTGGAGGGACTACACATTTTTGGTTGTGGTGTGGTTGAAATCCCAGTTAAAAACTCACCCCTTGGTCACTACCACATATGAACATATGACTGTTGAAAAGATGAGGGACAAGAGATTTTTTTCCTCTTTTTTTTTTTTCCTCATAATTTATAGTTTTCATGGCTAGCTGGTTTTCACTTTTGTTAGTAGAGGTATTAGTACTAAGAGCATTGCCTACCAAGTTGATGAAAAGTAAAGAAGTATAAGTTGGGGACTTATAATTACAAAACAAAACATTAAAAAAAGTAGACTAGTGTCTACCAAAATTGGGATTAGGTGAAGAGGTCATTGCTCCTTGTGTGGGGTATGAAAGAGAAGAATTGCTTCCATATCATTCATCCAGATTTTGGTGTGTTCAGTGACATTCTTCATTAGAGAGAGTTCTCATAGTTGCAGACCATCAAACAATCCACAGCCAATTAATTTCATATTTGATAATATCCCAAACCCAGTGCTCCAAATTTTTTTTGAATAATATGCAAATATTGAAGATAATCAAATGGATGACAGTAACAGAACAATATCTAATATTTGTAAGTGCTATTAGTTTCATCTAATGAATTTTCTTTTATCCAAAAAAATAAAAAAATTAACTTCATATTAGTTTTTTGGATGTATGTGAGCTTGTTTGTGGGTGTGACTTAGCGGATCCAAGGTGAGTGGGTACGTGTTTTCTCGCCTTTTGAGGGGTTTGTTCGGGAAGGCAACTGTTTGACTTGGTACGTTAGTTGATGGATCTAGGGTTCACGGGTGGACCTATATCGAGAACAATTTTTAAAGGTAAAATAATGAGTATAAATGTTATTCCTAATTAAAAACTAACTTCTCAATCCCTATTTATTCTCTTCTCTTCTCTCTCATATTTTTTTCCTATTAATTCTCTTCCCGTTCTATAAACGTGGGTTAAAGAAAATATTTTTAAAAAAAATCTTATTAGGTATTCAAAATATCATTCTTATTTAGAAACTAACTCCTCAATCCCTATTTATTCTCTCCTCTCTCCTTTTTACAAATACGGATTAAAGAGAAATTGGAAAATAATCTTCTTCACAATTAGGTACTCTTTCTCAACTTATCGTTTATCTTTTTTTCTTTTTTATTATTCTTTTTATTTGATTTTATATTATTTGTTTATTTATTTCTTCTGTAATTTTTGTTATTTGATTTTATATTGTGAATAAAGTGTCTAATAAGGTAAAACTACCATTCATTTGCATGAAGAGGAAAAAAAAAAACCTTAAAAATTGGTTCTGCCAAATAAAATTTTGGTTTGCATATAACTTTTTAAAGGGTTGAATTACGTTTTTTTTTTTTAATTTTTTATTGCTTTAATTAATCTATATTTTGTCAAAAAAAATATTATTATTATCAATGATGTACCTATTGTTTTCAAATGTGTGGGCCCCACAAAATATATGTGGGCATATTTTTTAATATAATAAAATAATTTAGAGGAGGAACTCCCAATGAATTTTATAAAAGCCCACACAATATGTGTTGCAGAAAAGCATTAGTGCTTCCCCAACCGAAAAGTTATTTGGATTGTCATTCTTCCAGCCCCCAATGTTGAATCTTGGGTCCACCCCTGATGGAGTCCACAAGTACTTTTATTGCAACATTGGCTCATTTATGTAGGGGATTATCAACTGATACTATTGAGATGGACATTATTCGTGATGGCCTATTACTGGCCTGGCAAATTTAGTATGAGTAGATCAGGTTCTTGTTAATTCATATGGTAAGTCTACTATCTATGCTCTTTTGGGGCATGCTCATTCACTTGATTGGGCAAGTTGCAGCACATTACACGAAATCAAAAAAATTGTTCCTAGTTTTTTTAGAGTTGTTTTTCGTTATGTTACTAGGTCAAATATTGTATTTACTACCTAGGGTGTGGTGGCATGTAACTACCCTTTTCATTGTAGATAACTCTTATATCCTATAAAAGTATTAGTATGGAGAATTTAATATAAGTTTTCTATCGGCCCAAAAAATAATAATTAATAAGTGCTTTTCTCATATCGAATATGGTGGAGGCCAAGATGATCTCTTTCCCCTGCATAAAACCTCATCCTAAGTAAATAATATGTTCTTCCATTAAAAAAAATTGTAAATAATGTACTTGGCAATTTCTTATAAATAAATGACTAGATTTAGGGCTTTTTTGGTATCAATTCTTAATCTATTTTGCCTATTTAAGTTAAATGAGTAAAAGAATTCATTTTTGGTTAGAAACAAAAAAATGGTTTGGTAACTTTTACGCAAAATAAATTATGGAATGAAAAATAAGTGTGGTACAATTTTAGTATAAATGAACCCATGCCACTTTTGTTATTAGTTCATTAAGATCCTAATGAAATTGTGATCAAACAATCGATAGAATCTGATATTAACAGAGACAAAGCAAGTAAAACTAACAAGAGAAGTGAGGATGAAATGAAAAGCTGAAATAGGGAATTAGGGATAGGGTAAATGTAAAGAGGTTTTAATTGTAAAGTTACATTTATATTTCTTAATTTGGTATGGTATCAATTTGGTACGGTTTTGATACATACCTACAATATGAGTATCTAAAACCGGAACCATATAGAAGAAATTCGGTTTCGGTACGTACCGTACCAAATTTTGAACGACGGTGCGGTTTTAGATGGTGTAGTTTGGTATGGTTAAATAGTTTCGATACGCAATTGACACCCTTATCACATGTTATGGGCTCTTCTCACCAAAAAATTTGGGAAAATTACGTGATTAGTTGCTTTTAGGTTTCTCTTTACAAAAGTAACCATTCAATGTTTCACTTAACAAAACTAGATAACACTAGGTTTGCATTTACAAAACTAATCAAAATAGTAATTTTTTATCCCTCTAGACATTTTTACCCCTAAAATTAATTATACCAATATGATGGGTGAAAATGTCCAAAGGGTATGAAAAATTAGTGACTTTTTTGTTATGGACAAAATATTGATTTTCCCTCTTTAGTTTGGTTGATTTTAAAGGTTAAAATTGTCCAAAAGAATAAAAAAAATCACTATTTTTGTTAATTTTGTAAATGTAAATTCATTTTTAGATAGTTTTGTTAAGTGAAAAATTAAGTGGTTACTTTTGTAAAAGATAACCTAAAAATAGCTAATCACATAATTTTTCTAAAAAGTTCATTCCCTCTCACTAATCAAAGTGGAATAAAATGGAAGCAAAATTCAACCCCAGAATCAATGTGTAAGGAACTAATCCATCTTCATTGTATACACATGAAATCCAATATCCATATTATCAACATGATGTTTGCTTTAAAAATGTGATCCATGATATTCACATTTAGATATCATAAAGTTCTATGGAGAAAAAGTATTGAACAACTTTGGGACACTGGAAGAAACCAATTGGTCGGTATAACAATCTATGATCTAATTTTCTTTTTATTGTATTTTTTGTCATTGTTAGTGGATCTAGCTTCTAGTCCTCTTTGAGGAATATAAGTCTCATCATTTTTCTTGTAAATTAGTTTTGTATTGTTTAAGATAATTAAGGTTTCTGAATACCTCAAATGTTGGGATTTTGCTTCAGAGATGTGCATTAAATGCGTAGAACTGAGTTGCGAACGACCAGAATCAAGCCACATCATCCAATTAGATATGAATCTAAAAATGCAAAATGGAGGGAAAACCAAACCTCTTTCTCTTTCGTTCTTCTTCTTCATTCCAGCCTACGAACGAAGTTGGGAGAGAGAGCATACGAAACGAGAGAAATAGGGAGGTTAGGGTGAGCTGATAAGGGTTTCAACGACCACGAGGGTTCTGACGATGATCGTTGCTCCTGCTTTTGACGACGACGAGGGTTTGGAGTGTGAGTGAGGTCCTTGTTAATAATTAATGAGCTGATAAGGGTTTAGATCCTTGTTCATCCTCCCTAGCTAATTGTTGTCATGATGGGTTCTTAGATACCAATTTAAGGTCCTTAGAATCTAACCATATTCTGAGTTATGAACAAAGATTTTGCATCTGCTGTTCTTCTCTCTTTTAAAATGCATCGTTTACTGTTGCAAACGTTAGTCTGCCATTTATGGGGTTCAACAGTAACTGTCTAGTGTTTAGTTCTACTTTTTGACTCTGTTTTCTTTCTTTATTGTCTTCATTCTACCAATTGTGTACCTCATTGGTTGTACTTACTAGATGACATAACGATGCTCCCACAACATTTGAATTACAGAAGGCAACATTGACAAATGAATTTCTGGTTTACTTACAAAATGAAACAGAAAGTATTTCACAATCAACCCAATTGAAGGACTATAAAAGTTTGTACTCCAACTATAGGTGTTATAAGAAATTGAAACTAGCAAGAATACACAGAAATTTAATGAGCTGAAATGGTGAAAATCTAACTCCAGACGACATTAACTAAAGCTTGAGTTTGCTAAAACTTGAGCTCAAACTAAGAAATCCACCTAGGTACTGCAAAGGACTCAAGAATCAGAACCACCAATTGAAACACCAGATTATATTTCCTCAATTTGGTCTTTACATTTTATAATAAATGGACACAATCACTACAAAAACATCATACATAAGTTCTGTTATGGCCAAGTAGTTGCTAATATACTAAATTTTTAGTCTAGAAGCAATAATCTCTACAAACGTTCCCTCAAAGCCTTTGAACCTCGCATAACTATGCCGATAAGCAAGAGGAACGAAGGGGGTTGGACACGAGGTAGGGAAACAAAAGAAAGAAGGATTGAGAAAAAGGGGAATATGAGAATGAAATACGACAATAGGGTAACCAAATATGCCTCACACAACAAGAAATTAACGATTTTTATTTCGAAAGTCAGGATGTAATATAATGCAAGAAAATAATTGACGATTCCTCCTTATCAATACAAAAAATCAAGGTAGAAGTAATTTGAAACACTAAATCAACACCTCATAATTTACAGACAAGAGTGCAATATGTAAACAGGGGCATGTTGGTCTTTTTTCATGTATTAGGATATGATATGTCTTATTAGTTTGTTTTAAGGGTAAGTGGGTACTTTCACTTAGTCTTGTGTCATGATATGTAATTGGGGTTTAGGGATTTCACTTTCATACGATCAAACCTCTCTCTCTCCTCATTTTCTCTTGAGTTCGGTTCTCTGGAGTTCTTGCTGGTTCTGTGTGCAAGAAGCTTGGATTAACTTTTGTTCCTTGAGTTATTTGGCTGCCTGATTGACTCTAGCAAAGGTGTTTGAACAGCTGCTGCTGTTGGAGCGTGGAAGTACTCTTGTATGCTTTCAGTTGAACACTCGAAGGAAGAAGAAGCTGGGTTTTTCATCTGTGGTTTCAGGTGTGATTGTTCCTGGTCTTGGTTCTGTCTTTCTTGTCCTTTGTATAGGTTATTGTCAATGCTCTAGGGCTGTAATCTTCTCTGTTATTCTTCGATTGCATATGCTAGGTGAGAGCATATCTCATCCTTGGATGTAGGTCGAAAGACCGAACCAAGTAAAATCCCTGTGTTGTGTGTTTGATTGTTTCCTCTCTATTGTTCTATGATATTATCCGCTGCGTAAAGGTTAGAATTCCTAACAAAGAGAAAGGGAATAAGTGGGTACCCCAAATAAACACATAAAAGACCAGCATATAGAAATTCATTTATTCCTTAACTAAACACAAAAAGAAAATATGCATGGTGTTTTGTCTCGATAAACCCTAAGGTAGTTCGCCATTTCCTTGTTCATTTTTACACACCAAACAAAACCCTTGAAAGAATCAAACCAAGAAGACAACAGTGGAACCCTAAACCCCCGACAAGATGTAGGAGCTCAAACGGAAAGATACTTACTGGGCTTATGGGCTTTTAGAGGTAGTCGGATATGCAAGAGTTGTACCCATTTTTTCCTTTTCACAGTACACACATCAAATCCAGCATTAGAGGCACAGTAACGGAACACTGCTCAAAGACTCTGAGAGATCTCAGCAGATTTGAGATTGAAATCACCACGCGTTTGCACGATTTCAGGTTTCAGCTGGAAGCAAAACCTCGACGTCGTCGAAAGCAGGAACAACGATCATTGTCGGAACCCTCGTGGTCGTCGAAACCCTTATCGCAGTCACCTAACCTCTCTCTCTTTCTCTGGTTTCGTATGCTCTCTCTCCCAACTTCGTTTGTAGGCTGGAAGGAAGAAGAACAAAAGAGAGAGGTTTGGTTTTCCCTCTATTTTTGCATTTTTAATTTGTTCCAGTAAATTGGTTTAGTTTGAAATTTCGTTGAGCCGAACCGGTTTATTGGTTTTACTTCACTTAAAACAACAAAAGACTCACATGGATATAATCAACGATTCATATATAATTGGACACCGTGGCTTAATTCTGGCCATTCGCAGCACTGAAGCAAAATCCTTATTTACACATGGTGTACGGATGTTTATTCTCTTTGCATGCAACTCCTACCATACAAGATGTTGACTAAAGGTTGTTTAGAAATTGTTAGAAGTTAAGGGCCTGTTTGGTTACATGAATCTAGAGATTTGAAATCTCTGGATTCATGAATGGGAGACTTATACCCATGTGGTTGTGTGAATCCTTGGATTCATGAAATCTAGGGATTCACCTTTTAACACTAAAAACGTGAATCTGTAGATTTATGTGTATGAGGTGAAATCCATAAATTTCACCCCCACTATAGAACGATAAATATTTGAACCATGATTCCATAGATGTTTTTTCAAGATGAATCTACATATTTCATTCCAAAGGAACTCCATAAATTTGAAATATATAGATTTGAAATCTCTAGATTTTTGCAATCTCCAGACTCAAGTAACCAAACAGGCCCTTAAAAAAATCTATAAATAGAAACTTTGGCATTGAAGAAATAGGTACTAATTGTGGCATATTGCTTTCTTTAGTGCCGACACCTTAGCTTATAATTTTGTTTTTTTGTTGCTGGGTATAGATTTGAGGTATCAATTTGTACTATTCCCTATGAATCTCTCGTATTATGAAATGTTTTATCTTGAATCACCGTCATAACATGTTAGACTTAGAATAACTCTTGAAACTTCTTATTTACCAGTGGAAATGTTGGCCTACATCTTAGGGGTGCAAGTTTGGCCCTGGCGGCCCTGACCGCCCTGAGCCCGAATAGGGCTTGGGCTAAAGATTTTGGCCCTAAGGGCAGGTTAGGGCCAAAATATTCTGGCCCTGAACTAGGGCCAAGGGCGGGCCTGGGATTACTCTCTGGCCCGCCCAGCCCATCCCGGCCCGTCCCTGATTTTTGGCACTGACCCAGGCCCTGATTTTGACCTTGATCTTGGCCTTCACCCAGGCCCTGATTTTAGCCCTGATTTTGGCCCAGACCCAGGCCCTGATTTTGACCCTAATCCCTGATTCTGGCCCTGATCCTAACCCTGATCTTGGCCCTAATTTGAGGCTAAAGACTCTGGACCCTCCACCCACATGGAGAGGAATTAATTGTAATACATATGGGTGGATACTTGACATGTGTCAAATTTTAGAAACATGATCATGTTTTGTAGAAAATGAATAAAAATAAATTATAACCTCATTACCAATGTAATAAGCATCTATTTGATTTTGGCCCTGATTCGAACCTTAATTTTGGCTCTAATCTTAATATTAATTTGACGATGATCATGTACTACAGTACTAGATTTTTACCCTGATCTTCATACTAACATTGATATGAGTCTTGATTTTAACATTTAGTCACTTTCATCATATTAGACTATAAATTCACTTTTTATATTATTTTTAAGGTAATTTTTATTTTTCCAACAAAGTCATTTTTAGTTCAATAAAATATTGATTTTGTTTTTTGACTAAGGCGAGATAATATATTATAAATAATAAAAACTATTACATAAAGAATTTTTTTTTGGTACTAGTGCTTTTTTATATGTATTGGAAATGAAATGCCACCGGATGGGTGCAAACCCAAGATCTCCCCATGGGAATCTGGGCTTTTAACCGCTCGACTAACCCACCATTGGCTTTACATAAAGAATTAATATCTAACAAATCTATACCCCAACTTCTCATCATGAATATCTAACAAATCTACTGTGATATTTCAAAAAAAGTTATTAAAAACATATAGCTATGTTTGTAACTAAAACATCATTTTCTTTAACTATGAAAAAAATACTTTTTTTTTTTCGTTGAATACTAAATTATCCTCGATTTACTTGTTAACAAGGTTTTGAATATTTTTGTATTGAATAAAGATATCAATTTATTGAACAGTTGTGAATGAAAACATATCTACCTATGGCTTAAGTTCTTGACTTTGAAGATAAAATTTTCATTTATCAGATTCCTTTTGAATTCTGAATCTCTAATGTTTCTAAGTTTACAAAAAGAGTTTGTGTGACATTCTCTATAATTGACTTGACTTTCAAATATGCCTAAATTTTTACAATTATTCTCTCTACTTATTCTATTTCATAAATAATTTTAACTCTTTGCTGCTGGAGAAAACCAAAGGAAAAAAACATAATAAAAGAGAGAGAGAGAGAGAGAGAGAGAGAGAGAGAGAGAGAGAGAGAGAGAGAGAAAAACTTGGGGGAAAGACAAATTGAAAATTTGGAATGAAGTTTGACCATTGTCTTAAAAGTTATAAATTAATTGAGAATTGAGATAAATCTTTTTCTTTTTCCCTTCGAGCTTACATATAATAACCATAATTTTCATCGAATAGCAAATTAAAAAACCCTAAAAATTTGGATTTCTCTATTTCTCTAAAATCTAAATAGGTATAAATAGTTAAATACATATTGAATATAAGTTTTGGATTATTTGTTGACATCTTTACTATTTTATTTTCCAGAACTGAGTTTGGAATTTAAGAATTTAATTACTTTAATATGTATTTTAATTACTACCTGTCTTACATTTGATATTTACGACCAAAGATATGGCCAATTAAAGCTAGGGACAAGGCCAATTAGGGCATGGGCCAATCAGGGCCAAGGACAGGGCCAATCAGGGTCAGGGACAAGGCCAATCAGGGTCAGGGCCAATCAGGGCCAAGGACAGGGCCAATTAGGGACAGGGACAGGGCCAATCAGGGCAAATCAGGGTCAGGGCCAATCAGGGTCAGGGCTAATCAGGGCCAACCCATCCCGACCCGGCCCAATTAGGGCCAATTAGGGCGGGAATGGGCCCTGTAGGGCTTAGGGCCAGGGACAATAATCATTGACCCTGAACTAGGGCCAGGGCGGGAATGGGCTCAAATTATACCATATAGGGCTGGGCTTGGGATTGCAAAAGCCCAACCCAACCCAACCCAGCCCAGTTGCAACCCTAAGTACTTCTACACCGCATATACTGTATAATTCTTTTAGTGTGTTGACTGATTGAACATGGTAGAACATTCATTGCTCTCTAACAGAAATGAAACTAAAAAAGAATTATTTTGATTCAACTATCTCTTTCTCAACTCATTTGATTTGCTTGAATCTTATATTTCGAATACCAAAGAATCACATAATAGAGTATCCCTAGTGATTTTGATATCTTCATTGAGATTTCAGAATAGTACCCGATTCAATTAATCTATGGAGTTCCCAAAGTAATTGATTGGTTGTAAGGTTTTTTGTTTAGTTGATATATTTTCAAAAAAAAAAAAAAAAAAAGAATCAATGTACAAGGTTTTGTAGATTAAAGCATCTCATTGTTGCCAACGCAAAGTTGCTCTAGCAGTGACCCTCGCCTCTTAGTGAAGAGGTTGTGGGTTCGACTGTCGTCGAAGTGTCTTCCCTAAGGATGTAGTCAAGGTGTGCGCAAGCTAGCCCAAATGAATATCAGCTCCTAAAATAAAACATCTCATTTTTATTTATTAGAAATATAGTGTCTAAAACTAACTACTTTACATTACTTGGTATGGTGAGTTATGTTCCTGACGATTGCAAATTGACCTAGCTTATATGAGATCATTCGATTAACTTTTTATTTTGGTAATAAAAATAACTTTACTGATTCAAATGAAAACCTCTAGGAAGCTTACACATAAGGGAATCAAAGAGTAGGACCCAAGATAAAACCGGGGGTGAGGAATGTTGATACAAAAACTGATCCTGGGAGTCTATTGTAGACTTGGCAAGCGTGTCCGCCACGAAGTTAGCCTCTATGGGAATATACGAGAAAGTGCATTCGGTGAAAGATGTAGCTAACTTGAGTATTTCAGTGACTAAGTGGATGGTTTTCCAGTTGTGGCGGGACATTGGGTTGTTTATGGAGAGCATCAGCGCTTGGTTATCACTTTCCACACATACGTGAGACAAATTAAAATCAAGTGCAAGAGCAAGACCTCTTCTAATGGCAAGTGCTTCTAAAATAACGGAGTCTTGACATCTCATTCCTTGTCCGAAAGCAAAGACCACTTGATGGTTATGATCACGTGCCACTCTGCCACTCCCAGATCTATGTGTATTAGAGAAAAAGGAGCCATCCACATTGGGTTTGATATGCCCTAGCGTCGGGGGTTCCCACCTTATAAGCTTTGATGATTCTCGAACTGGTGTTGGGGTGAAGGGAGGGGAGAACTCAACAATAGCTTGTTGGAGTCGTTGTAGGGCGTCCTATATCTTTGGTTCTTGAGTTGAATGGTTATATGGTTATAGTAGTGTCACACCCCATCCACCGGTCTCGGTTACCCACTCGACAACCCATGGGAGTGATCCGTCACAAGATCCACGGTCTTACCCATTAATAATAAGTAAAGACAATCGTGAGCAAGAATAAGTTCAATAATTAATTAAAAGGATTACAGAAGTCCAAATACTCCAATAAATAATCAAGAAAAGAATAAATGATCAAAAATAATATGAGTTCAGCAGAAGCAATCAAAAATAATTAAATAATCTTCTTTCCAGTTTCTTTCTTTAAAGCTAAAAAATGTTTCTCATGTTTATCAAGAAAAGAGGTTCTCCAATTCTTCTCCATACGATAGGCAAATTGCCTGGCAACCTATCTCTTCCGTCCATCAATGGGTGCTATAAGCGCACTCCATGCACTCGCAGGAGCTCATGCACAGGCTATCTCCATTTCCCATTGCTAGTGCCACATCCTCTTCATGCAAGAAGGCTCCTTCATGGGAAACCAATCCATTTTCCGGCGCATATCCTACATCTGTACAAGATAATATAACATAGAAAATAAAGGAATGAGTTCTGACAAACTCAGTAAGAACAACATAATTCTCATCCATATGTCAAACCATCAGAAATACATATATGATATATATGAAGTGCAAAAGTATGAATACCACTAAGATCTAACTATGCCAGTCTCTAACAGTTGACATGCTTTAAGATATACACCAACCCTCCTCTAGGTAAGTCTAGTCACTCTGATCCGGCAAGGATTGGCTACCTCTGTAGGGATCCTTGGGAAAAAGGGTAAGTCCACACTGGCTTTCAAACCATGGCTGGGGTTAAGTCAACACTCTCTCACCACGACCATTGGTATGAGTACTGGCGCATGTCGGGGTTTCTAATCCAATGCAAGTCATAATGGTGACATACTACATGAAGTCCAGATACATCCCCTATGGCACCAACCAACTCGGTTCAATATCCTTCACAACCTAGGAATGAGAACCCTCATGGACTGGCTACCGCTATTGGACTCCACTCCCTAACCCTATGGTCATCCACATATTATTGGGGCGGAAAGCTCTCATGACTCCTCACGACACCCGATCCGCTCCTAGGATGTCCATGAGCCCAACCCTAACATATGCAACCCTACCATTGTATGACCAACAGTGGACCACTGAGTCTCCGCACGAATTGGTTACCGCTGTAGGATGAAATTGAGTCACATCACCGTCGTCACGGGTCATCTGGTTTCAATTCCCCTACCGAAAGGGTAGTAGTATGTGGGGTACCTAGCCATGCAACTCTAGACTCTACCTAAGTATGTCATCCAGTAGTTATGATAGTGCTGGAGACATCAGCGAGCATGTGTCCCATACCACAGCCCTCTGATATCTCAAGCCAAGATATCCCAATGGAATAGCCTTTCCATCAGAACCACAAACCATCATCATCATCATACCATAATCATAATTGATAAAGTACATATCAAGACAATGCAAACAACAAGTGTATGGTACAATTAGCATGTTATATACAGTTACAACAATATATACGATTAAGAACAGTAATGAAAGACACTGGACTAGCATGTTCAAGTCATTTCATAAAGATAAGATTGTGTGTCCTTACCTGTAAATAAGTAGAAATCCTCTAGATTGTAAATCAGAAACAATTATAAAACTTTTAATGGAAATAGAGGACACCTATAAACAGGGTTACAATAATATGTAAGTCAAATGAATCAAATTGGACAAAAGCCAAAAGTTACTTGCTCTCTGGAAACCAGCCGATCGCTTGGCTCAAGCGACCGCCTTGAGCAACTGCCCCAAAAACAATGTGTTGCAAATCCGAAACTCAAGCTTTTGATCATCCGTTTTCAATCCGATTTTGGGATGATCTTAATTCGAATTTCAAACCTAACACACTCGTAACCAAGGGGTAACACGAAACCTAACAATTAACATAAATTGGTTACCCAAAATCCTCCCTTTGATTAGATCAATCCTTTTCACGAAAGCAGGGTTTTGTTTCAGACCTGATCTCATCAAAAGCATTAAAAAGGTAGGGACCATAATAGGAGGATCATGAACAACCAAAAAGGAAAACAAATATACTCTAATCAATAGTCGAAGATAGAGAAATGAGTGAACATGGAATCACTTACCTCAACCAAATCAGCCAGAAAAGAAGAGAGAAGCTTCCAGATCACCAACAACACTTTGCTCACCTTCCAACACGTCTCCACTGCCGCCTAACCACCAAAAATAGCAATCTTGAATATAATATTCGTAAAAGAGGCGAGGGTTGCTATTTATAGAAGTATAGGGGCAAAATAGGGCAAAACCCCACAACCAAGACCAAGCGGTCGCGTGGTCCAATCAATTGCCATTAGCAACCGCCCCCTACTATATTGCTATAAAAGGGTGCTTTGCTCAGGGGGTTGAAGTCCAAATACAACCTAACCCTAATCAACACATTCGGGAGGTCTTACCTTCATTTCGGACATCTCCAAACACCACTTGCCTTCCAGAGATCCAACTTCCAAGTAAGGCAGGTTCTTCAACAAGAGAATCCCATGGGTTTAGGGTATGGATCATGGACTTCTATTCGGACACTCCACAAATCAACCCGGCTAGACCTTTGGGTTCTCGGACTTGCAATATGCATCCCGGGTTAGAAATACGGGGGTTGTTACAGCTGTGGCATGGGACACTGCCTACTGATGTCCCCAGCATTATCATGGTTGCTAGATGACATACCTAGGAGTCTAGATTGCATGGTTAGGTACCCTTACATGCTAATACCCTTTCATTAGGGGAATTGAAACCGAATGACCCGTGATAATAATGACATGACTGTATTTAATCCTACAACGGTAGCCAGTCTGTGAGGACTCTCATTCCTAGTTAGGGAATGATACTGAACTTAGTTGGTTGGTGCCATAGGAGAAGTATCTGGACTACATATAGTATGTTTCCGTATGACCTTGCATTGGATTAGAAACCCCGACATGTGCCAGGTACTCATGCCAATGGTCGTGGTGAGAGAGTGTGGACCTGAACCCCGGCCATGGTTGATTGACAAGGACTGAACCCCTTTGCTCCGGATCGCAACAATGGTAACCAGTCCATGAGGGATCAAAGTGACTAGACCTACTCAGAGGAGGGTTGGTGTTATATTTTAAAGCATGATTGCCATTTAGAGACTTGTATAGTTAGATTCATAGTTGCATCCATATACTTGCATATCAATATGTATATATGTGCTTACCTTGATATACTGTCGATATGTATGTGAGATGTGTATCCTTACTGAGTTCGTTAAAACTCTTTCCTTTTTGTGTGTTAAACTATATTATACAGATGTGATTACTGGATCAGGAAAAGTTCCATATGACTGGAGTAACTCCTATGAAGAAAATGTGGCGGCTTTAGTGGGTGACAGAGATGTATGTCATGAAGCCTCCTGCAGATGCATGGAGTGCCCTTGTAGCACCCATTGACAGTAGAAGGAGACAGGTCGATCGACATTTTGAGAAGTCTTTGGAGAAAAGCTGGATAGCTCCCTACATTGCTAAAACTGAAGAAAAGACTTTAGCCCTCGAGAGATCTAAAAGAATTAAGTTGAACTAGTTTTATTTTTGCTTCTATTGAACTTGATAAATTTTGGACATGGTTACTCTATTTCCTTTTTCTTTGACTCTTTCCCTTGAAGTATTCGGACTCTTATAATCCTTTTTAATTAATTAATTGAACTTATTCTTGCTTACATTTATTTTCATTGATGTTAAATCGTAGATTCTGTGATGGATAACACCCAGGAGTAGTCAGGCGGGATCGATACTGGCGGGTGGGGTGTGACAATGCTTGTGGTGATTGCTTTAGGATGTATATTGCTTTCTTCAATTTACAAGCAAGTCCATCTTGTTTTTCTAATGGGTGGTCTAGAGGGATTTCCATATATACTTCTTCTTGTAAGTCTCCCTATAAAAATGCATTTTTTACATCCATTTGCAAAAGTGGTCATCCACAATTAATAGCAACTGACATCAACACTCTTACAGTATTCATTTTAACTACATGACCAAATGTCTTTCTATAATCAACTCCATATGTTTGAGTATATCCTTTGTCAACAAACCTTGCCTTATACCTCTCTAGAGTCCCATCACTCTTGAATTTGGTCTTGTAGACCCAAAGACATCCAACTGGATGTTTGTCACTTGGGAATTGCATTATATCTCAGTTTTTATTTTTATGAATAGCTTTTAGTTCCTCATTGATAGCCTTCACCCATTTAGGTGAATTATTAGCTTCAATAAAATTGGTTGGCTCCTTGTAGTCTTCATTGGCCGAAAGAAGTCCCGTAATAAAACCAGTTGTTGCTGATACCTTCTTCTCGGTTCCTTCTTCCATAACCCGAGCTCGGAGAAGGAAGAGATAAGAGGGCCCTATGGATATGCAAGATATTGAGGGAGATATGATCATAACTTATATAAGATTGGATTGAGAATTTAGCTGTATGATAAGTGGTAAACTTGCGCAATCTCACTGAAGGATGAGAGACCTTAGTAGATTTGCGAATTGGTAATTGCATTACAATTTCAACATAATCATTTCCTGTACTATGTACATTTGTAGTTGCTTCACCATGTAGATTTCGTTCAATATCTTCAGTGACATCACCTATAACAATGCTATCTTTAGTGGTGTTGCCCATAACATTGTCTTAATTAGCATCACCCCTTACAGACATGTTGTCTAGTATACTTGGTAATGGGACATGAACAAATTCACTATAATCTAGTACCCCTTGAGTTTGATTTCTTCTAGAGAATAACATTTGAGTTTCATCAAAAGACACAGCCCGTAAAATAAAAAGTTTACTAGTAGATAGGCCAAAGCACTTGTAACTTTTTATAGTAGAGGAGTATCCAAAAAACATACATTTGTGAGCACAAGGGTCAAGTTTATCACCACCCTGGGTGTGAACATAAACAATGCAACAAAAAAGTCGAAGATGAGACATCACAAGGGACGATCATATAGATTGTCTAAAGGTATTTTAAAGTTCAAAATTGTACTAGGGAGACAATTGATTAAGTAACAACTTGTGTTGACAGCATCTGACCAATAAGTCTTGGGAAGATTCCCATTAAATAATAAAAATCGAGTCACCTCAACTATATGTTTATTTTTGCGTTCAGCAATCCCATTTTTTTTAGAAGTGATTGCGCATAAAGTTTGATGTAAGATTCCCAACCTTTTGAGATATGATTGAAATGGCCTATTGGTGTATTTTGTCCCATTATCTATTCACAAAACATTAATGCAAGTTTTATACTGAGTCAAAATCATCTGGCAGAATTCCTGGAACATTTGTAGCACTTCATTATTGAAAGACAATAAATACAACCATATAGCTCAAGATTTATCGTCAACAAATGAAACAAAATATATGAATCTATCTCTAAAGTCTATAGGAGAATGCCAAACATTAGAATGCACTGGATCAAATAATGCACTTGAAACATGAGTACTATGTGGAAACGGTAATCTGTGTTGCTTGGAAAAATGGCAAGCATCACAACCAATATAAATAAAAGATAAACAAGGATTTAAATATCGTAAAATTTTATCAAAAGGGTGACCCATAGACCAATGCCAAAGTTGAGATTTTTCATGATTACTCATAGAAGTCAACGCAATATTTGTAGAATCTAACATATACAGTCCATTATACAGTTTACCTTCTCCAATCATTGTTCATGTTAAACTGTTTTAAAACACTAATTTGTCATTTAAAAAGATTACATTACAAATTAAACTCTAAGTAATTTCACTAATTGATCACAAATTCACAGATAATGATGGCACAAATAATGCATCAGTCTTGGTTAAAAATATATTCAATTTCCCTTGACCTTTGAATGGGACAGGATTACAATTTGCAACAATAATAGGCGGATAAGATCGTAACTTAAGTGCTCAATTAGATAAAAGATTGGTAGATCGATATATATTGTCGGTTGCACCTGAATCCGCTATAAATGAATTATGAAAAGATAGAGAGGGCAAGAGTAGTACCATAAGATTGAATGAAGTTGTACAATAAATATATAAGTTTTCCATTGTATTGTTAAAAAGTTTGTCATGGGAATGTCAGCCTAAAGAACCTGACCGTTGGTCTCCGTACGAACCCACAATATCAAATATCAACGGAGTAAAATCTCATCGATTCATTACTTCCACTGAGTTTGGAATGCCTAAAAACCTTAAGAACCACTTAATCCCATACAAAATACCTTCACACAAAATCCTATGAAAATAACGTATACGGAACCGATTGAATAATAAAAACAAAAAAATATATTCTTTTTTCTTTTCCTCATTCCTTATCTTTTCTTTTATTTATTTTTAACGGCTCTTCTTCTCACACCCCACAAACACAAACTCAATATTTTTTTTCTTCTAAAATTAACAATAATGATTACTTCCACCACTATTCTATTCAAGAAAAGAAAAGAAAAGATAAAAACAGTACCTTGCCTTAAAAAAAAGCCAATGAATTGTGCTTTCTCTTTCTTCTTTTTCTTTTTTTTTTTTTTTTTCTTTTTTCGGCAGCCTAGCAATCCAAACTTGGATAGCTGCAAATCTTTTTTTTAATTCACTGATCCAATCCGATCAATGCACAAAAACAAGATAAAAAAAAAAATTCACAATTTTAAATCTAAAATCATACATTCGATCAATCGAAACTTCACTGTTCTCCTGACATTTATCTTCATATTTCCACACCTCCGGTGACAATCTACCGAAGATATGTTAAATTTATCATAAAAATTCACACACAATAACTCAAGAATTAACATGGTTTAACATTCATTGGAAAGTCTACATCCACGGCAAAAAAAACTCCAATCAATATGTTTATGGGGTGAGGTTTTATTGTCTTTAAATAGAAAAGAGTCGGCGTTTCACAAGAAGTTAAATTATAATATGATTCCCCCTCTCTACTAGTATCACATCTCACCCAGCCGGATTCGATCATACTGAATACCTGTGGGGTGATACACCGCAAGATCTAGGTTCAGTAACAAATCCATACAAAACATGATATAACATAATTAAATGGACTAGAATAAATCAAGTTCAAGTAATAAATTATCAAAACTGAAATAATGGTTACAATTATCTATTACTTCAAATCAAAAGGTATAACATCAAAGTTTTAGAAAAGAAAAGAATATGGTTTTCTTCGTAGCGAAAAATAAACTAGAATAATTCTCTAATGGAATCCACACTGACATTAAGCTCCATGTGCATCCACTTCTTCTTCGGTCACTCTTTCAAGAAGACATGTCTACAACGAATCCTCCATTTGGAAGGAGTCTTCATAATCTGTAGTATATTCTAATAGAAAAAGACATATAAAATAAATGAGTTCAACAAAACTCAGTGAAGTCAACTCAACATCATATCATGCATTCATTCACAATATTCCACACCACACATATAACACGAATATCAATAATGTAATTAATGGTAATGATATGATATATGAATGATTATACTCCTAACTCTATCATGAAGTCTCTATGGTAGACACGCATTAAATCACACACCAGTCTTAGCCACTCTTCCCTCACGGCACTCAAGCACATCTGTTGGGTTCTCCGTGGTTGTTGGGTAAAGTCCTGTCAAGCCATGGTTGGAGATTAGGTCACCACTTTCTCACATCACCATTGGTATAAGATCTGGTACGTATCAAGGATAATCCTAGGCCCAATGCAAAGTCATACGGTCTCATCCTACATATGGTCCGGATACTTCCCCTCACACCTAGTGCTCTGTTGGTTCAATACCTTCCCACCTATGAATGGAATCCTCAACAGGAGGCATTTGTTGGATCCATTCATTAACCTAGTGGTCATCCACATATAATGGACAGGATGATCTCCATGTCTTCTCACGGGCTAGTTACTGGTTTTGAGAGCTCATGAGCCCTTATCTATTATATGCAACCCTACCTCTCTATGATGATAGTGGGCCTACTTGACACACATGACCTAGCCACTAACATCACGGGTTAACTGGCTTCAATACCCCTGCCGAAAGGGTAGTCGTACTCATGAGGTAACATAACCAAACACTTTTAGACATGCCCTAGATATGTCAATCGGTAATCGGGAAAGCGCCAAAGGCACCATAAGAATGCATCCCATACCGCCTCCTTCGGTATCCAATGGCAGAAATGTCAAAAAGGCATTCCCCATTTCCAACCACAATCTAAGCAATTACATAATATCACTAGGGCAATGGGTGAACCCATAACCCTAGTAAGCAACATAAAATAAAGAGTAATTTAATTCAACATCATCCATATTTTTCATATCAATAATTTAGGATTCAACAAGAAAAACTCAATCCATTCAATCTCATCCATCTAATATATTCTCATATCCCTATTCAAAGATATTGAAAAATAGAAGACATAATCACAAGATAATACTAAAGCAAGTCAATATATTAATAATACAAATTAATTAACATAATTAAACATGCAAAATAATGTTAATTATATTCATCATCTTTCAGTTTGCTCCTTTTTTCAAAGTCTCAAAATTCACTTCCACAGCTTGGTGACTAAAGATATATAAACTTATTCATGCAAGAGGATTAAAAAAATAAAAATAGGATTTAATTTTGGGTTTCAAATGGTATCCCAAAATCTTCCCACAAAAATCTAAATCCTTACATCTACTTTACAAATGGTACTTCTCAACCTTACTAGTGAATGATCTTTAATTAGCCACCGATTTAAAGTCTAAACGAAACAAAACTTTTGGAGAAGCTAATTGGTAGCAAAATGATACTACAGGTACCTTCAATTTTATCTAATTTGACCAAGATCAAAAAGCCCCAAATTTGGCTCTTCTAAATCACCCGGGGAACAAACCATTATTCTCAAATACAAGGGAACATTAATACAAGAAAACAAAAGCATCCAAGATACCTACACAACCTTCCTTTTTAAGATATCCACAAAAGAAGAAAAGATAAAACTCTCACCAACTATAATTAAAGAGAAGGATTTAAGAATTCTCACTTTCATCAACGTTCCCGCAATGATTCGAGGTGCAGAGCACCTTTGATTGGATGAGAAATACTCCTCTCCTTCTTTTCTCCTCTTCCCAAAGCCTCCACCTCATTTTAGCCTCCAAAGATGCGTTTACGGATGAGTTATAACTTAAAATAGGGCTTAAAAATATGAAATTCTAATTTTGCCCCTAAACAGAAAATGGGGTGGGGGTTACCGTTCATGGTTGGACCCTCAAACAGACTTCGAATTCGATGATTTTTGGCTCGTTGGAAAGGTCTTTTGACGATCTTCGATTTCATACCTTATTCGCGTTAGTTGGATTCTCCATTGCCGATCTACGGACGTTCCAAAAACACCATTTTTACACCATCGTGATTAATCTCCCCTCTTCACTTAAACTTTAGGAGAGTTGCCGAATCATCACAAGGGTCATCCACCAACATTGGGTCTATTTCTAATCCCTCGGGTTTGATTTGAATGGCCCACAGTTGTTGTCAACTCGAGGCCTAGGTTCTCGGTCTTGAAATCATGGATTAAAAAGGTAAAAATCCGAAGGATTTTACAGCTAGTCTCATTATAGAGTTGGGATATTAGCAAATTACATTAATAACAAAGATATTTTTATGATTGGACCATTTTATCAAAAAGCTGTTCCACTAAAAGAACATATCTCACATGCTTTGCAGAAGTTGTTACGTAAACCGGTTTTCTCACCCGCTTGTTTTTAAAGAACAACGATAATTGTTTTTTGAGAACGTCATCGAATGCCTCCCACTAGGCTTGACTGATTCTAGTTCGATGGCGGGCCCTGCCTCTCTCTATCTTTCTCCCATTCAAGCCCAAGTATGGATCACTTCTATAAGACAAACGTGCTCTTCTGATGCTTTTTTACTATACAATAGTAGTGATGTCTATCTATAAATATAAATATAAATATAAAAAAATTAAAAATACAAATTTCAGTGGGTCCCACCTTATAGGGTGGGGTCAAGCCCAATTCCGAACCATACGCCACGTGACATATCGGATCCGATACTTGCGCTTTCTCTTCGCCTTACCCCATTAGGGCTCTCTCTCTCTTACTCACATGACTTGCGTTTTGGTCACCTTTCGTCCTTTCTTCTCTTCTGTTATTGATCGACCCAAATGACCGGAAAGCTTCATGGAAACAGAACCTAAAATAATTGAACCATGAAGAGGATAATAACTTCGAGGTCAACAATGATGGCGATGAAGAACCCATTTTGACGGCGGTTTCTCATTCTCGTATTAAATAAGTTTTTGAGTTATTCAAGCTACGAAGTTACAGAGGAAGAAGAACAAGAAAATTGTTGAGCACGGCTTGGTTGTTTTTAATTTAATGGTGGCGAGAAGGACTCGATGATCACCGATTTCCACCACCACTGCGAACCTGATTTTGACATATTCATAGAGGATTCATTAGAGCATGTCTGATCTGGTGGCCCGCACTGGTCGACATCAGCAGCGCTACGATGCCGGTTGTCGCCTTGTTGCTGGGTATGCAAATGCCGAGACCCCCTTTTCGTTTTCTGTACCATTTTCTTGTTCTTTAATTCTTGCTTTCCTTTTGCATTATTTGTTTTACCTCTCATATTCTCTGAGTCTACCATTTCTTGTCACTGTCAATGCATTATTGTCGCTGTCATTGGCTGTTGCTACTGCTCTTCATGGTTGTCTTCTTCGGATGAACCAATGCCATTGAATTCAATTGGGTATCTGAGAATATTCTTTCTAGATTTGATGTTTGACATTGTCACTGAGAAAGTTTTCTTATTTTCTCAGTAAGCATTCTGTTGGTTGATTAGGTTTTGCTCTTCTTTCTTTTTGTCGTTTACTTCTAACGAAGAATTATAGTCAGGAGCACCTGATCTACCATTCAACTAATCTTGATGTCCACAGCTTGATAGTTTTTCTTTTCTAATTCTTCTGGGGTGACGTTTGTTTTGCTTGAAAATAATAGATGGTAAGGCATTGTAGTTCTGCCCTTGCGATTCCTGGTTGGAACCAGAGATTCATGAGGATCTATCCTCCATACAAGGTTCTTGTTTTGGACCCGCTTTGGATTTTCCGCAGAAATAAGTGAATCTAACTTCTGAAAAGCAGGATACGTTCCTCATTGACGAGAGGGGAGAGAAACAAAATATGAGGATTTGCATTACTTATATGGATTTTTTTCTTTAGGATGAAGCGAATGGATATTCTTCACACTATCGCCTATATGGATAGAGTAACTACTTCCCTAGTTCATCCGTCATGAATTACGGATGACTCTGCGGGTATGCCCATCAGTTGATGATGGATTGTGTTTATCTTCTTTTGCCAAAGGATAAAGCGTGTGACTTCCTTGTCTTAGTTTTGTTACTGTTTTGTAGTAGGTGGCCTTTTTAAAGTATTATATTACCAGATGATGCTATGAAATGTCAAAAGAAAAGAAACTTGGATGAAAAATCTTAATGTCAATGACAATGTCTCCTATCATTTTCTCGACTACTTTCCATTGGGAAATGATGCAGTATCACTTGGTTGTCTGGGCCAGCATGCTAGGCTTTGGAGGCCAAAATGAAAAAAGGAACCAGTCCTATGTTTTCAGTCCAGAAAGGGTTGGAATTGGTTAAGTAATTCATTATTTTAGTATTTATTCTGTTATTTGTTTAAGCTATTTACATAGGAGAGATTTAAGGAGTTAGAATTGAGTTGCAAATTATTATCTTAGTTGCATATTCTTATATGAAGTCTTGTTATTTCCCTTATGTATTTGCTTGTAACCTAGTAATTGGTAGAGTAAATTGAATAAAAGTTTTGAGTTTTCTCTTCGAAAGTGTGTTGATAGAGTTTAATTGAATAAAAGTTTGAATGTTTTCTATGATAGTGTATGCTTGTGGGATCCTTCCTTTCCCCTTTCCATTCAATTTTTCCGTTCCTCCTTGTGGGCTTGCCATTGTGGAGGAGCTAGAGGAACTAAATATGTGGTTGTAATTCTTCCATTTACTATTTGATCCTTGTCAGTGGTTCGCATTTCCCCACATTTGTGGTTATCATTTCAGTGCTTATTCACTTTCTTTAGTTGTGCTTGAAAAAAACAGCTGTGACCCTAGCAGTCAGGTGGTGCCTCACACACATAAATACTTAGTAGATCTGCAGTAGGAACTTTGTCTTTATACTTATCAAGCAATAGTAGCAATAGTGTAGCTCCTTTTGACATACTACCACTAGCACAGCAGCTGCAACAACAGTAACAACATAAGAAGCCTCCATCACCACAGCAAATCAAATCCCTTTCAATACACAATCTTATTGACAGTTCGAGATGGTTCATCTATGATTACTGGATGGAGATTTGAATGTTTATTCATAACAATTTTTTCATTTAAAAAGCAACCATATCATTCATGGATGATTCATTAATTCATTAATGAATATCATTGTTTATGTGTGTGTGTGTCTATATATAATTTTTTTTTCTTCTGTTTTTATTCCAATCTAGCTTTTCTTTGTGATACTTTATGGGGTCATGTTTTTTACTGTACAATTTTTGGTTAAATGGCCATTAATTTTGACAAGTTTTTGGGGGGAACTTTTTGATGAACACTTACTCTACTCCCTTTTTTTAATATAGGCCACATTTTTTTTTAATTGTACAAGTTAAACAAATTGTTGACTAGCCATTAATTTTTCTAAATGTAGGGGTGTAACTTCTTGATGAATACTTTTTTCTGTTTTCTTAATATGGGTTTTTGCTGTTATTGTGAATGGGACATTGATGGGATGGCTCTGTGTAGTATATTATACCGAGTACTTGTCTGGTAAAGCTCCATTATTGTGAAGCTACGATCTTTTGTTTTCACTTTGTTTTATATGATTTCTTCTTAGATTAAGATAACTTTTTTGAAAACCTTTCTAATATATAAGAGTTTCTTTAGGTGCATACCCTTTAGGTGCAGATATGTCGATGATAGTAGTGATGCGGAACCTGAGAAGATTGTTGAGGTGCTTATGATCAATTCAACTAGTGGACCGGGTCTTTTGTTTCCAAAGGTATAATGATATAAAATGTTTGATGATGTCGTTATTGGTGTTATAGTAATTGCTTTTTTTTTTTTTTTTTTTGTATGTTGGATTTGTAGACCAACGGCATTTGATATTATTTCTTGCTTGGTGGTACTCGTGATTTGCTGAAGAATAACAATTGGTTTTTGAACCATAGTCTAATCTGGTGTTAGGTTTTCAAATATTTTACTTCTTGACTTGCTCAATTGCCTAGAAGTACGAAAAATTAAGGCTTCACTATTTTGAACTTCGATAGTTGTGAGTTCAAGTCATAGTCTTCATTTGTTCACTTTCATATGTATACCTCTGACTGTTCTTCGTAGGGTTTCACTAAACTTCTCTTCTTCTTTAGTTGTGGGGCTGGGTGGAGCTGGGGGCTGGTTTGTGAACAAGGGTTCCTCGATGTTTAAAAGCCTTAAAGTAGAGTGCCGTAGAAATTTTGGACCTAATTTGTCTATTTGGGCCTCAGAACCTTTCATTGAAACTTGCAGCCAAAATTATAAAGATTTTGACTGAAATTTCTGTTCAAGCCTGGCTCAATTGAATCTCGAACCTTGGTAGATCATTCCATCCTCTACAACTCTTTGCCACCTGTATAATTCCTACTTACTGATCAATGTCAACTGCAAGTGCTGAAAAATGTTTTTGCAGTTACTTTTAGCACTTTGTGGCTCACAAATTTGTGCTTTCTAGCTGTGTACTTGAATGCAAAAGTAAATTTTTGTGTGAATTAGACACCCATCTGGCATGTCGGTTGCCAAACAGCTTTTGAGAGTGGTGCTTAAGTGCCTTCTGAGCAATATGTAGGATAAACTAGTTATCAATAAGATAGTTATTCCATTCACGTAAAACTAGGGCAATGGGATTAGCTCTGGAAATTTACTCATGCAGTAAGGAGTAATTCCACTTTCACTCTTCATTCTTCAATGCTTACTATTTAATAATTGGTTGAAAACAATCTAACCCTATTAATTATAAGAATCTTTTACATGAGCCCCCTCCGTTTCCTTTGGAAACTCAGTGCACCCCCCTCAAAATTGAAATCTTACAAAGCCCCCCATATTTGACACTGTTAGGTTTTCGTTAGTTTTAACTTTTATTTGACAATTTTACCCTTATTTGAATAAATTTATTTAAAATCCTAAAAAGTTTTTATAAGAGCCCCCTCCATTTCGATTGGAAACATTCAACACCTCCCCAAAATCAAAATCTTACAAAGCCCCCTTTCCACACTTAACACCGTCTGTTTCTTTTAACCGTGATATGATTTTACTTTTTCACCCACACTTAATAAATTCATATAAAATATAAATAATATTTTTAATATTCAGTTTAAAATAATCCTAAACAATATTTTTGATGTCACCGTATTACCCCAAATTTATGACCAAAATTTTCTGCAAATTAAAAAAACTCTTGCATGATCATTTTATCACTCTATGGCAAATGTGGTCATATAAACAAATTAATTTGACTTTAATCAGTTTACTGCATATCTTCACTAATGGTGTGAAGTGTGAAGGTGCCTTTTAAGGTTTTGATTTTGGAGGGGGTGTGCCATGTTTCCAATGGAAATGAAGGGGGCTTGTGTAAATTTTTTTTTTACAAATATTATTTAGGATTTCAAATAAATTAATAAAGTGAGGGTAAAATTCTAAAAGAAAATTTGAAACAAAACAAAACTTGATGGTGTTAAATGTGGAGGGGGCTTTGTAAGGTTTCAATTTTAAGGGGGGTGCGCCGAGTTTTCAATTGAAATGGAGGGACTCATGTAAAAAACTCTAATTATAAACAATGAGGGTATTTTGATTAAACAATGGTCAAATTCTCTTTGATGCCAATAGGCAAAATTTCCCATTTCCTGCAAACTGTTCTTCTCTTTTAATAGAAACCTCTCTCTCTCTCTCTGCTGTCTCTCTTTTTTTCCCCCTAAAAACACGATTTTCTCCCAAGGGTTTCATCTTCTCCGTTGCTTACAAGTTCTCTGCTTAGTTTCTCACTTTCTCCCAAGAGTTCGGTTGCCATTAAGAACTGGTTCTCCTTCAGGTATGTTGTTCTTGCAACAAAGATGCTTGGATGCTTCACATGAACAGATGGGATGGAAGATGACAAAAAAAATCTTGGATGGTGCAATCTAATTGACTTACCAGGCCATCTCTTCCATCTCTCGCTGTTTTGTAATTCCATAATGACCATCCCTTTACTTTGCATCTTCTGCATTTTTATGCATAAAACCCATGGCCAAATTCAAACCTGAAATCTTCAACTTGTGGATGCTTGTTCTTTTTCTTCTACCTTCTACCTTCTTTTTTCGTTTTTTCTTTTTCAATCTGAAAACCAAAACCTTCTGTTTTATTCCTTCTTGGCCCTTGGCAATGGGTCTTTTTTATTTCAAGAACAGCAAACCAGCTTCTTATTTATTTATTTTTATTTTTATAATTTCATTTACGCTCCTTCAGCCTTGAATTCGTAGACCTTTAAGGTTTGATAAGGTAAACTAGGGTTTTGAAGTGAATTAGCCAACTAATGTAGTAACTAAAGAGAAAGGTAGACGGAATGATGGTGATTTTGGAATATGGAGGAATTGCTATGGTGGCGTTCCCACCAAAAATCAATCTTAATTTAAGATTTAGCACTGATCACCCGTAATTGTCAAAAATCATTCATAATAGGATAAAGTCAAGGTTTGGTTGGGAAGGATTAATTGTTTTCCAGAATTAGAACTCAGAATGGCCTGGAAAGCCAGCTGAGAGGTCCTGGTGGGTTGTCATTACGGTTGAAGATGAATTACACAGCTTTAAAGGATTTACTGCCATCATCACTAGCAGCTGGTGTTTAGTCTCCTGATGATGTTCTAGGTGGTGAGTTCGGCTATGAGATCCACATCATAAATTGCCTTGTTAAACAAGTTGCCTGGGCTCCACTACCCGATTTTGATGCCCATCTCTTCTGGTTGATAATTCTTCTGAAGGATTTTGGAGGATTCTCTAGTGAGTACATGAGGAATTCGGTTAATGCTTGCCTTGGGTTCTTAAGTCAGAAATTCTTTCAGAGTTTGCATGTGTGTTCGATTGGTTGCTACTATTGACTTGGGTTAGGAAAAACATGGGATGATGTTAGCACTTAGCACGAATGGCATTTTGATCAATAATACAACAAGAAGCCTTTTCCTAACTAAATGGGGTGGGCTAAATGGATCCTTGCCTTCGGAATTAAAGCTTACCTTCTTACCGGAGTTGTATGTAAATTTCGCACATTATCTCTAGCTCGTAGGTGTCTATAGCATCAAAGTTTCTTACCATAGAAAGTAGTAGCGTGTCCAGTTTCCATTAGTACTCCCAATACTGATGTGTGAAGCATCTGTATCAACTTCAAACACTTAATCAAAGTTTGATAGATGTAATACATGTTTCTTGTTCATCTTCTTCTTGATAAGGGCCATAAGGCAATTCCCTTGTTTGTTTTCTTGTCATTCAAGCACTAAATGGTTGGTGGCATGACTACACTAAAATTGCAAATCATGGTCTTTGGTATTGGAATTTGAAATGTTTTTGGCTTTCTTTGGATCAGTTTTGACTCCATGTGAAGGAAATACTTCAGTTGTGATCCTAGTGAAAGTGTAAGGTGCATTGGAACAGGCCATCCGATCTTAATTGCATTCTTCCATTGTGTCCTGGTTGAATACGAGTCTGATGATTATCGTTTATAACATCCGGTATTGAGAGGACCTTAGGTCCACACAAAATATCTAACATATCATCAAGCCATTGACTGGGGAATTGGTCCTTGACTGTGATCTTTTCGGTAGCTCTATTATTCAGACCAAAGATCAAGATCTTGGTTTTGAGGCTGGTAGTGACCAGCCAAAATTCAAGATATTGCCAAGATGTGTCAAGACCAGGGGATGTTGGGGTAAAACCCGACATGTCATGGGCTGGTCCAAACCATGGAAACTGGTTGGAACTGCCAAAACTTGTTGAAACTTACAGAAATTGCTGAAGTTGGGTTGGTTGAAGTTGGTCATAACTTGGCTTTTATTGGTTGAAACTACTGAATTTTCAAAATATTGTTGAAACTTGTCGGAACCTTTGATTTTTAAAACTAACCCCGGTTTCGTCTCAGTTTCTTGGGAAACCGAGGTTTAATGGAAATTTTGGCCTATCTCGGTTGAAACTTGAACCATTGTTCAGACATGCCAAAAGCAATCCTTTTTAGGTTTAAGCAAGGCTCGTATATCACCTGGGTTTAGGCTCTCTTGAATGAAATCTTTATCCCATCTATTTGCCGCTTTAACTCATGCTCTGGTTGGGCTTAGACAATAAGCTGGTTAATTTGGGAACACTGATCTAGGTGTGGTTGCAAATTCACTTAATTGGTTATGGACACTAGGATGCGGCTGACCATGTGAATACGATGGGCTTCCTCCTCATTTCCTTCATTGTGTTTGTTTGCATCACCAATAGTTTCTTCATCAAGTGGTTATAGAAATAAGTTTTCATTAAAGTTTTCAACTCAGCAACTGCTTCAACCTTTTGGCAAAGTGGATAACCTTTGCAAATCGCTCATATACCTGATAGTTATAACATTGTGCGTTGCTATTGTTGGTATTAGTGCCTTCCTTCTAGTGTCAAAATGTGTGGGGCTGTGGTGTATGATACATATTTATGGTCTAGGTGCTGGAAGATTTCTCTCATTCTCCCCAGGTTGAGATTGCATTTTTCACACAGGATGTTGGTATTCTTCTGCATGCACAGCCTTTAAGAAGCTCTCCTGTTGAGTGAATATCAGTTAAACTAGAAAATTTTGACTATTCTGTTCCCAGATTTATGATGGCCAGCATAAATTCAATGTATGATTTCAAGAGTTCAGAAGATTAGTAGAATGACTACATCAATTCCAGCTTTTATTGCCACAAAGTTCTGTCCTAGAGTATGACTTAGGACTGTATCTGATACGAGAACCAATATTGGAAAACAGTATATTATAAAGGAGGCTGTTGGTTGAATAGTTCTTAGACCAGAACTTAGATCAGAAAATATATATAGCCTAAACCCCAGCAATGTAAGACTGAAGAATTGCAAGGACTGAATCTGACTTCAGTTGCAAGAATTTTAGAGGATAATTTGAAGGAATGAATTGCTACGCAATAAAAGAAACAATAGGGTGGTACTTGGTTTACCTACTGTAAGGCATTGACTGGATTCACTCCAATCAGACCTGGATTCACATGAGGAAGGAGTGCTCCATGCTAAGATGAAGAAACACAAGCCTTTGTCATAACAAATTGTGGGCCAAATAACTTCATTCTACTTCATCTAAAATACAAAAAGTATAAAACTGTGTTGGAGGCGAATTGGGATAGCACAACCAGAAGTTACTGTTCATGCCACAGTAGTATGAACAGTAACCTAGATGATAATTTCATATTTGGTGGGCCCCAAGTCCAGGTTGTATGGAAATAGATTCAAATTTGGTGGGCCCAAACTCCAGCTTACAAGGAGATAAAATAGGAACTATTTTTTGTGGGAGTTCTAGAGATAATTTAGAATTTTGTTATTTATTATTGGGATAATCATGTAATCAAAGTTTTTATTTGGGTAGGATATCTAGGATAAGTTTTAGTTAGTTTTAAATTCCTAAGTGTCCTAGTAGGATCAGTTTTTTGTTAGTTTTAAATTACCAAGAGTCCTATTATAGTTGTTTTCGTATTAAGTATGTTTGTTTTGTTATTTAAACACTTGTAATCAGCTTATTGAGATGGAATAGAAAAAAATGAATTGAAGCTAAAAAAAAAGGAGAATCTTAGAAGAATTAGTCTTGAAGAAGGGAAGAGAGAGAAGAACACTCATAAGAAAAAAAGAAGAAGAAAAAAGGAGAGAAGGGAGGGGGGCTGCTGCAAACGCACAAAGCTCAAACTTCAATTCATTTTTTTCTATTCCATCTCAATAAGCTGATTACAAGTGTTTAAATTTAAATAACAAAACAAACATACTTAATATGAAAACAACTATAATAGGACTCTTGGTAATTTAAAACTAACAAAAGACTGATCCTAGTAGGATTCTTAGGAATTTAAAACTAACTAAAACTTATCCTAAATATGTTACCCGAATAAAAACTTTGATTACATGATTATCCCAATAATAAATTACAAAATTCTAAATTATCTCTAGAACTCCCACAAAAAACAGTTCCTATTTTATCTCCTTGCAAGTTGAAGTTTGGGCCCACCAAATTTGAATCTATTTCCATGCAAGCTGGACTTGGGGCCCACCAAATATGAAATTATCATCTAGGTTACTGTTCATACTACTGTAGCGAATTCCTAAGAGTCCTAGTAGGATTAATCTTTTGTTAGTTTTAAATTACCAAGAGTCCTATTATAGTTGTTTTCGTATTAAGTATGTTTGTTTTGTTATTTAAATACTTGTAATCAGCTTATTGAGATGGAATAGAAAAAAATGAATTGAAGCTTGAGCTTTGTGCGTTTGTAGCAGCCCCCCCTTCTCTCCTCTCTTCTTCTTCTTCGTTTTTTCTTATGAGTGTTCTTCTCTCTCTTCCCCTTCTTCAAGACTAATTCTTCTAAAATTCTCCTTTTTTCCCCTTTACTTCTTTATTCTTCTTTCTACTCTATTCTGTCCCCCATTAATCCTGGTCGCCTCTAACAACTTAGCCAATTCTTCTTTAAAGTTTAACTCATCTTCAAGAGGTGGTGGACCCAACTTGGAACATTTAACTATAATCACTTTGGACCAGGGTTCAAGAGCTTATTTTGAGATTGATAGGAACTAGGAAGTGAAGAATTAGCGAAAGCACTGACAGTCGAAACTTTGCACATTTTTGTGGTCGAATGGTGATATTTGGCCTGAAACTTCATGGAGAATTTAATTAAGCAGATGACCAATGAAACTTTCAGATTGTCAAATAAACGAGACTTCAAAGTGTTTGTTTGGCACAGAGTAACTGGTGTTTACCCACTTATTCTAGAACTAGAAAATTAAAATGAACTCCGTGATGTCATAGCTAAGTTTATGATATTTATCATATAAAATGTTAGGATTTCAGTCCCTGTAATCAGCCTTGGGACTGAAAGGAAATTCAGAAAGAAGAAGAAAAATAGAAAAAGACTGAAGAAGAAGAAGAGAAGGAGGGAGAGAGCTTGCATGTGTGGGTCATAGAATAAAATTCGCCTAAACTTGCGAAATTTTGCATTTTGGGAACCTCGAAACGGAAAACTAGGAGATCGAAAAAATCCCAGGTTTCGATTGAAACTGTCGAAACCTCAAAACCTGTTGAAACTTGTCGAAACCTCAAAACCTGTTGAAACTTGTCGAAACCTAGTTCAACCAAGCTGGACTAGCTGGTTCATGAGAAAAAAAAAATCCCAAATTTCGTGGAAACTTATGACGTTTTCCTGCAAGTTTTGTAGCTTTCCCAATTTTTAATTTTTTTTTTGTTTTTTTTTTCATATTTTCCCAAATACCACGACAAATACCCCCTCCATCAGGACTTCCCTATCCAAATTGCGAATTCCCTTAGACTGGTTGTCTTAGGCATGTTGATGACCAGACTTATAAAGTTGCAGTTGTCGATTACCTTAACAACCATAGGCATAAAATGTCAGGGATGTCTATGTTCTTTGGTTGGAGAAGAGGATGCTATAGTCATAGTACTACTCAACTCACAGAATGAATCCTCCGAAACACTCCTCTTGGCACTGAGTTGTACGTTCCTTTTATTGTTAGTTACTTTGTATTTGATGTTTTGAAGTTGGAAATTATATATTGAATGTTATGTACTTAAGTAGTTGAGTTTATAGTGTACTTCTTGGACAATTCTACGTTGATGTTATGTACTTTGAATGACATATCTGTGTTGACTTTGTTAGCAAAATGCATGTGCCAATGTTTTCTTTATACTCTAATTAGCTTTAATGTAGAGTCCCACCCTAAAATAGTCCCTAAAACCTATTGAAATTTGATGTCGAAACTTGCATGAAAAAGTCCTAAGCTTTCTTGAAATTTCCCAATTTCCCACCTAGGTTTTCCATTTTCACCTGGTTAAAACTTGAGTTTCCCTCGAATTTTTTTCTATGGTGTGGGCATGCTCTCCCCTGGTACTTAATTTATAATATAAAATCCAATCTTAGGTGAGGAATTTTCCTAAACTGTGGTTCAACCATGGTTCGACATCTTGCTCTTGACACCCATCTCGCCCCCCAAAAAAAGAGATCTCGCTCGAGATCTAATATTTTTTCCTGGCCAACTCGAGTGAACTCGAGAGCCCATCTTGGGGGGTTTCAGGTTGGGCTCAAAGTTGGTATTTAGCCTATTCTTGGCCTTCTAAACACACTGGTGGCCTTAGATTTGTGAGAAGATAATCCTAAGTATGAGTTCTAACTCGATCCTAAATTTGAAACCGAAATGCTAATGAACATGCAATGTTATAAAACATGAAATATAAAACCATTAGGACATATATAAATGAAAAACTAGTGATAAGATACATAAAATAACTTAAATAGCAATAGAATTCCATCCATATGAGTACGATACAACATCACATTCTTGACTTTCGAGAGTATATTAATACAATCAACATAAGTTCAATATAAATCATACTTCCATAATAGAAGTATTGGGTGGCTCATGCTTCACATTCTATAGAGGCCTTATATGATTTGGGCCTTCGGATTTCCTTTGTAGTTTGGGCTTGGGCCCATGAATATTTTGTGTGGCCTTGGTTGAAGAACTTCTTCAAATGGCCTTATTTGATCTTCCTTTCTTGATGTGGGTGTGCTAAACCTTGCTGCAGGTCAAGGTCTGCTGTCAGTCTGACAAAAAATTAGTCAAAAAATGGAGGTTTGGAAGGTCTTGATTAGTTGGGAAGCAAGAGAGAGCGAGACAGGTTAAGATCGCGACTTGTCTCGCTCAGGAGATGGCATTTAAAGTGGTTGAGTGGAGTTAGTGGACCGAGATCTCAGTCAACATTTACTACAAAGAAGATCTCACATGAGATCTTGACTTGCTATCTCAAAATAGCAAGATCTTGTTTGGGATCTCACAAATCTCAAACCATGGTTACAGAGAGTTACATATTGCATAGAATCTCCCAAATCTATTAGAAAAGAAACTAACCTAGGGAGGGTTACTTGTCAACCATGTAATAAGAAAATTAGAAAGTTAACTAAAATAGAAAGTAACCAAAATAGAAACCTAAGCTAATATAGGAAGTGAAATATTAATATAAAATATTGAAGCCTGGAAGCTACACATTTATATTGTGTTTACAAAAATTAACTTTAGGGGAAAAGGGTATACTCTTAACTATGAATTGGATGTAGCCTCAAATGAATGAGAGCCTGTTAACCAAGTCTTTTGAGGAAAGCAACTCAAAGTGGTCCAAGAAAGTGTTTCTAGGAACTTTGATTTATGGGTTGAAAATATGAAACCCGGGTTCCTAGGATGCATAATTGCATTTGGTATCCGATGTTATGATTATGTGGCGATTTATGTAATCTGTAAACAATGGGGGTGTTAATACAAGCTGCTAGGGAGAATTTGCCAATGGGGTGATAGAGATGGGGAATAGGATCTATAGGTGTCAAAATAGGCTGAACTTGGAGGGCACACAGATAACCATATAGGATATGATCGTCCAAGTTTGGTTGGGCTTGTATGGCTAAATTGGCAGACATGGAGTTCTTGGTTTTAGGGTTGTAGGGAGTACAAAAGCTCAAGAAAAATTTTGTATCTTGAAATTGGCCCATTTAGAACTAAGGTTTTGGGGGATGAAGTCGCTAAATTTGGGGACATATCTATGATCAGATTGGTGAGGATCTGACCTTGGATTGGGGGTCTTGCGAAGTCCAAGATACTAGGATATTCAAGTAAGTAAAAAGAATGTAATAGAAGATGGGGGATGGGAGTTTTGGCTGCTTATTTGGATTGGGGTGCCTTGGCTTGAACTGTGGAGGGGATGGAATGACCTGTGTAAGTTGAAATCCAGAACCAAGTATGGATCCTTGTGTGATTTCACAAGGATTCTTTATCAAGGCTGAGAACACTATACGAACTGAGAATAGTAAAGAGACAATTTTTCTGGACAGCAAGGCTGAGGAATTTCGTGTAACAATTAATCAATACTTCATTCTTCCCTCTAGGGGTGTAAATATGTGAATAATCAACCCTACAATTCTTAACAGATTCAGGGTAAAAAAACTCCTAAAAGAAATTAAACTTAAAAACCTAGTAGACCTTGGACTCCTTCATAAACTTGTGTTTTAGACTATTCGACCCTTAAAACTTAAGTTGCGCGGCATTTACATAATCAAACTAATTAATTAAACTATTTTCTTACTTAGCGTAGACATTTTTCTTCAAGTGAGAGATCGGATCAAGAAACCATCTCCCAAAGGGTGCTGCTTCGGTCACCGGTGGTTCAAACCTGATCCTAGTCTTTTTAGGGGAACCGGGACACCCCATTGCCTTTGAGAGCCAGAAGCTGAATGAGACTGATTGGCGGAATTCGACTGGAAGGACTCTCAACTTTTAGACCCCATAGAATGGGTTCATGACCACATAAAGCTGGCCAAAGGCCCAACATCTATATTTGTCAACCATCAAACCAATTAATTGAAGTATTTTCTTACTTAGACACCCAACTTTTAGACCCATAGGATGGGCTCATGACCACATAAAGCTGGACAAAGGCCCAACACTTATATTTATCAACCCTAGGTTGATTTCAAGGAAAAAAGTCCAATTGAATGCTGGATCTGTGTCAATATCTCAAGAAATATATCTCAGATGTACCATACTTTTTGTTATAGCTGCATTATTGAGGCTTTGACCACTTTGTTCCATCAAGTGATGCAAGTGGAATTGCCTAAAACTCCAAACAAAGTGACTCATAGGCTTCAGTTAAAATAAATATAAGTGGGTTGAAACAGCACTCCATCTTGAGCTATATTTAAATCTAATGAGTGCCCAATTTGGTGCCTCAAAACTGAAATACCAAACAATACGAAATGTTGACCAAAACTTTAAAGTTTTAGTTGATCATTGCATGCAATTTTGTCGAAACCAAATATTTGTGAGCTTTTGTTGTATTGACCTATCTGGTGCCATGGTTGGGACCGATGTTTAGCTGGTAGACACCACTTGGGAAGAAACTAGTTCTCTTGTTATGGCCTATGCTAGTTTTACATTGGTAATATTTACAAAGACCTAGCTTGTACTAGGTTTCATGTTGATATTATTTTCATGAAAATGAGTTTTAACTAAACTAACAACGAATAACTCAATTTTGATTTGAATGGGTCAAGTCTAGCCGGGTACATATGCCTGGCCCTTCGGGTGTCTCGATGATACAAACAAAGAAAAGATGAATTCCAATCACATCTCCCACCAATCCTTGCCAAAGAAGGAAATAGAATTGGAGGTTTATAGGAGCTTATTTCCTTCCTGTTGATTTCCCCCGCCAATCAAGCTGCACTTCCTTCTAACAAGCAGCTGAGAGTTAGCAAGCTACCTTGGCCTCTTGGCGGGAGATTCACTATCCCCTTCCTTTCCAGTCTTGCCTTATCCCAACCATAGTTTTCACAGCGTCTGCCTAGGCGGTTTTTCAATGCCTTATTTGCCACTGCTTTGTCGACATGCAATTTTTCAGCCGCTTTTTTGCGTAATAGTTACCGCTTTGTTGCCTTGTGCGCCTTGTTGCCGCCTAGACACCAAATCGACCACTCTTTTGATATTTTGTACATAATGATAATTTTTTCTTGATTTTTTTCAATCCATATTTTATTCTACAAAGTTGTATACGAGTTTAATAGTTAGTCATTTCGGAATTGGGAATTAATGAATCATTAAACGGATAAGACACTTATTTGGCATCACACTATTATAAAGGTAAGTAAAAATGTAAAATTACCACTTTGATTTTCATACTTATAAGTTGATATAGTTGATAGTCATAGTTTATGATGCTTGATGAGATGAACTTATTTTTGTGTTCTTTTTTGGATAATCTTTCACAATTATGATTCTTGAATGCCTTTTTTCCCCTTTTCTTTGGATGAATGTGATTCTTGAATATTTGTTTAGCTTATGATGAAAATAATTTAAAAGTAGTTGTATTGAGAAAATTTGAGCCATTTGCTTGGGTCGCCTTATGTCCGCTTAGGCGCTGCTTTGTCACCTAATCGCTTAAGTGTAGCCCCAATTGCTTTGGTCGCCTTGCTGCCTTGACAACCATGATCCCAACTAAATGTTGTTAGCTGCTTGAATCCTTGCCTTCTAATCAGCTCTATTTGAGGTCGTACTTGTTACAAGGCCCAAATTATGCTTGTCCAAGGTTAAAGATTTTGATGCTGACCATGATTCAACTAGTCAGAAATCAAAATTTTGGTGGCATTCGGTTAAAATTAGGGATACTTTTGGTAAAACTTGAAATGGGTTGTTCAGAACTAAAATTATCAGTCTGTCAAAATTGACAAAAATCGGGTGGGTTGAGATTGATTAAATTTGGTGAAGATTAGGTATTTATTGGGCAAAATTATCAAAATATCTAAAATATCGTTGAAATCGGTCGAAAGTCGGAAACAAGGAGTTTTTAGGGCACAGAGTCATCCATCTCACTTTTGCAAAATTTTATTAGGTTTCAACCCAATATTTAGTTCCATGTGCATGTTTTCTCTCACCATTTCTCCTGAAGGTTGTTTTAGGTTTTCCCCTAGCTCTTGTGGTTCTTTTAATTAGGATTTAAATCACTACTAATATATAAGCATTCGTAGGCCTTTGGAACAGGCCAGGCTGCCTCAAATTACTTTCTCGTAGCTTTTCATTCCTTTACTTCATAGTTTTTCCACTCATTTATCTCAAGTCCTCGTTTCCAGTACTCTGAGTTCATCTATATGATGCTTCCTAATTGGCCAACATTCTGCACCATGCATCATAGCTAGTTGCATACTGAAACATTGCCCCTTATACCATTTTAACTTCCATGAAACATTGTTGATCACACAAAATGTCGGGTGCGCCTTTCCACATCACCCAACCTATTTTAATTCTTTATGAAACATCATCCTTTATATCACTTTATTTATGTTGAGCCAAGATATGTAATATAATTTCCATGATTTCTATCTATCTCTCTTCCAGTTTTATACTTTATTACCTGTCCAAGTGTAACCAAAATAGATGCTTCATCTAATATTTAGCTTAAAGCCTTTTGATTCCAAAGTTGAACTGCATATCTCTAACTTAATTTTAATCCTTGTTTTGTGTGTCATCTACCAAACAATATCTTCAACAAAAAACATACACCAAGTGATGTAGAACCTGGTTTGAATTCAAAGTAATATCATTGGGACAACTGGGCCAAGTCAAATCAGCCCAACTGATCTTCTAAAAGGACCAAAAAGAGGCCAAAACACTGTTTACACAAACAGTGATGTGAACAATGTCACAGCCCTTTCTTGGCCTTGAAGGAATATTAATAAAAGATTTTGTGGGGCCCAAGAGTAGATTATGTGAAGATCTTTTATGAAGACTGAAGAGTGAAGACTTTTTAGTTTTTATTTAGTTTCTATTTGAAGTGTTCCTTAGTTTCTAAAAGTTAGTTACTACTTTAGCATTCAAGCATGTAGCTGATTATAAAGCCTAGATCCTAATTTTTTTTAATTACATTAGGTGTTTTTTTTTTTTTTTTTTTGCTGAAAATATTAGATTGGCTAGTAAATATTTTTATGTAACATGGAGAGCAAGTAATAGCACTCTCTAAATGCGTAATAGGCTGTTTCTCAGCCCACAGATTTATGAAATTGTTTAATGAAGCTTTGCTTTATGATATTTTCTCGTCTCTTCCTCTGAGTCATCTGAAGGGTGAGGACCTCGTTGTTGGGAGTTAAATACAGGGGGTGGAGGAACTAGTTGAGAGAGCTGAACCACATTTATCCCCTTTTTCTTTTCTTCTCTTGTTCAAGCTTGCATTGAAGTTGTTGCTGTATGAACTATTGCTGACCGTCATTCAAATCTTTGATCTACTCTCTGCAATCTGATTAGGCCATACCCCTTAGAATTCTAATTCTCTTTTAGTTTGGAATTTTCTGATTTGTGGGTTTAGTTGGTGCCAAGTCATCCTTGATCTAAGACTTACATTATTTGGACACTCTAGAGCACTCGTAGTTATGAAAGTGGAATGGTTTGAAGGCTCAGCTGGTTGATAATAGCTTATGCTAGTCTTGAAATTAAGTTGGTCTCGAATAAGAGAAGAATATAAGAAATAGGTTAGATAGAAAGTAAGGGGATAAATGTGGTTTAGCTCTCTCAGCTAGGTTCCTCAACCCTAGGTCCTTTAGTTCTCAACAGCAAGGTCCTCGCCCTTCTTATCATGTAAGGAAAGAAAATAACACAAAGCAAAGATTCATTAATCAATTTCACAAACTTGTGAGCTGAGAATAGTTTATTACGTATTTATAAAGTGCTATTACTTGCCTTCCAAGTTATATAAAATATAGAAACGATGGGCTGAGAATATTTTGCTTGCCTAATATTCCCCCCCCCCCAAAAAAAAAATACTATAATTAAAAAGATTTGGATCTAAGCTTTATAATTGGTCACATGCTTGAATAAAAAATTTGGAAAGATTTTGGTTACCTTGCAAAAAACCTTGAAATATGCTGAAATGGCCACCAAGAACTGTCAAAATCACCAAAGGAGGGAAGGAAATGGCTTCAAATCACCTGAAATGGGCTCACAAATTTGAAATCAAAGGGGAAAATTAGGGTAAAGAAATAGGTTCCAGTTGGTTTTTTCTTCAAATCAAAAACTCTAAATTTAAGTGAAGTGGTCCATTTGGGTCGAACCAGCTAGCACCAAAATTTTTGAAATTTTGGTCAAAACAGGTGATTCCATTTCAGTACCCCTTACTTTTGTTTCGGTCTTCTGAAAATCCAAAATGTTTGGTCGAAATTTCGCAAGTTCCGGTCAAATTTTGAACTATATGCTCTTGGATCCCACAAAGTTTATAATTAATATTCCTTTATGGCTAAGAAAGGGTTGTGACACTGTTCACATTAATGTTCACATGAACATTGTTTTGGCTTCTTTTTGGTCCTTTTGGAAGACCAGCTGGGCTGATTTGACTTGGCTCAGTTGTCCCAGTGAAAACTGGTTTGATACTAGCTTCTACATCACCAAGGAACCTCATCTTGAATGTCTTTGGTTAACTTATTCATGATAAACACAAATAAATAAGGACTTAAAGTTGATGCTTTATGTAACCCTTTGAAATCGAGAATTCACTACTTAGCCCCTAGTGTTCTAAAACTTGTCATAGCACTATCATGCATAGAAGAAAATTTAATTTCGGTCGAAATGTCTGCATTTTTCAAAAACGAAACGAAATTCCAATTATTTTGGAAAAATTTTGATCGAAATTTTGGAGATTTCGACCATTTCAGAGGTTTCGACTGAAATTTTGACCATTTCAACATTCCAACTTGTTTTTCCTTAGTTTTGGTTGACTTCTATCCTATTTTCACCTAATTTCCACGACTCCTTTGCCTTCAAACACCTCTTTTGCTCATTTTTTGCCTCCAAACACCTCGTAAGCCACAACAGCTACAAAGAAAACTCTGACAACAATAGAATGTGAAGCATGAGCCATACTCAACAGTTCCAAACTTCCCCTTTTTTTATTTTTGTTTTGTTCATGCCTTAAAATGATCTTGTATTGCCTTGAAATTAATATATGTTTAGCCTAGGATTGTGATCTATGATTGTGTTTTGTTAAACTTATCTTTTTATTATTTGCTACCATTTTTTCATTTTTTGATTTTAATAATTATTTTCTAAAATTATGTATTTTTATTTTATGTATATATGATGTATAGGCTTCAACTTAATATATGTGAGACACCATCGCTTGATCTAGTTGGTCATTTTATTTTGTTGACTTGTTGTATATGTAATCATTCTACCAATCAATTCATGTATGCTGATGATTCTATGCCTATATACAATACAGTTTGTACTTGTCGGAACCAGTCATTTGTTAGTATACTTTAATGATAAATTTTCAATGGTTTTTCTTTTTTGGCAAAATAGTAGTTCCATTGTATTTATTATGCTTGAAATAGGTAGTATGCAAGAATCCCAATCATTTTGAGTCCATATGAGACCCGAAATTGAAGTTCCAATTTCTAGACAAAAGTGTCCAGTTTTGACTAAAATTTTAACTAAAACATTGAAATTTCGGCCTTGCAAGCGGTCGAATTTTCTTCCTTGCTATCATGCATATCTGTAAATTTGTCCACATATTTCTCTTCTCTAGTTACTTGCTTGGGATTGTTGTGGGTTGTTCAAGTTAATAAAGACCAATGGAGGTCATTCTCACGATTTATAATCCTTTCCATAAGTCTCCTAATTATGCGAATAGCTTCCTTGTGGAGTTTCCTGGCTTAAACCAAATTGATTCTCCGTTAAAATAGTTTCTTCTATCAAGTGGGTTTCTATGACCTCATAACATAATTTCATAGTATTACTCCTTAGTTTTATTCCTTGATAGTTGTTGTAGTTTTCAGTATCACCTTTATTTTTGTGAATCGGAACCATGATGCTTATCCTCCATTCATTCAGTGTTTTCCATGTGCTCATAATCTCATATCAAACAGGTTGATTAGCCAAGATAATCTTATTAAATGCCTTTTTTTTCATTCATTTGGCATTGGCATTTCAGCTAAATCTATCGTTAAACTCATTGCAAAAATTACAATGCAACCATGTGTATTTTTGTGATGAAATAAATAAAATTGATCAATTTTTGGTGTGAAAATCTCAACCTTTTAGGGTTATGTAACACAAGCTTCTCGCATGTCATGTAAAGTATTTATTTTTTGTTCCCTTCTTTTGTGAGGATTCCGATGCCTAATATCCAATATAATTCACTTAATAGGGTGGTGCAAAACCCTTATGATCCTGCCTTGATTGAATAGAGCTAGACTTGACTTTCAGGCCCTTAGGGTGTATAGGTGGTCGTTTCCCAATTAGTTCCTAATAATTGTGTTCTAATTCCTGGGTTGGGTTTGGTTTGTATGATGGGTTATTGATGGTTAACGTAGAAGGATATTCAGGGTATGAAGGAATATTTCAGCCCATTCATTGGAGGTTGATAAATTCCTTGATATCGGGTAGATTTGAGATGGGATGAAAATTTGGGGGAATGAGATAAAACTTGAAAAGGAATTTATTTTTTGTTCCTTAGGAGTAATCACTTCAAGTTTGAGTGATTTTGGATCGGTGCTTTGATATATTGGGTTTCTTGATTTTGGAGGGAAAATAGGGTGACAAACAAGACAGATCTAAGCTTTGGTTGGTCCGTTAGGGCTGAAATTGGGAATAAGGTCAATAGGGTAGGGGGGATGAGGTTCTTAAAGTTTGGATAGATTTGACGGTTTGATTGGCATAGATCTGCCCTTGAAATTTTAGGTCTCTAGAGAAGTCCAAAAATTCAAGAAAATGGAAAAAGAAGAGGGAGAGGAAGGGGATTGTGAGGGCTTCCAATAGTGCTTGGACCTTGAATGGAGCCTGGATGAAGCTGGAATGCTGCTGTTGATGGTGGTTGAAGGCTGTCCCAACACCCACTTCAAAGATCTGAGCTGAATTTCAGTTAGAACCTTCCTAGGATTGATTCTTAGAACTTATTGACAGAATCCAACCTGTTACTACTTGAATATCCAATTAATTGACTGAATCAGTACTAAAAATACATACAGTGCTCGAATGGGAAGCTTTGTTGCTCGATAATCAGAATTGTTCTCTCTCTGATCTAATTCATTTGGGGGGTGGGGGGCTGGGGGGATGGTGGTTATGGAGTCCTACTGAAATTAGGGCTTAGAAACTAATAGAAACTAGGAAAATAGAAAGTAACTGAAATAAAACAAAGAAAAGACTATTCTGCCCTTATAACTTAAGTTAGGGAGAATTTACATTAATTAAAGCAATTAATTAAATTATTTTCGTAATTAGGTTAGGGCTGAACTTTAGGGCCCATAGAATAGGCTCATGACCTCACAAACATATTAAACGCAGGCCAACACTCATATCTATCAAGCCTAGGTTGATTTCATTGGAAAATAGGTGAATTGGGTGCTAGATCTGCATCACCTTATTTGCAAAATATATTGTATCAACCAACATAATATCTTTATGAATAGATTGTGAGGTATTATGGCAAATACGGGAGAGGAGAAAAAAGGTATTCATGATCTATTAAACACAGTGAGTTGTGTTTCTTTTCTTAATAATTTGCATATTTTTATTTTTCCTCATTCTTATATGCCATTATCACAATTCTGGGAGCTAAATTTGGGTGCAAAATTTTCTTATTAATGAATCACAGTATTAGTCTTGTTCTGGAAGGTCATTTTCGCCAAACCAAAATTTTGCCAACCATTGTAATTGTGTTGAGTTTATTTGGCGATTTTGGGGTGTAAAATGCTGAAATGAATGAAGTAACTGAAATATCAATGAAACAATGCATTTTAGATGGAAAATTTTGAAGTATTGGGTTTTGGCCTTTTTACATAGCATGTTGTTTTGGCCTGGCCAAAATATCCAGATTTTGAATGATATCTTTGACTATGCATTAAGGTATTAAGTGCTTTTATTACTACAGATTACCTACCTTTTCTTGAAAGTATTTATGAGCCCCTAAATGGACACAGTACAAATAATTATATACTTCTTTGTTTTTGTTGCCATATCCTATCCCCTGGGACTTTACAAAATAGAGAATAAGCTATTTAATTTATGTTTGAGTATGTGAGAGAAAATTTCAGTTAGGACTTTAATGTTTTCTCTTTTCAGGGTGGGTGGGAGAATGATGAGACTGTTGAAGAAGCGGCTGTACGGGAAGCTTACGAAGAAGCTGGTGTTAGAGGGGAGCTAAAGGTGAAAAATTGGCATCTCAATTTGTTACTCATTTTTAAAAATTTCTGGATATTGACAAGTTTTCCACTAGTACATAAGCATTTTGTTGCTCCCATTTCTTAGTCCTAATAAGAATGTGATATGCAAACCGTTCTTGTGCCATGTATAACTATAACAGTGTAGCAGAGTGTATATGGTTATTCTAAATATTGTGTTTCTTATTTATTTATTCATTTCCTATGATTCTTTTAGTTTTCCTGATCACTATATGTCTAGTTTCTTTTTGATTAGTTAAGTTTTTTGTGTGATATTTTCCCTTTATTTAATTTTAATGCTATTATATGGAGGGAGTGAGGTTTCCTGTTAGAGTTTTATGTTATGAGATACTTAAGGTACTTTATTATTAGCTTTCACTTTTGCCTTTTTTTTTTTACTTTTCTAGGTCCTCTTATGTTCGTATGGGTGTATTGATGTAGTTCAATATGTTATATGAAAGTTTGTAATTATGGGGGAGATAAGCATTACACACTTTTTCTCTGTCCTCTCATTCTGATCACTGTTATCACTTTGAACTTGGTACTATAGTGATGCTTGGGAGTTGATCGGTGACATCTGTCCATTGTGATTCTTGATTGGAAATGTAGGAAGATCATGGGGCTCCAAGGAAGGCTGCACCATGTAAGAAGAGTTGTAGATGCTGTTCACCCATAAACTGGAAGAAATTCACTCGTTCTTAAAGCTGTGAAGACAGATTTTCCCTCAGAAAAAGGAAAACAGATTTGCAGGGGGGCGGGGGGTGGTGGTAGGGTGGTGAATGCCATGCTCTATTATTAATGTAGTCCTAGGGTTAAATAATCAGACTAGGTGCCAATGAGCAGGGTATGATCTGAACAGGTGGTTCCATTAAGTCAAAATAGGGTTAGGATTTGCTGGTAGGCTTTGGCCTAGGCTGTAAGTAGTCTTCCCTTGAAGGCTACTTTAACCATTCACAAACCTGTGACTTTTTAGGATCAGCAGCAAGGTTTTTGAATTTCAGGTTAGGGTATCAGGAAAGATATGAAATGGGATACCCGAGGGTTTGACTGGTCAGAATGGATGGCACCATATTATGAGTACTCGCCAAGATTGAGATCTCGGTATAGCGTGAGACTGGAGAGAATTGTGAAACCTAAAAACGACCCCAAACTAACTGAGATTTTGATTTTGCCCAGCGTATAAAAATGTCCCCAACTTGACCAAGACCAATGGGATCTCATTGGTGTCACTACTCTTTGTGTTTTTGGCTGTTGCAACTTCTAGAACTTGGAGTTTAGCTTAATTTTGTATGGAAAATTCACCAGAGCAGCTGTTTAACTGCATTGCTACTTGATTGGTGCTACATCTGTAAGAAAAATAGATAAGACTTAAGCAACTCAACTAAGAAGTGAACCACTTGGTACATTCAAAGAATAGCCTGTTTGAAAATGTAGTGGTAACTGATGTATTTTACTTTTTTGTTATTTGTGCATTGGAATGTCATGTGTAACACATTTCAACACTAATATTTTATTTATAAGTGAGTCAAGTCAAATGACTCAAGTTGGATTGAAACTTCGAGTGAAAGTATGTTAAGGCTCACAACTTGTACGTTTTCCCATTTCTGATGGTTACTGAACTTGTTTTACATCAGTCATATGCTTTGATTACTTTCAATTACTAAATTATGTGTCGAATAGGGTATTTTAGACTTGGATACATTGTTGTAGAATTTAGCCATTTACCATAGTCCAAGAACACTTTAAGATTTTTTAAATCTCTCTCTACTTAGTTGAGATGAGACAGCATACAACATGAAAATGTCATATCTCGATTGAGATCTCAAATTGTCAACAGGGATTTCGACATTTTGGGCACATGCCTTTATAAATAAGCTATAGCTCAAACCTTGCTGTTTCAACAGAAAGGGCTCAAATGTTTCTGTTTTGGTTTCTAGAAAGAGGAAGTTTTTTTTTTCTTCTTTTTTTTGGCCTTATTTTGCTCATCCTTACAAGATTATACTACAAGAGTGTTTTTTTTTTGGATGAATAAATAATATATTAAAAGAACAAACACACATACATCAAGCCTGAAAATTCGCAAAGCTAAAGAGCATGGACAAAGCAAATTGGGACAGGACCCAAAGAAAATGGGCCGAACAGAGGCTAAAAGAAACTATTTTGCAGAATTTTTCTTTTTCTTCTTTCTCTTGAAGGACTTGAGATCAACTAGGAAGTCTTCACCGAACGGGTTGTGCCCTTTAATAGGACGATGACTTCTTCTACACTCAACGCGATCAAGATCATGCGTAGGAGGGGAGAGCGGAGAGTCAAGAGTGTGCTCAAAAGGGATTAAATCACAAGCTAGAGGTTCAGGAGAGTCTAGGAGCATAAGGTGGGTTGTTCGTGGGGGAGGTTCAAGGGAGAGAGAGAGGTTCGGTTTTGAGTGTTGATTTTGTCTATTCCTCGAGGGTTTTTATTTTATTATTATTATTATTATTATTATTATTATTATTTTATTTAAATTTTATTCAACCATTGAGAGTATAGGTTAGGGAAGACTAAGGTAGTAGGATGGTAGTCTATGACTTACTAATTTTCTATGGCATGTTTATGCATTGCTGTTCATTGTACTTGGTAGTTGAAAGTTTGGTAATATATAATACTGATTTAGTTATTACTGAGACAAGTTTGTACTTTGTAGTAGACACTTCCAAGTCCTTAGTCTATATTTTAGTTGTCAATTAGTGCCTAATTTACTTGTCAATTATCTCTCATATCATTCAAAGTTTCAATGCATGTGGAGAGTATTACGTGTTTACAAATTACAATGAGGGTTTGACTTTAATTGCTAACCAGGAAACTCATATCACTAAATTATTCTTCTTTCCATTTTGAATGTGTCAAAACCAATAGTGCCCATTTGACCTGAAATCAGGAAGAAAAAACACCATCTCTGCGATCTCAAGATTATGAGAATATCTACATGGTCGAGATGGCAAGTTGAGATGAGTTCTCGAACCCTGGTGTTTACAACTTATGGAAGGCATGTTCAAAATATCCAAAATAGGCTATATTGCAGGTTCCAAATACATGCACCAATCACCATAAAAAACCTATTGAGAGGCATATCAAGTTGGTTATTAGAAGTGCCCAACCCATTGAGATCGCACCAATCCAACTCGGTAATTTGGACCATTGAGTTAGCCTTCGAGACTGAGTTTTTGAACCATGTTCCAGACTATTCTTTTAGGGTGATTGAAGAACATGATTAGGTTAGGAGTTCTTTTTCTATGGTTGGTAATAGTTGTCGAGGCATTGCCTAGGTGTCAATGTGCTTTGTTGGTGCCTAGCATCGAGGTGTCCCTAGAGCGTTAACATAGCAAATACTAAAGAAAAGAAATATTGCTAGTAAATATGTGGACATAATTAAAGATATGTATGATGGTTCAGTGAGAAGTGTAAGAACGGTGGGGGGACAATGTGGTGAATTCCTAATCTTGGTTGGGCTACATCAAGGATTAACTTCAAGCCCATATTTATTTGTGCTTATAATGGTTGAATTAACCAAAGACATTCAAGATGAGGTCTCTTGGTATATGCTTTTTGCTAATGATATCTTGTTGATAAATGAGACACAAGTGGGGATTAATACCAAGTTAGAATTATGGAGAGCAACTTTGAATCAAAAGGCTTCAACAAAGTAGAATGAAGACAACATGTCTAGTTTGTACCTTTGGTCATGATGGGGGCGAATGATGAGGTGGTGAAACTTGGTGAAAAGGAGATTCCTTAAAGTAGTTATTTTAGGTTCCTTGGCTCAATCATAAATAAAAAACATGATATAGAGGATGATGTTTCTTAAAGAATTAAAATAGGGTGGAAGTGGAGAGTTGCCATGGAATGCGATCTCGAGATAAAATCTCTGACAAGACCCTCGAAATGTAATAATTCGATCAAGATTGACTGAAATTTCAACTAAGGTTCAAGATCTTGCCCCTTTCAAATACTGAGATCTCGACCGAGTTGGCGAGATCTTGGTCGAGATATGATTTTTTTTGGGGCCAGCTTGATGGCCCATCTTGGTGGATTTTAGGGTTTAGATTGGGCTCAAACTTAGTAGTTAGCCTAATTTAAGCCTTGAACACATTGGTGGCCTTGGATTTGTGAGAAAACAACCCTAAGTATGAGTTCTAAGTTTATCCTAAGTGTGACAAGGTTATACAACATGTATTATAGAACCTTTGAGGCATATAAATGAAAACAAGTGTATTAAATATATCAGATAACTTAAATGTAATCAAAATTCCATCCATATGAGTATCACAATCTTGACTCTTGAGAATAGAATAATAAAATTATACAACAAATAGAAGTTCTATACCAGTCTATAAGACAAGCATAGAATGATTGATCTTTCTTTGGTGTTGTAGATGTGCTAAGGGTAGTAATCAGTGAAAATTTAGCTGAAATCCGCAAAAAATCGGGCGAAAATTGAGAGTTACAGGGAGATATGGGGTGAGATCTGGAGAGATATGGCGAGATCTCAAGCGAGATGTGGGAATCTCGCCCTTGATCTCGTCTCGCCTTCTTAAAAGAGAGAGATCTTGCTGAGATCTTGCCGAGATCTCATACCATGATCTCAACCCACTCAGCCTGTTTAAGTTCCCTATCTTGAGCAAGACAGGTCGAGATCTCGACTTGTGGCGCCTCCTCTTGCTTCCCAATTCGCCGACAACTTCTCAAGTTCATTTTTTGCCAGGAGGAAGGTTATCGGCAACAAAATGTGAAGCATGAGCCACACCCAACACTCTTGTGATGAACTTATGATTTATATTTAACTTATGATGGTTGTATTATTGTATTCTCGAAAGTCGAGAGTGTGATGTTCTATTGTACTCATATGGATGGAAGGTATTTAAGTTATTTGATGTATCTTATCACTTGCTTTTCATTTAATGTTCTAATGGTTCTGTATTTCATGTTTTATAACCTTGCATGTTCATTTCTGTAGCATTTCGGTTTCAAACTCAGATACTTAGGCTTGTTTTCTCACAAATCTAAGGCCACTAGTGTGTTGAAAAGGCCTAAAATAGGCTAGATGCCAACTTTGAGCCTAACCTAACCCTTGAAACCCTTCAAGATGCGCCCTTGAGTTCATTTGAGTTGGCTAGGAAAAAAATACCAAATCATGAGAGAGATCTTGCGAACTCGAGCGAAATCTTGTTTTTTCTCAAGGGCAAGATTGCCTTCGAGAGCGAGATTTGGTACCATGAGAGATGCATCCAGGGTCTTGTATGATTGATGTATGCCTTTAAAGCTCAAAGGAAAATTTTATAGGACTATTGTTCGGCCAGTTATGACGTATGGTGTAGAGTGTTGGGCTGTTAAGAAGCATCATATAAATAAATTTAGTGTAACATACATGAGAATGCTAAAATGGATGAGTGGCAAAACTAGGAAGGATAAGATAAGGATTTATCATATTAGAGCTGGTTTGGGAGTAGCTCTGATAAGTGCTAAGCTACAAGAAAGTCGTTTGAGGTGGTACGACTATGTTCAATGGAAACTGTAAATGCCCCTATATGGAGAAGTGATTTAATCCAGATTGAAGGAATTAGAAGAGCTAGGTGCAGACCTAAGATAACCCTAAGAAAAGTTGTCAGAAAGGATATGCATAGCGTAAGCCTTATATCTAGTATGGTCACCCCCATTTAGTTGGAAAAAGGCTTGTTGTTGTTGTTGTTGTTGTTGATAGGTGCATGTTGGTCATTTTGGGTACTCTAATCCAGCCCTATTTGGTCTTTATTAGAATCAGAGTCTCATTGGGACCCCAATCCTTGTTTTAAGGCTTATCTTAAATAGGATTTCTTCTTGGAATGGAAGTTCTTTGAAATTGCAGTTGTATTTAGTTTGGAGTTCTCTTGAAGCAGAATTCCTAGTTTGTTTCCCTTTCTAAGTTGAGTCGTTGTTGGAGTAGGAGCCTTAACTAAAGTAGAAGTCCTTTGTTTTGGTTCAAATTTGAGTCCAAGTCTAAGTCATTCATCGTAGGCTATACATAAAGCCTCAGGCATGTAACTAAATCAGTTTATGTTGATGAATAAAATTTTGAGAAGAGTTGCAGCTATGGGAGAGTGTGATTGAGGTTCTTTGGGGCTTCCAGGTGAAAGGAAACCCTGCTGCAGCTTGCATGATATTTCTTCTTCCAGAATCTTCTATTCATGACATTCAACAGCCAGTAAATGAGCCATTTCCCCATTCTTCCATATCCTCCCTCATCTCCAACATCTCTAAAACCCCGCCCTCATCCCTGTAGCAACCCTTTTCTTCCCCAAATCCCTAACCCTCTAGTTCCCCACCCGCTCCACCAAATCCTACCCCCTTTTGGACTCTTCACCCCCTCCCCTTCACTAACACTCGATCCTTAGGAGCAGCCTCTTCATCCCGCAAAACCCTAAGAAACCTTGACCCTAATTCCTTTGCGGCCCTAATTTCCCAAGACCCTAATTATCTTAATCTCCCAGTGTAGATCTCTCCATCTCCTTGCTTGAATCCTATTCTGTTTTGGATTTAACATCCCCTACCCCTCCTTAACCTTCGATCCAAGTCCTAATTCTAGCCACCCTTAGAAACCCTAGAATTTAGAAATCCTAATTTTCCCAAACCGTAGGACTTCTGGAGTTCAAGCTTGAACCTGAAACAGCAAGGTCCAAGTTTGTATTTCATTAAACCTAGCTGGACCTATTACCCCTTCCCTACACGCCTCAACAACCCCAATCCACATTATGTTAATAATAGCAGTTTTTGTAGAAACCCTAAATGCTTGCTGATTTCCTTTACCGGATCCTGGTTATTGGCCCATTCTTTGGGGTTACATCAACTATTCTTCCCTAAACACTATTCCTTCTTTAAAATCTCACTTTTAAGAGAGGGGGTGAAGAAATACTCTCTTCACCCATCTTCAAATCCCAAAACAAGCATTCCTACTGGAAAATGAAGGGTTGGAGGATTGGTTGTCTGTGCAGGAAATGAAGGGGGTCTTTATGATCCAAACCTCCTTCACCACTCCCACTGGAAAATAAATCTCGAAATCAGTTTATTTATATCGGATCTGCAGAGGTTGTCTGGTTTAAATCTTAACTGGCTAAAACCAAGTTGGTGTTTTGCAACAGGAATAGATTGAAAACACTGTGTTTACCTGGAAACCAGTTTCACTTACTGGGTTTCCTTTCCGACAAGATACGGAAAAAAATAGGTAAAGAAAAGAGATAGAATATGGAGAGAAAATTAACATCGTAGAGTAAGAACATGCTTCAAGAAAGTACTCTTTGAGCTTTGGTTTAATCTGACTGAGTCTTGGGAACGATTACTTGAATATGCGTTTTGGGTAGCGATGTTATTCTTGACGATAGTTATTAGGTTAAATTAAACCTAGTTTTTTAGTAACGATCGCCGACTCTACATGTCTGAAACTGCATTGAGTGGTTTCACAGACAAAATGGCGAGAACAAGAATTGAGTGACAAAACTTGGTGTTGAGTACTTGGGTTGGCTTTCATCCCCCCTTTACTGACAAACCTAGTAATACGGTCAAATTAATGATAATAACTCTTCCACGTTGGCTGAAATGAAGTATAAACTCGGAAGGTTCTTTTCATGACCAAATTTCAACAGTAAATTAGCAGTTGCCACTACAAGGATTTGAATCTTGGTTTCGAGGCCGGTTTCAACCAGGCCAGAAACCAAGATATGGTGGTATGGACCGGAATTTTGGTTGAATGGAACTTTTCCCTACAAGCTGAACCTTGTTTTTGAGTTTCATGTTTCAATTAAGATTTGTGTCTTATTTCCTTTTAATATCTTGTATTAGGATGCAATTTCAGATGGAACAGAATGAATTGACAGATAAGCTGATTGTTATTTGATTGTGAGATTTTCTTTCCTAGTCTATACCCCTCCCATCCTCTCTTCCAATTCTTCTAATTCCCCTTCTTTGAAAGTCCACCATAGCAGGTCATTCTGCAGCCTGCAGTATAGGTTGTCTATTTAGGATCTTCTGTTATTTCTTCTGGCTGAAAAATACATTTTTATGTTTTAATGTCTGCTGTTAGTTAAAGAATATTGTTGGTCATTAATTGATTGATCTTTTCTGTACCCGTATGATTGCCGACTAATAAACGGATGATTATTTTGCTGGAAGAACTTAGCTTCCTAGACAAGTGGTTTACAAACACTTCTGGTGCCTTAGCTTACCTGCACAACGCATTTTGCAATTAATATTATCCAAAGTGTGGTATTTTTTTCTTATGGAGACACAACATTTTGTACTTCCACTCTTGGAGGCATAAGTAGGTGTTTGATGGGGTTATCCTGGAGGGCCATTAGTCTTAGATGAAGGGAACAGATAATTTGTTCCTCTAGTCTCAAATGTGTAACTTTGTCAACTCATCATAGTGGATTTTGAAGGACAATAGTTCCCATATAGGCTTCCAGGCCCCCATAAACTGTTGGGTTGGATCTTTTATCCTGGTCATTGGGCCTACAATCGTTGTACTTGAGGCTCATGCCCTTAGTACAGCCTCAGCTTGTCTTAGTCCCTGAAGCAAAAGGTTTCTGGTTCCGTTGTTTCACTAAATTGATATAATTCCAACAGATTTTATTGTTAGGTTTAATGTTGATTTATCTTTCTACTTTATCTTTCCTCATGTATGTAGATCGTACCTACCTAAGCTTTATTCTTTTTCTTTTTATCTCAGGAGTTACTAGGGCATTACCATTTCAAAAGCAAAACTCTGCAAGATGAGTTCAGCCCAGAGGGTTTGTGTAAAGCTGCGATGTTTGCTCTACATGTCAAGGAGGAGCTGGAATTTTGGCCAGAGCAGAGCACTCGTGAGAGAAAATGGCTAACCATTCCAGAAGCTGTTGAGAGTTGCAGGCATGCATGGATGCGAGAGGCCCTTGAAGAAGGGTTCTCCGAGTGGTATGCTGATCAGGTGAACATATAGGACCATACCATTTCTTGTTGGCCAGCATTGATTTTGTACTGTGTGCACACATATGTATTGGAATTTCTAAAAACATGCACATAACTGAAAAACTGTTTTGGGGTATTTTTCCTATTTTGCTGCATTCTTTTCCTATTTGCTTCAGGAAGTAATAGAACAATACCCGTGAAGACGCTTTTCCGGTGTTATTCTTCTGGAATCGCTTGTTTATAACCATGTTCCTGCGGGCGGTGATCGCCTCATGATAACAGCACCTTTCAACTATTTATATTTAGCAAAGGTGTGTTTTTGGGTCTCACCCTAGTAAATGTTATGAGGCTAATAGCTGACTGTTGATGAACCAAGTTGAAGGATTTCATTGCTGCTTTTTGTTTTGTAAGCTTCTGATGAGGCGTTGTTGAGGATTGTGGGGAGCTCCCACTCCCTCTTCATTTTCCGGCGGCAGTAAAAAGAGGTTGTTTAGTGAAATATTGATTGATTATTTGTTGTTTTAGTTAACTATTGATGACTTTTGATTGCCTTTGACTTGGAGGACCCCAAGAATTGTGAGAAAAAGAGTCAGTTCAAATCTGAGACAGTTATGCTTCAGAAGCAGTGGTAAAAAATAATACTAGTCGATCCTGGTGGTAGCAATGAATTTGAATTATTAATTATCCGATTTTGGGATTTATTTTTCTACTTTTTATTAGGAAAATTTTCCCAGATGGTCATATTTAAAAAAATTAATTTGTTCAATAAGATTCTGTTAAAGTAGTTTTACTTAAATGGATCTTATTTTTGAAAATAATTATCAAATTTCAAATTTAATGATAAATTTTTTTGCTTAAATAATATTTTACCATGAATAACCAAATTATCCCCAAGAAATTAAAAAAATTCCTAAGCACTTCTCACAAGTTTTTATCTAAATATGGTAGGAAGCGAATGTCATTATGCCTAGAAGCGATGACAAATATCTATTTGTGAAATTGCTTAAATGGTGTGCAATAATTGCGCAACATCATGCAACCTACGGTCCATATCGAAACTTGTGATCGACACAAAATCTCGATCACTCGTTTCACTTCATTTCGCGTTAATGATTTTTTGGGGGTAAACTTTAATTACCAAATGAGTGGTCGGTATTTCGTCTCAACCACAAGTTTTGATCTGAACTGTGGACTACACTATGTTGTACAATAATTGCACTGCTCCCAAGTAGCTTCACCTATTTGGCTACAACCATCACTACATATTGAGGTTGCATACACCATATTAAATCGACTATCCATAATATTCTTTTAGAATGTCTTGTTAATCTTTTCGGTTTTGATTTATTAATTTTAAAGCTTAATAAACTAGGGATATAGCCAATGAGTTTGTAGATCTCCATCTGTTTGGGATACTGAATAGGAGGAAATGCCCTCTTATGTATGGAAACCCCTACATTTTTTGTTATAATTTTCTTTTTCTGGGGTGGAGCTTGTCTAGGGGTTGCCTTCTACCTTCTATGTACTTAGCAATAAGTTAATCTGTCTAACATATCTGACTCTGAAACTTGAGTTTGTGCTTATGCTCAACAGGGTAAACTCAAGGGTACATGTCATCCTCCATTATTGTGAACCCTTACAAGAAGTTCCAACCATAAAAAAAAATTCGAGTGAAATTCAAGTTTCAATCAAATAAAAATGAGAAACTTAAGTGGAAACTTGAAAAATTTCGAGTAAACGTGAGACTTTTTCGTGCAAGTTTCGACATCAAGTTTCAACAAGTTTTAGAGAGTATTTTGGGGTGAGACTTTGTATTTAAACTAATTAGAGTATAAAGAACAAATTGATACATGCAATTTGCTAAAAAAAATCAATGTAGATATGCCATCCAATGTACATAATATCAACGTAGAGTTGTTCGTGAAGTACACTATAAAATTAACTATTTAAATACATAACATTCAATATATAACTTCTAAGTATAAAATATAAAGTAATTGACAATAAAAGAAAAAGTACAATTCAGTGCCAAGAGGAGTATCTCGGTAGATCTATCCCATGAGCCGAGCAATGCTGTGTGTGTAAAACCCTCTCCTCCAACAAACATAGACATCCATTGACATGTTATGCTTATGGTTGCTGAAGTAATTGACAACTGCAGGTTTATAAGTTTGGTCATCAACATGCTTGAGATAATTAGTATGAGGGAATACACAATTTGAATAGGGAAATCCTGATTTTGGGGGGGGGGGGAGGGGAGGGTATTGGTCATGGTATTTGGAGAAACATGAAAGAAGAAAAAAAAAATTTGAAAAACCACGAAACTTTAGGAAAATTTTTTTAGGTTTTCATGAAATTTTGTAGGTTTCCCTCAAATTTTTTCTAATGAACCGACTGGTCTAGCCGGGCCGAACCAGGTTTCAACCCAGTTGAGGGAAATTTCTCAGTTTAACATGGTTTCGTTTCGATCGAATTTTGTACAATGGTTCCAACAAATGAATTTGAGAAAATAGTTCTTTTCGACCTGGTAAGAGAAGATATGACATCAGGTTCAACACAAATGCTTTCTCTGATGAGAAACATAAAAATAGAAACTCAGCTTATGATGAAATATACAAAGTACCATCTAAGTAGAGATTTTGATTCTTTGACCAGGCTATGGTAACACAACTGCACAAGCCATTGAATATACTGTAGTTGAAATCCAATTATCTAATAAAAATCAAGTTAAGCGCTTGATAATTTAACCCAAAAAAAAAAAAATTAAAAAAAACAATAAACTAATCTTAGCAGCAGTGTTTATCAAAAAATTGCTGAAAAAGGATATCATTAAATGCTTATTTTGGAGGAATGGAATCAAATATGGTAAGAGGACATACTGTTCAAACTAAATCCCAAGTGCTTTTTTTCTATGTCTGACCCCAACATCTGTGATTTTGTAGTTATTCAAATCAGGATACAAGACATGGGGATGAAACTCGATAGTCATAATCTGGCTATCACATGAAAATGTTTACATGAATTGACAAATTCAACACCAGACTTCCTTACAACCAAGAGAGAGAATATTGGAGAAATATTTGAACCCAAACCTTATGAATCGGCCATACAACCTCAACTGATGCAATGGATGGATCTTAAGTTACCAAAAGAATGGTTACTTACAGATCTGATCACAAAACCAAAAAAAAAACCTGCAGTTACTAACCCTGCTTTTGATATAACAACATTTGGTTATAGGTTATATTTTCAAAGAAAATATTTTAACGACGGAGAGTTATCTTCGGAAGAACTGGTTTTAGCCACCCAACTTAGAGTTTGAGTTTCATAATGAACAAGAACATTACTTGCATTGCACAATACCTCTCTATGTATTAGTTTGCATATATTTGTGAAATGATTGAAAACTTAGAATAGAAGATAGAAGTTGATGCCTAAGGAAAAAACTCATGTATCTTCTAGTAGTTTCTTATGTATGCATGCATTATCAGAAACAACTGATAATTCTATAGAGACTAACTTTGAAGAAGAAGATGACTTTCCCTACCAAAAGGAAATTCTAGATTATTGGAAGAGAAGCATTACAATGACTCTTCTGATTCCAATGAACAGAAAAAATTATTTAATATGATACAATCTTATTATATGGTAAATGAATCAATTTTTAGGAAACATGAATACGTGTTTTCTCTCGATGATGTTGTAAATATGTTTAAAACTTATTAATGTTATTTTATATAAATATATATATTTTAATCATGTCTTTTATCCATGGTTTTATTTAGTCCCACATCGGGTTGAGAGGATTTGATTATATGATTTATATATAGTAAGGGCCCATGTATTATTAATTTGTGCGACACGAACAGAGCCTGAATCCTGTTGAGACCCTACCATGATTATATATAATGACTTGGGGTTGTGGGCTTTGATCTGAAAGGCAGGCCCATTTTGTCATGGGCCCTATTCTGGAAAGCCTACTGCTGGGTGAATACGTGGAGATGCCATTAGTGAGGCACTCTCCTGTAGGGAGGTCAGCTGGATAGGTACCTTCCTGAAGGGAGTTGAGCTGAAAGGTAACCTCACAAAGAGAGGTGACCTTACCCTTTCACCCACAGCCTATGGGGCTCTATATAAACCCATTTTTGTGTTCATTCTGAACATTGATTTTCCTCCTCCTCTTTCTTTCTCTCTCTCCCTGTTGTTGTTCTGTCAAGTAGTGAACATTACTTGATACACCTTAAGTAACCTTTTTGGGGTGCAACCTTAAAGGTTGGGCTGACTGATCTTGGGTGAAGACACTGTAGAACCCGTATTGCACAAATCTGCAGGGTGTCTAAATACCTTAAAGGAAGTACCTTTGGTACGTTTCAGCTCTCAAGAAGTATTGTAAGAGCAAGCGTTCAAGTGCATTTGCAGATTCCTCAACAACGTTTCAACAGATGATAATTTCAACTCATGACCGGAATACAATGTTGAAAGTGAAACTTCTAGGTCTCGTAACAATGGTCTAGTAACAAATGAAAATCTGAAAACAACAGATACTAATCAATTTTTGAATGACAAATTAATTGAACCCAAAGTTACACTTTATTCCAATATAATGTTGTTGGCCAAGTAGTTGGGAATTCTTGGACCTTCCTTGCTTTTTTTCTATCTTGGAAGGGACTTTTCTTACCAAAATAAGGGGAAAAAGATGGAGAATATTTGGGGTCACAACCTTATCCTCAAATTGCTTATCATCTAAGAAATAGATTATGCTCTTACCTACTTGGAAAGCTATCTTTGGCTTATGAAACAGTCATAACAAGTTTAGAAATCCCTTTGGGTCTTTCCTTTCACTAATAGCCAAATTTCGTTGCCACACCCTCACAACAGAAGGATGGGTCAAGCCATAAGAAAATTAATGACTGGTACTTCTCTCTCTCTCTCTCTCTCTGTGTGTTCAACAACCCGCCCCCCTCCTTTTCCCTGTGAAACAACTTGGTTAATCTCAGTTTTCTGATGTAGTCTTCTTTGTTCAATTCTATTCATGTTACACTAGGAAGAGAAGAAGAGGAAATTACTCCCATAATAGACCAATGCTATGATAGCTTGTTTGCGGACACCAGCAACATCCACAACTTGGCTGATTTCTATCATGCAATTAGTCGAACTATGGAGTAATCTCTCTCTCTTTCTCTTTCTCTCTCTGTCTGTCTCACACACAAACACACAAACGCGGCACAAATGCAGGCTGTGAAGACCAAGCCAGTTCTTGGGTGGTCCTTTTTTGTTTCTCTGTCTGGTTGAGACTTAATCTTCAACTGCATGAAACAATCTTGCTGTCTTGGCAGAGAAATCAACACAAAACTTGGCAAGACACAATTTCATATACCAAGCACCGACACACTTGAAAAAGTATTCAAGGTAAGAATCTAATCCACATGTACCATAACTGTCAAGTTTCCGGTTGAAACAAGAACTGCAAATGGCTTGAAAATGAGTTAAAATTTACAAAGATCCCATCTGGTGATCTGTAAAGACTTGTTCAGGTGTAAATCTAACAAGATTAAAGACATTCCAATACTTTATATCAAGCAAACTCTATCACTTTGTCAGTCAGTTTGAAGCTGATACTTGACTGGTGAGATGGAAATGGTTCTTTATTTGCAGGAACAAATTCAAACTAAAGTCAGTGGCAGACACTTATTTTTTTGGTCAAAGGATAGACATCTAACCAAGGAAGAGTTCATGTCCTAACCTCTCCCCTCTCTCTCTCTATAGTAATGCTCCTTTGTTTGCTCTTTCTGAAATAGAGAATTCATTTTTGTTCCTTTTAACAGGAAGGCCATAAAGGAAAAGAAAGCTCTGAACAGTTCACAAAGGATGAGTTCATAAAGATTCTACTACGTGTGATTTTTGAAACAGGAGCTACAGGAACAGGAGCAAAGGAAGTGGTGTCTTTTATGTTTGGTTTGCTGAATATCTTTCAAGAAAACCATCAAAGCAAGCGCAATGAAAATCCTATAGCTAAGAAAGGATTGCCAAAGATCTTCCAGTATGCAAATTTTAAAACAGGACCTAATGGGAAAGCAATGGATATGCTTTTCTTCATTTTTGGTGTTCCAATAACATCACTGTTTCTCAAGCAAAGTTTGATGCCAATACCCCTTCCTAATGAAGTGTTCATTCCTGGTGTGACTTCTGCCACTGTCTTCGTCCTTGCAAAACTGAAGAAGATATGAACACCTTTTTTCTTATTTTTATATGGTATTATCCACAACTGTTTGTTTGTGTTATTAATGTTGGAATCAATATAATTGGTGCCATGATTTACAAAATGAATTGGTTCATACATTTCATAAGGCTGTAAACTTGAAGGAGTTGGCTTAGTTTGTAAAAGATCGATGTCTCATGGTATGAGGTCAAGAGCTTGAATCTCCTCGAGCATAGGGTGGAGCTCTGCTGTATGTACATCTAAATTATATATAAAAGTTGCATTGAAGATGTATTCGAAGTGCGTGTAAGCTTGTCTAGTTGAATCTCTGGTCCAAAATAAATAAGGCTTGTAAGGAACATTATCTTTTAGGTAGAAAATAGTGCATGTGACTATGGTTTTAGACAAAAGCCTTGAATCACTAAGGAGAATTTATATGAAGGAATGGACTTTTCTTAAGGTATAAATTATATGGACACCCAACCTATGTGAAAAAGGAACTCTCCGAATTAGATTCAAGGGTAACTAGAAAGCCATAAAGAAAGGGGATGATGGATGATGTTCTTAATCAAGTGTTGAAACTTATAAAATATCGGGGTGTGTAAATTGCGGTGCACATTATGGGCTAACTTAAGTGAATGCAGGAGGCGGAAATGCCATGCATGTGATAATACTTTCTTAGGCAAACTCTTAAAACTTTCTCAAAATTAGGATAGTGACAAGGTCGGTTTAAAAATGTCAAACTTAAAAGGGATGACCACTAAAGTCGCATAGGATATGGTTTTGAGCTAGCTGGATACACCAATGACAAAAGATTTAAGAGGTAAAATTGCCTAAATCTACCCTAGAAGAAAAAAAGAGATTCCACTATTTCTTGAAAAAACATATCTACAACACTCTCAACCTTATAAAGTACTATCGTTTGCTTGTTCTTTTTCCTATGTTATCACATAGAGTCAGCATAAAGGTCCGATTCCTCTTTGGATCCGTCACTGATAAGGATCATGTTAATTTAATTTAAGTTGAAGGCTTTGAAGAAAATAACGCCTCTAAGCCGAAACCCTCATCAACCTTATTATCATCAAAGTGTATCAAGGCTTCCGCTCCGTGGGCATCTTCAAGTGCCTCGATTGTCAGTAGCATAGTCCAGATATTAGTAAAGACTGCAGTCCACTCTAACTCTGGCATTTCTAACTCACCTTCAACTGGCTGGATAAAAACCGAGGGATCCTTCAAATCCCCTCATTCTTCAAGCATAGTGACGGACAATATTTATTGTAGAACTCAATATTCTAATCTCTATATAATTAGAACTCTACCTCTTGAACAAGTAATTGACCAAATTCGGTTCCAAATATTACAATCACAATCACACCCTAATTATATGAAGTTGCAAAATACAAGACATATTCAAACCCAACATGCTTAGCGGACGATCTCAAAACAGATAAATTATACACTCAAATATGTACAGTTACACCAGTGTATATTCCAATCTTATAGAGAAGAGGGTGAAATAGCTATAGGAATCTTGAATTGCTTCCTTACGTGAAGGCAGACTCTGAAGTAAGGCCTTAATTATAATATCTAATAAAGGGTATCTAAATTGCTTCCTTAGTAGTTTTGAGAATGAGAATCTTTCTTCACGTCCTCTTGAAATTCTTCTTTCCCTCAAACCATGCTTCGTGTCTAAGGAATGCAATGCAGTCTTGCATTCTTCACTAGATGATCATGTTTTGGTTCTCTTGCAATACACTCTTGCATTCTTTGAATCAGCTCTAGGTCTCAAGTTTTATATAAATCTTATCAGAATGGTGAAGAACCCACCATACTTTCACTAACCTCACCAACAAAAGCACACAGTGACAGAAGCAAAGATGGGGCAAGCCATGAAGACATTAGCAGCAGGTATCTCTCTCTCTCTCTCTCTCTCTCTCTCTCTCTCCTCTCTCTCTCTCTCTCTCTCTCTCTCTCTCTCTGTGATAAGTTTACATGCAGAAGCTTGTTTATTTGTTGAAAGATTTCTGTTAACGTTCTTAGATTGGCTAGCTTTAATCTTCTTTTTTCTGTACAGGTGCCGAAGAAAAGAAGGCAAAGGAAATTGGACCCATAATAGAAGATTGCTACAACCGCTATTTTTGTGATCCTTCCAATAAACTTGACAATATGGCAGACTTCTACCAAGCAGTTTGTGAAACTATCGAGTATCTCTCTCTCTCTGAACTATCACACTAAAATTTCAAGGATGATTTCAATTTTCTCTTCACCCATTTTTATGGGCCATTGTGCTTCTTTTCTTTTTTTTTTGTTTTTTTTTTCTCCTAAGGGAGAAATTGCTGAAATCAATCCTCCCTCAACACCTCTTCCACCAAATATTTCGGAAGGAATTCACCTTTGAACACCGACTTGGTGGCTCCTGTTCTAAATACATGGTAGAAGGGGGAGACCAAACGAGAGTTATTCACTCGGGGAGCATAGAAATCACACTCCAAGTTGCAAGTCATACCATCCTCTAGTACGAGGGGTCCTAGGTTAGCCTGTCGGTCCAAGCCCATGTCAGAATCGGACTAGATTTGGGTTGGGCCAGGCTTCAGGCCTCAGATGGAGTCTAGCCTGGCCTTGCCTTCAGAGGTGGAGCTCCCCCAGAGCCAGGGGTGATTTTTTTTTTTTTTCAATTTCTTAACAAAAACCCTTATAACCTTTTTTTTTTATATTTTATTTTTTTAGATTTATTTGGCTCTCTTTCTAGTGAGAAATTTCAGCACTTGGCCCCTTATTGAATAATTTTTTTTTTTAATATTAAAAATTAGATAAAATTTTTGAAGGTAAAGGTAATTGTGGAACCCCATGTTTAATCGTGGCTTCACCTCTGCCTGTCTTCTCTTCTCATCCTATGTTCAAGGCCAAATAAGATCAGCTAACTTAGTCAGATCCCCAGGTTAAAGCTGAGGCTAAGATCTTAGAAAACTTGACCCAAACTAACCTTATTGCAGCCCTTGTTGTGAAACATCTCTTATTTTATATATTATGCCCAACCCTACTAAATTTTCAAAGGTTCTATGACAGTGAGATCAACAAGAAGCTTGGAAACACACAATTTCGAGTTCCAAGCACTGACAAACTTAAAGAAGAATTTGATGTGAGCATTATGACCATTTTGATAATCAATTTATAGATATCTCAATGCTTTAAAATCTTCTTTTGAACTATTCTCTCAAAGAAAATTAATTTTTCTTGCAGAAACACCACCACCCCAAGAAAGACAGTGAAGGCAATCCCTTGCCCGTGACTAAGGAAGAGTTTGGAAAGATCTTAAGAAGTGTGATACTTGGTACAGAGGTTACTGGGATTGGAGCAAAAGATATTCTCTTTTATATCTTTGGTGTTCCAGCTACTGCATTAGCAGTTAAGCAAGCTGTGATCCCATCTTTGATCCCTAATGAACTGTTTATCCCAGGAATTACTTCAGTCACTGTTTTTGTTCTTGCAAAACTCAACAAGATATGAACCACACCTTGAGATAATTATGGTTGCCCAGTTGGGTTCTTCATGTAGTTAATAAAGTAATATTGATCCTTTGATCTAAAGGACTCTTGATCCCTTTGTGTATTTCTTGATTTTAATAGTTATCCGATAGGGTAGATGTCTATGGTTCCCTCACACATCTCCATCACATATCACATATCAGGGGGTTTTGATAGGATTTAAAAAAAAAGAAAAAGAAAAAAAAAGAAAAAAGAAACTATGACTATGGGCAAGCTCACTATAAAAAGTAGTAGAAGAAACAATCCACAATGCTGAAGAGTCTTTTATCTGGGCCTTAAGCCCTGGAGGAAAGATTCATGACTCAACTATAACTTTTAATTTGAAACAGGATGAAACAGTTTGACAATGGGTTGGTAATAGTCTCAAAACTAATCCAACCTGAACCCAAACCGTTAGCTCAAACCAAACCCGGATCGACCTTAACTGCACCCAATCCAAAAACCGAAATCAATTATGTTAATTAATGGTTTGTGTTTTTGGTTTAATGATTTCAAACCTAAATCGAAAACAAATTGTTGATATCTCTAAGATACTTACAATAGACTAGGAAGAAAACCCTAATCCAACAAGGGGGGGAAAAGGCCAAAAATAGTTGCTCACACAATCAGCCAAAGCTTTTAAAGTTATGAAGAACTTTTTCTTTTTAGAAATTCGAACACTTGACCTCACACACTAAGGCATGTATGAACTGAAGCAGCCCATTGATTACTCTGAACACAATTATTACATTACTAAATTCAAAGCCACCCACAACTTTACCTTAAGAATGCTGAGGCTCTACATCAAGTGGGGCGGCAAATTAGGAGAAAATAGGTCCTCTTGCCTAAGGAAAGATGGGCATGAAAAAGCTTTTTAAACAACAAGTCATGTGTTGCCATTCCCTTCCCCATATCAAAGATTGAACTTAGAAACCTCAGATCTTTCTCAATCTAACCAACCCAAACTTGTCTCCCTAGGGTTCATAATGCACATTATTGGAGAGAGAGAGAGAGAGAGAGAGAGAGAGAGAGAGAGGAGCAATATGAATGCATGAACTTGAATGATGGAAGCTTCCATTCATGTTTAGGTTGAATTCCATTCTTCAACTCTTCTTTTTTCCTGGTTGTGTTTAGCTATATAAAGCTAATCAATGATCTTTAAAGAATAGGTGTGATGAGTCATGAAACTCTATTTGAGACAGCATATATATATATATAGCTTTGTTGTCCCATGAATTCTGTTTAATTTGCAGAGTCTAGATTTGCGGCAAATGTTTTCAATAGATAACTCTCAGCCGTACATGTCGGTGCTATTCGTTGACAAATTGGCTTATCTTCATTCTTTCTCTTCTAAGATTTGGTTTGAAGACCAATTTCAAGGCCTTGTACATAGAATTTCACAAAATGTAGTTCTATATAATCTTTGAAAACATAAAATAATTATTACCAGAAAAAAAAAAAAAAAAAAAAAAAAACATAAAATAATTTAACAACTTTCTTGTCGGCAGAAAAGAATAAATCTTGTCTAAATATAATGGGGACAAAGTCATTGTTTGAAATCTGTGTTTAGTTCGCTAGTTAAGCCATTTAGCTCATAATCGACTTTTAAGGGAAACTTTATATAGTTTGACCCAATTATCTAAATAGTTCAGGTTAGAAACTATAATGGATGTTTGGCTCAAACCTATGGGCCTAGGTCAACCAATCAAGTTGATGCTTTGGTTCGGTTCTAGTTCATTCAATCTTGGTTCGTTGGCCTCATAGGGCACTTTTCGACGAGACACTTCTTCAGCAGAGAGATTGTTGAGAAGAGCAACTTCTAGTGACAACCAGTTGTCTTGAGAAGCTTCTTAGCTAACCTCTTAGTAAGTACCTGACAAGCCACTTCTCAGACAAAGTAACGTTGTTAGAGAACTCTGCGCATATTTCTCAAATGTCAATCAACGCATTAATTTCAACATTGAATGCACTGAGATTCATTAAATGCACATTGACAGTCAGGAAGTTTCTCATTCGCCTACCGTTTACTCGAGTACCACATCCTACCATTTTCTCTACCGAAGATTGGACTTGCTGTCACATCTATGTCAGTGAAAACTTGATCTTCCAGGGGAAAATTGGGGTTTAACATGTTGATCAAGCCATGTCTCCCAAGCAATCGCCACCCTCTTTTTGGAATTCATGAATCTGATGGCTAAGCAACACCTTCACGATCATAGAGGTATGGGATCAATATATTTACTAACACTCTTCAGAAATGGGGTAAGATTCAAGAGCATTAACTTTGGTTATTACTCTCCAAAAACTATCCAAGAAGACATTCCTTCTTCGTCATCTGGGAGCATTTACTCCTCTATACGAGGATTTATGTTCAACAGGATCTGACTTAATCATTGGAAGTGGCTTCCCGTCCTCAGAGGTTGCCCATCTCACTCGTTGTTCAGGAACCAAGGACTAGGTTTGATCTTGGAACGAACTAGTTGGGTCATCTAGGAGCATTTACTCCTCTATATGAGAATTTATGTTCAACAGGATCCGACTTAATCATTGGAGGTGGTTTCCCGTCCTCAGAGCCCACTCTCACTCCTGTTCGGAACCAAGGATAAGCTTGATCTTCAAACGACCAGTTGGGTCATCTGGGAGCATTTACTCCTTTATATGAGGATTTATGTTCAACAAGATCTAGCTTAATCATTGGAGGTGGTTTCCCATCCTCCGAGGCCGCCCACTCTCACTCCAGAACCAAAGACTAGGTTTGATCTTGGAACGAACCAGTTGGGTCATCTGGGAGCAACTCCTCTATACGAGGATTTATGTTCAATAGGATCTGATTTAATCATTGGAGGTGGCTTCCCGTCCTCAGAGGCCGCCCACTCTCACTTTCCTTGTTTTTCCAAGAACCAAGGACTAGGTTTGATCTTGGAACGAACCAATTGGGTCACAAGTCGATTGGAACAAGAAGCTAACCTCATCTGTCTTCGATGAAAACCCGATGGGTGAAGTTGGAAACTTGATCTTTACCTTGACTATGATCCAAACCTTGATTACAACCACTAAACAATAAAATAATAGATAACCATAGTTACCAAAGAATACACCAAGGAAAGGGAGGAGCCAACCTCCTCAAAGCTCCAACCCTAACCTAGCGACCTAATCAAAGCCAACCGACGGCCGACCTATCTTTAGGGTCAAAATTTTTGACACATACGTTATTAGGGCTTATCACAAGCCAAGATGAGTAAATCCAATCTATATCTAAATAGTTTGACACAGTTATCTAAATAGTCGGAGAAATGATGGATGTTGGCAAAACCTATGGGCCCGGGAACCAACCAAAACATGCTGGTCAGTCCTAGTCATTAAATCTGGTCGGGCCTCATAAGGCACCGATGAGGCACCTCAAAGAGAGATGGAGAAGAGCCCCAAGACAAACCGCCCAGAAGCTCCAACCTCTTAGTAGGTACTTGACAAGCCACTTCTCAAACAAAGTAACGTTGCCAGAGAACTTTGCGCATATCCCTCAAACGTCAATCAGCGCATTAATTTTAGTATTGAATGCCCTGAGATTCATTAAATGCACATTGACAGTCAGGAAGTTTCTCATTCGCCCACCGTTTACTCGAATACCACATCCTATCATTTTCTCAACCGAAGATTGGACTTGCTGTCACATCTATGTCAGTGATAACCTGATCTCCTTATTCGGTGGGATTATGTACAATTGTGAAAGCTTCTTGGGGAAGATTGGGGTCTAGCTTGTTGATCAAGCCATGTCCCCCAAGCAATCGCCGCCCTACTTTTGGAATCCATGAATCTGATAGCTAAGCAACACCTCCATGATCACGGAGGTATGGGAGCAATATATATATATATATATATATATATATATATATATATATATATATATATATATATATATATATATATATATATATATATATATATATATATATATATATTAACACTCTTCACAAATGGGGTAAGATTCAAGAGCATTAACTCGATATACTCAAGCAACTACCAAGAAGACATCCTCCGCGGGAGCATACTCTCCATACGAGGATTTATTTCAACAAGATTTGACTTAACATGGAGGTGGCTTCCCGTCCCGGAGGTGGCCCACCTCACTCATATTTTCGGAACCAAGGACCAGGTTGATCTGGAACAAACCGGTGGGTCACAAGTTAGATTTTGGAACAACAAAAACCTAACCCTCATCTTGTCTTTACAGATCGAAACCCTGAATGGGTGAAGTTAGAAACTTGATCTTAACCTTGACTATGATCCAAACCCCCGACACAACCACTAAAAAGAAATAGTGGATAATTCCACACGTACCAAAAAATACACACAAGGTAAAGGGTTGGGCCCCTACTCAATGCTCCAACCATAACCAGCTTGACCTAATCAAAGCCAACCTGACCTGGCCTTGACCTATCTTGGGTCAAAATTTTTGACACATACCTTATTAGGGCTTATCACAAGCCAAGATGAGTAAATCCAATCTATATCTAAATAGTTTGACGCAATTATCTAAATAGTTCAGGTTAGAAATTGTTATGGATGTCTGGCTAAAACCTATGGGCCCAGGTGAACCAACCAAATACATGCTTTGGTTCAATCCTAGTTCATTAAATCTTGGTTCTTTGGTCTCATAAGGGACTTTCCGATGAGGCACTTCTCAATAGAGAGATTGTTGAGAAGAGCGCTTCCTAGTGACAACCAACTGTCCTGAGAAGCTTCTTGGCTAACCTCTTAGTAGGTACTTGACAAGCCACTTCTCAGACAAAGTAACGTTGCCAGAGAACTCTGCGCATGTCTCTCAAACGTCAATCAGCGCATTAATTTTAGTATTGAATGCCCTGAGATTTATTAAATGCACATTAACAGTCAGGAAGTTTCTAATTCGCCCACCATTTACTCGAATACCACATCCTACCGTTTTCTCTACCGAAGATTGGACTTGCTGTCACATCTATGTCAGTAATAACCTGATCTCTTTATTCGGTGGGATTATGTACAACTGTGAAAGCTTCTTGGGGAAGATTAGGGTTTAGCTTGCTGATCAAGCCATGTCCCCCAAGCAATCGCCGCCCTACTTTTGAAATCCACCGATAGCAAGCAACACCTCCACGATCACAGAGGTATGGGAGTAATATATATATATAATAATATATATATATATATATATATATATATATTAACACTCTCCACAAATGGGGTAAGATTCAAGAGCATTAACTTTGATTATTATCCTCCACGCAACTACCCAAGAAGACATTCCTTCTTCGTCTCTTGGGAGCATTTACTCTTCATACGAGGATTTATGTTCAATAGGATTTGACTTAATCATTGGAGGTGGCTTCCCATCCTCAAAGGTGGCCCACTCTCACTTTTCTTGTTTTTCCAGGAACCAGGGACCAGGTTTGATCTTGGAACGAACCAGTTGGGTCACAAGTTAGATTTTGGAACAACAAAAACTTAACCCTCATCTTGTTCTTTACGGATCGAAACCGGAATGGGTGAAGTTAGAAACTTGATCTTAACATTGACTATGATCCAAACCTTGATTACAACCACTAAAAAGTAAAATAGTGGATAATTCCATATTGTTACCTTAAAAAAATACACTACAAGGTAATAGGGTAGTGTTGGGCCAGTCCTACTCTAATGCTCCAACCATAACCTAGCTCTGACCTTAATCAAAGCCAACCTGACTTGGCCTTAACCTACCTTTAGGGTCAAAATTTTGAGACGATTCCTTGTTAGGGCTTATCACAAGCCAAGATGGGTTTGGATTAGACCTATAAATGGGTAGTTGAAATCCATCATCAAATTCGCATTTGTATTCGTTTAAGGGTGTCCAAATCCGAAAATTTTCTTATTGAAAAATATCCGGATCCATCTAATAAGCAACTAGATTTCGATTCAGATAATTGCTTATCGGATAAGATAATATCCGGATACAAATTTATTATGTTAGAGTAAGGTATTAAACACTTTTTCCCCCTCTAAGAAAGGTTGATAATCAGATTTGGAAACTAGAAATTGCTAATTGGAAAATAAAAAATCGAAAATCTGAAATCATAAATTAACAAAAATGACATCAACACTCAATAATCGGATAGTTTATTGGATCGGATTATTATCGAATATCCAATAAAGTTCGGAATTCAAATTCGGATACCTTCTATAAATTTTGGTCAGTTATTGGATCCGATTCGGATAGCGGTTTTGCTTATCATATTCAAATTTGGGGAGTGGTATATCCGACTTGAATCCGATATTTTTTACAGGTCTAGTTTGGACTTGTGACCTGACAAGGGCGGACCAAACAAGTACCGGTTGGACCAACCGAGTGTGGTTAAACTCGGCCTCAAACCAAGATGGAGAATGGTTGAATCCCATAAGAAATACTCCGACAGCCCCACCAAGCATTCCAAAACCTTCAATGCAGAATCTTGGATATATGGTAACCGACCATAACGGAAGACCACTTACCAAATTCAAATGAAACTCGAACACCACTCCGAGCGGGGTTGCCCTACATTGGACGACCAAGATGTGGCCGTGCATGATCAATCCAACAATTAAGGTAATCCCCTAACAACTACATAATCTTAGCAGTTCATCACAAAAGGTAGGCATTCACAACTCACTCCCAATTCTCTAGGCTCTACAATTCGTAGGGTCTCACTACAACCTGTTGCTTTCCAATGACTTGATCGTCAGAAACGTTCCCCTCACCACCATCGGTCTTGAATGTTGTCATATAGATTCGTGCTGCTTCGCGCAATGGTCCTGTTTTTTTTTTTTTTTGGGACAACAGGACCATAAAGCCAAACTTGCTTCCATCCCCCAAAATATCCCCTTGGATGTTCATGCATACAATCTAGCTAACTTGTCCTATTCCTACTGAAAAAGTAGAAGATATTAGACTCATGCTAGAACCATTGCACAATCAAATTTGTATAGTGGTATGCTTTCAAACTTTTAGTACATATATCATTGATATCGTATTCAAAAATGTTGATGTTTCATATCACAATGGATACCTTTTCAGGTACCATTTTTAGAACAGTTTGAAACCGTATGGTTTTATGAGTTTTTTTCCATTATGCCGTGTAAGGTTTCTGTACATACGGTCAATACGTGCCATACCCAAAACAATTACTGTATCATACCATGCTCACGGTGCTCCTTTTAAAACGACTCGAAACAGTATGGTTTCATAGTGACACTTTCAATTATGATATACGGTTTTGATACTAAATTGACACCTTAGCCTGAACTGATTAAAGAAAGTTGATATACGAAGCAGCAGGTTGCAGCCATTTTCAGTAGAAATAGAGACTGGAAATGGGTAGAAACATCTCCCTTTCTTTCACTTGTTGATGTTCATCTTTCATGCATTATAATAATTCTTCTGTCTTTGCTGCAACTCTCACCGACTTTTTTTTTTTAATTTGCTTAAGAAAAGAAAAGGGAAAGACGTAGACGTTTAAGAGATTTTAAGTTCAAATTCATTGTACTTAGAATCTTTTAAGTTTACAATAAAAGAAATGCAAACGTAACCAAAAAGCTTCATTCATGGTGTCATCCTTATCGTCATTACATACTGCTCTGAGATTTTTATGATATTTTCTTCATTCGTTGCTTCTAGACACAAAAGCCTTTTCTTTACAGTCTTTCTCTCTCTCTCTCTCTCTTTGGATTTTATTCATAGAGAACAGAAAAGAGCCAAACAATCCCTTGTGTTGAGACAAAAGAAGGTGAATATAGAGAGGCATCATTTCCGGGTCTACCACAGGTCCACAACACTAACGAGTGGTGACAAATCTAGGTGACACCATCGTTTGGGAAATGATAATGCATGAGAACCCAATCCATTTTGCTAAGGTTTTGCTGTCTTATAAAGATATATTGTTAATTATATCAATACCACAAAAGAAAATTCATATTATATAATTTTTTAATTATACTTAGTGGGAAACCTCTCTATTTTGTGGAGATAAGAGAGGGGATGGGAAGGTTTTTGAGGGTTAAATGTTTGAATTCAAGATCTCCTTAGTCTTAAAGTTTCTATATAGAAGGTCGTCCCTACTATGCCATAAGCACATCCATGATTTCTCATAATTGGATAAACATATTAATTTGTAGCATGCACGTTTGCCCAATGGCCTCAACGCTCCCTATGCCCGAACGGGGCCTCGGTTGAGATATCTAGGCTGAGATGGACTATAGACATTTGGGAATTGTGGCCTTAGGTGCAAGGCCGACAAGGCGAAGGTCGAAGCCTCAAGCTAGCATTGGCTTATCCTAACCCCAATTTTGATTCTTATTTCATTTTCTCGCCTTTTTTTTTTTCCTTCCTTCCTCTTTCCTCTTCTTTTAACTTAGCTATCTCATGCCTTTTCCTTCTCCCACTCCATAATCAGGGCTAATTACAGTTGTTCAATCTCTTCCTTAAGGGTGGGTTAGGATTGGATTTTTCTAACTCTGAGTCAAGGCCTACTAGGAGAGTTAGGGATAGGTTAGGGTTTTAAAAGGCTTATCCAAACTCTAGTATTTTGGCTTTGGAGCCCCTAGGATTGCCAAAAGATTTTCTCCTTAGCAATTCCTTACACCCCTTTTTTTCATCTTTCTTAATTCCAATGACATGGACAAAGAAGTTTCAATTTGTTTTTGGGTTTCTATAATGACTTGCTATTTTAAATTTGGATTGATGGAGATTTGCAGTTTCAACCTCCCTCTCATGAAAGCCTCTTTTCTAATAATTGTTTTTCTCCCTCTAATTTTAGTAATCTACATCTTCATTCTTGTAACATGAATTCATTTGTTTTGGGGAGAATTCATTTGTCATTTCTTTTTTTTACAATAGATATCAAATTTGTGAAAAATATGCATCATGAAAAAACCTATTAGTGGATACGACTGAGTGAATAGAAATAAAGTGCAATTGATCCAGCCATCAACTCTTGAATAGCTTTAATCTATAAGAATCGAAAGTTAGGATATCAACAAAGAAATTGAAAGATCTCTTTATGTACCCAAACCAAATCATGGAGAATGACATGAGAATTTGAAATTTCTATTTGATCACAGATAACATATTGACTGTTGTTATGGCTATCACATCTACACATTTTTATCAAAACCATGAAAGTATACATACTATTATATATTATACAACCATGGAAAGAAATTTGGGTGCAAAAGGGGGCGCCCCGGGGGGGGGGAACAGGGGGGGGGGGGGGGGGGGGGGGGGGGGCGCCCCCCGCGTCCCCCCCCCTTCCCCCCCCCTTCCCGCCCTCGCCCGCCCCGGCCCCCGCGCCCCCCCCCCCCCCCCCCCCCCCCCCCCCCCCCCCCCCCGCCCCCCCCCCCCCCCCCCCCCCCCCCCCCCCCCCCCCCCCCCTCCGCCTCCCCCCCTCCCTTGTTTGGGGGAATACAACTACAACAAGACTATACTAATTAATTTGACAATTCCAATAAATCAAGTATCAGTTGTCTAAAAAATATAACTAGATTGAAAATGGTCAAGAATACATAATTTATAACTAATTCGAATTCATCAACTATCAGTTCTCCCAAAAATTGGTATCCAAGAAATTTATGTTCTCCCAAACACTGGAGTAGCTTTGAAATAGCTAAAAAAAATACATTTGACTAGTCAAGATCCTGATAGAATTGGCAGTCAAAACACACAAGTACTCAAAGACTGGATTTATTTATCAGTTACACAAACAAAAAAAAAATGATTTGCCTAAGCTGTAAAGATCATTTTTGGGATTTGCATCTATATGAGATGTCTAATTATATCAGTCTTTGCCTACCTTTTAAACTAAGAAGGAGATATTGCAGATTGATGTGATTAAGAATGTTTTTTTCAATGTCCCTTTCACAAATGATCTGCTTTTAATTAATAACATAAACAGTCAAGAGATATGATTAGTTCAATATATTTTATGTTTCTAATGATGATTATCATAACCAACTTGATTTATAGAATCCATTTCAGTCAAATTTCCTTACATGCTGTTAATAAGAAACAGATTCCCAAAAAATTAAAATAAAAGAAAGTGTGACAGAAGTAGGCAAAAAGTGTTCTTTGGTGATAATATATTATAGGTTAGAAACAGTCTCAGACGAAGTGTAAATGGAGAAAGAAGCAAAGACAAAAAGTTTTCATAAATAAAACCCAGAGAAGTTTATCAATGCTTCTGTGGCAACTTGTGTTTGGTTACATAAGTTTAAATATATCAACCAATTCAACAAGTGAAACTCACGTAGAGATTAAAAATGGGTTAAGCATGGCGACTGCTTTGAACCAGATACTGGTAGACCACAAAATATGTTTTTTCATGTCCAGAATCATCTGAACCTGATCATAATATGAATTAATAATCTGATTAGATGCTGTTTTATCTTTTAATATATAGTTTACAGGTACTTGTACTGTGTTGTTATTATTCTTTTGTTTGGCCTGCACTTAATTAATTAAGATTAGCAAGTATATATATATATATATGAGCTGAAGAAGACCTATGACTGCTTTGTGAAAGACTAAGATTTCCTCATTTGCAGAAAAAAAAATGCTTCTTTTTAATTTCCCTTTGATCATTGACCTGGTAGGTGAATGGAATTTGTAATGAGGTGCGAGAATCTTGTCCAATGAATGGTTAAGAATCTGTTCTAATCGATACTCTTGTGGATACAAAATTTAAACTCAACTACTTTTTTGGATTTACCCAGAAAAAAACTATTCTTTGGGGTATTTTTTTTCTTCTGGGTTGTTGGGTTTAATTAAAGAGAACCTTAGTAAACCCTAGGGGTTGGGTTGCATAACTGAGAGGTCAAGAGATCAGATCTCCTTGTCGGGTTTCTCCCTTATTATATATGCCAACTACCCTCTTGAGGATTAGTCGAATGTGTGCAAACTAGCATGAACAGCTCAATTCTTTCTTTTAGAAAGAAGGATTCCTTAGTATGAACAAGTCCTAAGAATAAAAAGGATTCTTCACCAATAATTTTTGCAAACCAATGGCGTCACAATGGAAAAAAGATGGCCACGAGTATTTAGAGGGTGACACACGTTAGATACAATGGTGGTAGGTTTTTATGTAGAAACAATAAGATCAAAGAGGATTCAAGTTTGAACTGTTATTCCTCACCCCTTTTTTATTTTTCTTAATGAATTGAACGTAAAACTTCATATGATTTATGTTACAAATGCAATACACCATTGTTTCATTTCTTCAAAACAAGAGAGAAAACCATTGAAAGGTGAATTTCTATACATGCATGTATTGTTTCATTTCTTCAAAATAAGAGAGCTAGCCATGAAAGGAGAATTTCTATATATGCATGTATCACCTGCTACTTTCTTCTTCAACCAAGTTTAATTCATAACCAATGTCCTCATTCAAAGCCTTGCCTAATTTATTGGCTGCCTTTGAGTTGTAATTTTCTCTCTTTAGATTCTTATTTTGGTTTCTACTTTGACAAAGTGTCCATAACAACTGACACACCTTAAAGAATTTTTGGTTAGAAATTTTACAAAAGAAATTCTAACACGTGAAAAGCAATTTAATTACTAGAACCCGGTCCAACCCAATTATGGAATTTTGGATTGATGCTGAGAACCCAAGTCAACTAAGCCAAGTAGAATACATTGAATTTGATTGGACGAAAAAATAATACATTGAATTTGGTGTAACATTATTGGTAAATAAGATCCTACCATATTGCCTTGCAAACTTCAACTTTCGAGCAGATGGATTAGACTTAAGGCCTGTTTGGTTACATGAATCCAGAGATTTCAAATCTCTAGATTCATGAATTAGACTTAAGGCCTGTTGCCTTGGTAAATAAGATCCTACCATATTGCCTTGCAAACTTCAACTTTCGAGCAGATGGATTAGACTTAGGGCCTGTTTGGTTACATGAATCCAGAGATTTCAAATCTCTAGATTCATGAATCTAAGAATTATACCCGTTTGGTTGTAAAAATCTCTAGATTCATGAAATCTAGAGATTCACATTTTTACACTAAAAACGTGAATCTGTAGATTTATGGGTAAGGGGTGAAATCCAGAGATTTCAAAAAAGCTTTACATTTACACATTCACAAAAATCACGTCGATCAAATAATTTTTTAGGATGAATCCACAAATTTCATTCCACAACCAAACATCTAATTTTTTAAATTATAACTCCATAGATTTAAAATTTATAGATTTCAAATCTCTAGATATTTGAAATCTCCAGACTCATGTAACCAAACAGGCCCTTAGAGAGAGGATGGATTCGGTTATGTATAATATTTTAATCTTCGAGCATTTATTGAATTTATTCTATTCTTAAAATTAAAATATTACATGTAACTGAATCTTATAACTAATTGGACATTCCGTAACAAAGCACTTCTTAGGAGAGGATCCAAATTATATTTTTTAGTGTCTTCACATAATGTACCAGACAGTACACTAATACGCTTGAGAAAGTTACATTTTTCAGAGCTCAAAGCTTCTTTTTTTTGTCATCATCAATCAATTATAGCGACTGGGGCCCACTGGTCTCGGGGAAATGCGTGGTAGGGGCGGAGGTTCAAACCCATGACTTCCTTGAACTTATTGTGTCTACATAGAAAGTTGTCACTACCATACTAGAAGCACATCCACAGAGCTGAAAGCTTAATTAGGGACCAATTTGTTACATTAATCTAGAGATTTGGAATCTCTGGATTCATAAATGCAAGATTTATACTCGTTTGGTTGTGAAAATTTTTAGATTCATTAAGGGCATGTTTGGTTACATGAATCCAGAGATTTGAAATCTCTGGATTCACAAATCTGAGATTTATACCCGTTTGCTTGTGAAAATCTCTGGATTGATGAAATCTAGAGATTCACATTTTTACATTAAAAATGTGAATCTGTAGATTTATGAGTATGGGGTGAAATCCAGAGATTTCATTGCTATTATAAAAACGCTAAATATTTGCGTATTCACAAAAATCACATAAACCAAATGATTTTTTAGGATGAATTCTCAGATTTTATTCCACAACCAAATAGTTAATTTTATGAATTATGACTCCATATATTTGAAATCTCCAGACTCATGTAACCAAACAGGCCTTAAATCTAGAGATTCATCTTTTTACACTAAAAACGTGAATCTGTAGATTTATGGGTATGGGGTGAAATCTCTGAATCTCACTTCCATTATAATAGCGCTAAACATTTGTGCATTCACAAAAATCATGTTGACCAAACAGTTTTTCAGGATAAATCCCCATATATCATTTCACAGATTAAAGTTAACCAAACAGTTAATTTTATGAATTATGACTCGATAGATTTGAAATGTCTAGATTTTAAAATCTCTAGACTCATGTAACCAAACAGACCCTAAAACATTGTGAAAGTTTTTACGTTTTATCTTTACATGGTAAATGACCATTATAACCCTGTTACAATTTGTGCTATCAATTTTTTGTTCCAAGAAACAAATGAACAGTTGTTTTGTCAAAATTGCTTCTTGACACGTAAGTAGGCATAAATTTCAATTTCTGTTTCCAAAGTCACCAGAAATGAAACATGTTTATCAAATGATTTTCAACCAAATTTTTGGTTTTTGAAGCAAGAAACTCCAAAATCAGCTTCCAAGTGGATTATCATTCTGGTCTAAAGTTTCATATATTCAACTTTTACTTTAACCATAAAAAAAGATTAGGGGAAGTTGGAAGGGAACACTTCACCAAAAGGAAATATTGGAAGGAAACATGATGAGAAAAACACCAAATTTGAATGGTTTTACACAGAAAAACTGCATTTTCCATGGACGACTACATCTCACATAATTCATATGTGTAGAAGCCACCATCAAGACACTACAATTTCCTTTTTTTTTTCTTTTTCCAAATGATACAGTAGATTTATTTCTAATTTTACAGTCAAAATAATTTTTATATTGAATTATCTTAGCCCTCCAAGCATGAATAAGTGAATTAACACACATGCATAATTTAATTTTCCTCATATGGTCCTGCTAGAATTTTCTTGGAAAGATTGATTAATTTGATTCATGCATTGCTCAGCCTCCAAGTGACTTACCAAGGGAAATGCATTCATGACTTCATTTGAGTCCACCTTCAATGGTCAAGCCAACCTTTATATCACTCTCTCCAATTTCTATTTCTCTATTAATGTTACCTAGAGGGCAGGAGTGTAATCTTTGATTTTTAATAGAATGATTTTTTTATCAAAAAAAATATGTATAAATAGAGTAAAAATGGAGTATATATGTTATTGGATTCGATTTTTCTATTTTGTGTCTTACGAGTATGGACATATCATGCATGTCAGTAGAACGCCAACCCATTAGTTAGCGGGTTCGTCATGAAATCAGCTACAGACGAGTAGTAATTAGGAAGTAAAGAATGTGTGTTCCATTTTGGCTAACTATGAAATTTAAGTAAGAAAGAACATCCAAGAGTTGTTGCTACATATCATCATTAAAAATTTATTAACATTTATAGTGATTTCTTTTTTCCAAAAGAATTTATAATTCTAGTTCATTGTACATTCCTGGGCTAATTTGATATGATTTCTAACTAAATATGTTAAAATAATTTTACAAAATAATAATAAATATATTTTTTGTTTTTTTTTTGGAAAAATTAAAATTGTTTTGGTTGTATCTTACTAAATATTTTATGAATTAATTAAAAAAATATCATGCTCCTTTGAAAAGCCTCAAATTTATAGATTTCAAATCTATGGAGTCATGGTTCATAAAATTAACTGTTTCGCTAGCCTGAATCTTTGGAATGAAATCCGTAGATTGATCCTGAAAAAACATTTATAGAGTCATAGTTCAAATGTTTAGTATTTTTATAGTAGGGGCAAAATCTCTGGATTTTACCTCATACCCATAAATCTATAGATTCACGTTTTTAGTGTAAAAAAATGAATCCCTAGATTCATAAATCCAGGGATTCACACAACCAAATGGGTATAAATCTCTCATTTGTGAATCCAGAGATTTGAAATCTCTGGATTTATGTAATCAAACAAGCCCTTATGTAACTTCTCATAAACTATATGCAAGCGTAGGCTCTATACGATAAGGTAACATAACTCTTGACCAAAAAATTCACCTTTTAAAAATTAACCTTTTCTTACCTACCACTTCATGACTATGATTTTAACCTCGAGAAAATTCTCTGTTGAAGAACACGACCCCTACAAACTCATGATACAGGATATCAACGAAATAAACGTTTTTTATCTTCAAGAAGAATAACAAAGATCATTTTACATTGCTTGTCTGTCAACACATCATTCTTTCTCGTTAAAACAAATTAAATCAAAATTTTGATTTAATTGGTTTGACTAATGAAGAGATGGCAAAATTGAAAATGACCACACGTAAGAAGGTCTTGTTCAAAGTTCCAAATGCAATGAACAAATCTATGATTACCCATAGGGTCCCTCTTCCAAAGAGAGAAATGGTATCAAAGAAGAGTAATTTTCAGGTCAATTTTTTAGGTTTTCAACATTAGATAGCAGCCATGAATCATCAAGTCCACTATTAAATCCCTAAAATGAAAAAAAAATTCAAAATTTGGGTTCAGAGAGTTTGGCAGGTTTGGGTCAAATTTGCCATTTCTTTTGAGTAAAAGTCAAAATTGCCATCCCACTTCCGTAATAATCGCAATCCTATCCCCCTCATAAGGTAACTATTACTGCTGACGTGACTGACAGGTCTTCGCCGTTATCCATCTCCGTCAAATAATCCCTTCAGATTTTCTCTCTCTTTCTCTTTCTCTTTCTCTCTCTAAGTTTTGTTATATAAACAAGCAAATTCCTCCGAACCTCGTTTCCGAGAGAAGAGACAGAGAGACAGAGAGAGAGAGAGAGAGAGAGAGAGAGATCTTTCTATTGTTGATTAAATCCGCAAGAATCTGTCAGGAAGGCGCAGACGAAGCCGGATTGGGATTCAGAATTGAGAAAATCTCTGCGAGAAACAGAGAAAATGTGGGGTTTTTAATGCCATTACGTTTCCAGAATCATATTCATTTCATCAAGGACGAAGAGGAAGAAGAGGAGAAGAAGAAGAAGGAAGAAGTTGATGAAGAGGTTTTTCAGTTTCGGTTCGGTACTCATTCTTTTGGCACTGACGGTGTCGCTGCTGCTGTTACCACTGATGTTGCCGCCGCTGCCGCCGCCGCCGTTTCTGCTGCTTCTAACGCCGGTTATCATTTTGGTAGTTCTCATGGCTCTTGCCTTATTACCTTACGACATCTCAAATGTTATCGTTTCCTCTGTTTAAGAGTTTCTCCATCATCATCGATCGTGTCTGGTTTTTCATTTCTTGTAAATAATTTCATGAGAAAGGATTGCAGAAAGATTGCCCAATTTTTGTTTTTGCTTTATTCTTTATGGGGTTTCTTGATTCTTTGCATTTCTTTGTTTTAAGTCTATTATGTTGTTCATCTCCATGGCTTGTCCTTTTGGTGGAGTGTGAGAGAAAAGAACCCAGAACCCAGAACCCAGAACCCAGAATTCATTTGGGGACCATAAGGAGTAGAGTTAGGAAAGAGGAATTGCAGGAACAGCAGAGAAAGAAACACTGAACAAAACAGGAGGATGAGTTGAAGGGTAGATTCAATTATCCCTGTGATTTCTGCAACACTTGCGATGCTCCATTGATTGTATCAATGGAGTACAGAGTGCAACTTCCACGCAGAGAGAGAGAGAGAGTTAATATGAGGAAAAAAACGAACCCACCTACATCGTAACGTCAAGACATTAAACAGGAAAGAATTAAATGGTGGGTCAGATCAAAGGGAAGGTGAATGAATCATAAAAGACGAATTTTTATTTCCTCTTTATCTCCTTTCTTCTTTTTTTTTTTTCCACAATTATATTGATGATAATTTGAAAGGGAAAAAAATTCATCTCTTGTGCACATATGTCTCTGTTTTGCACAATAGTGCACTTATATGCCAAATAGAAGGTTGTGATTAAAGGTTTAATTTTGAATTTAATTTATTTTTTGGTATCTGAGGTTCATCCGAGATAGCTTGTGCGCACCTTGATTACATCCTCATGGGGGAGCTTTGTCACCTGCAAGGGTCAAACCTATGACTTCTCCACTGAGAAGTATGGATCTTACTACTCTAACAATCCTGAATTAAAAATTTTTAAATACTTTTAAAATTTTAATATTTTAAAATTTTAAAATTTGTTCAGCTACTTGTTTGGCATATAAGTGCACTATTATGTATAGCAGATGATACTTTTCCATTTGAAAGAAGAATAATGGGAATGTTGGTTTAGGATAAAAATTAGAAATTGGTTGTGCACACCCTTTAATCTTTTGTTGAACAAGATGCTCTTGCTTTTTTAGGGGATAAGTAATCATTTTGTGCATGTATGATTACCCATTGAAGTAGGCCACCTTTTTTTTTCTTTCGCTAAAAGGGTCATTTTATAACGAAAAGAAGAAAAAAAAAAAGAAATACAGCAATTAGTACCTACCTTGCTCACTCGCAACAACAGTTGCCCCCAATACACCCTTCCTCACTGGTTCCTACTCATAATTGACAACAACTAACCCATCAGAAACGATATCTAAGACGTTTAGATGCATCCAAATCAAGATCTTTAAAAAAAGCTTCATAGCAATAGTTACATAGCAGCACTATCCTCTCCCAATGGGAGGCTCTTATGCATTATAAATATTTTCTCTAAAGCTGTATCTACCTTCTTGAATTCTTCTGTCATAAAACCCTTTTTACTTGTTACTACTTTTTTCACTGTGTGAGCCTTCTTCGAATGACCAGGCTTCCGACAAGAAGAATCTTCAGCCCACACTAATATAGACGAAGACGAAGATGGAAGAATTACTTTCAATTGCAAAGTTCCATCATTGGCTGAACTCTCCAACCTGGCCGAATTCTGATGGGCTCCACAATAGTCCAAATCATCCTCCCTAGTTCCTTCATTGGCCGAACTTCTAATAATATTTGCAACTTTAAGTCCCAACAATGAACACCCCAAAGAAGAGTTTCCAATTTGCTTGGAACTCTTACCTGTAACAAGCACTTTTTGAAATTCAAATGGACTGGCCGAACCACTTTCGAGCTTATCTGTAGGTCCCACTAGTGAACTCCCCAAAGGAAGTTTACCAATTGAATTAAAACACTTTGCCGCATCAAAGGAGTTTTGAATTTCAAAACTAGAGTCCATAGCCAAAGAAGCTGCTTCAAAATTATTCAAATTCTGTTGGGCCCCGCATGACCTCACTTGAAGCTCCAAACTAGAGTTCACGTCCAATGCAACTTCTTCTAATCTAATCGAATTTTGTTGTGTAGAAGAGTCTTCCACTATAACCGAACTCAGCAGGGCCCCACAGGGCCTCTCATGAAGCTTTTCAAACCGTTCAAAAGAGCCAATATCCTTAGTGGCCGAATTATGTGGAAGTTGGTTAGTCGTGGGACCAGCAGAGGTAACCACGTTCTTTACAAGATTACCAACCAACATCGAACTCTTGCATTTTTACAGAGATGAGATGATCACAAATCACCCAAAAAAATGTACTCTTACCTTTTCATGGGGATGAGATGATCATTTTGTGCCTAATTGAATCTAGATGCAACTACATTTTGAAATTTTTAGAATACACTTACCATCTTTTCATGGCATGGGAAGATCATTTCGTGCGTGATTACATTGGAATACAACTATAGGCTGGAGCGTTAAATTGTTTCACCTAGTAGAACACACTCTTGATGGCATTTTGGTCAACAAGTGCCAAAGTGTTTCCCTTACTAAAATGCGCTCTAACTTTTCATGGGATCGGATAATCAGTTTGTGCCCAATTGTTTATGGATTGAAAGATGCACCGAAGCAAATCATCTAGTAGAATACACTCTTGCCTTTATGAGAATTAGATGGTAATTTTATGTCTAGTAGCAATCTTCTTCCTTCTTCTTCTTCTTCTTCAGTGTTTCCCTTACTAGAATGTGCTCTAACTTTTCATGGGATTGGATAATTAGTTTGTGCCTAGTTGTTTCTAGATTGAACGATGCACCGAAGCAGGTCATCTAGTAGAATACACTCTTGCCTATATGAGAATTATTTGGTAATTTTATGTCTAGTAGCATTCTTCTTCTTTTTCTTCTTTTTCTTTTTTGTTGGGAAATGTCATGTTAGCAAACTTCCATTTGTTTTGATGAAGACAAATATGAATTACTGACTATATTGAGTTGTGTTTGTTTAGTTCAATATGAGAACAAGTGGACCTAATTCAACTCAATGCCTAAGCCCAAGTCAAAGCCAAGACCAAGCCATGATGGATATGAAGTCTAAGTCAAAGATGAACATAAAGAATGAAGTGCAAGAAGACTCATGAGCATCAAGATCAAAGTACAATAAGATGTGAAAATCAAGTCAAGATCAAGACTTAGATAAATTCAGGACTTAGGATACCTCCACATGAACTTATATGTAATCGCACCGAATTATACACATATCATGTCACTAGACTAACCTAGGACATATTACGAGTGTATGAGGCTAAGGGATGGCTAGAAATATAAAAAAAAATCCAATTAAGTCCCTATATGCATCTTAGGATGAACTTTGTGCTGAAGACAGACGTCTCCATTTGGTTCTGACTCAAGCCCAACTACTAATTTTTAAACTGTTATTTTTTAGATGGAGCTCCATCTGATTCAAAAAGACGTCCATTTGGACTGAAATTTCACAGAAATTTCTATCCATTGAGAGGTTGGGCCAAGCAATTGAATGTTATTTATATAAGCCCAATCAATTCCATTTGAGAGTCTGAACATTGCCTATTGAATGATTATCACTCTACAACTCTTAAACTCTCAAATTACAAGAAATCAGTTGTGTTTTGCCTTTCATCCTCGTTCAACCTTAAAGAACATACCAATTTGTTAATCAAACTTGTGGAACCCAAGCTTGAGTTGATTGAAGGCGTTGGTAGTGCATTTATTTCCATTTGAGCATATACTCTCATTGCATCACACTCACACAAGAAATAAAATGTCACACCTCTTGTTAGATAATATCATTCTCTTATATTTGTTCGATTCTAATCTAGGTAGATTAAAATTGATTTTGGGTACCCTTACCCGTGAATAAAGATTGTTTGACTGCTCTTGCCCGTAAACAAAGATTGAAGAGGGTGCTCTTGCCCTAGGATAAACAAATATTGTAAAATGTGCTATTGCCCTATATTGAACAAAGTAAATGTTTGATTCTCTACCCACCGTATTGAAAGAGAATCACTACTGAAAATCTCTCTTGAGGCCAAGAGAGGAATGGACGTAGACTTGTAAAGTTGAACTACTATAAATTATTGGGTTGTGGTTGTTTATTATTGTTTCATTTCATTTAAATTTTTAATGTATCTTGAACTTGCAATCAAATCGAAAAATTAAGCAATTTCACTAGTTGAAACCTATTCCCTCTCCCTCTAGGTTGATTTAACATTCTTCTTCTTCTTCTTTATGAGGGAAAGTGGGGTGGTGAGGGAGGAACTTCTATATATAAGGTGGAGATAACTATTTATATATGCTCCAAGGTGTATTAGTCTTTGTCAATTGAGCTAACAACCCCTTAGTAATCCTAGTAGTATTCAGTCTCACTTTACAAGTACAAAGAGCAAATGGAGTTCTAGAGTCTATGGTGTATAATATGCTTTCCTACATCAATTATTAAGAAAATAGTTAATTGTTGATAGTGCAAAATTATAGCTCTAACTCATAGCATATAGATTCAAATTCAATCATCAGCTTTTTATCTTACTTTCCTTGGGTACAAAGTTGGATTTACATTTCTAGTTACCAAGATAATTACCTTATTCATATAGGATGTATTTAAGTCTCTTGGTATAGATTGTGGGCAAACATTAGGACACAACAAATAAAATATTCATTGCTTATAGAGATATCTTTGTGTTATCCCATGGCCCTTGAATGCAAGGGCTTAATAGGGTAAGCACAGAAATAAAGGTATGATACAGCACATCACCCTCAAAGATTCCATCTTATTGTTCACTCCATCTTCTTTGGGTTTTGCTCCCTACAACTTTTTTGAATGAAACCCTATTTCTTATAGCCTGACTTGACATTCGGAGGTGGCTTGTTGAGCATCATGATTGGCCCTTACGTAGTGAACTTCTTGAGTCTTTGCAGACAAGTTTGGAGTGTTCTGAAGTCTAACAAGGGTTTTTGATTTGGTTCAACCAACAATTCAACAGGGAGTTTGGTGAGCAAACCCTAGCCGGAAAATTGGGACCAACAACATCCATATCGAGACAAATTCTACTTCACCATCAGACACTACCACTTTATTTTCACTCCTCTTTCAAATTGATTATTGATTATGGAGAAAGGACCAATGTTACAAATTTATAGCAACCTTTACACAAACAATCAACCCAAAACCCTAATTTATCATTGGCAGTGAGCCTTAAAAAATCCATCCTATTATACAAATGTTGGAATACAAGACTTTGAGTTACAACCAGGGGCGGACCTATGAAGGGGCCGAGGAGGGCCATGCGCCCCCCGGGGTTTTTAAAATTTTTATACAAATTCCCTTAATTCCCTTGTTTTTTCCACTTTTTTCTCTTCTTATATGTGAAATGTCTCTATTTGCCCCCCCCCCAATATTGAGAACAAATTTTAAAGGTAAAATAATGGGCACATATGTCATTCCTAATTAAAAACTAATTCTTCAATCCCTATTTATTCTCCCCATTGTTCTCTCTTAGGGCCTGTTTGGTTACTTGAGTCTGTAGATTTCTAAAATTTAGAGATTTCAAATCTACAGACTTCAAATCTCTAGAGTCATGGTTCGTAAAATTAACTGTTTGGTTAGTTTGAATTTTTGGAATGAAATTTCTAGATTTATCCTAAAAAAATATTTATTGAATTATGGTTCAAATCTTTAACGCTTTGATAGTATGGGTGAAATCTCTGGATTTCACCTCATACCCATAAATCTACAGATTCACGTTTTTAGTGTAAAAATGTGAATCTCTAGATTTCATGAATCTAGAGATTCACACAACCAAACAGGTAAAAATCTCCCATTTGTGAATCCAAAGATTTCAAATCTCTGGATTCGCGTAACCAAACAGGCCCTTATCTTTTTTTCCTATTTATTCTCTTCTGTTTCTATAAAACTGGTTAAAGGAAATTTTTGAAAAAACATCTTATTAGGTATTCAAAAATCAAAATGTCATTCATAATTAGAAAGTAACTCTTTAATCCCTATTTATTCTCTTCTATATCCTCTCTCCTCTCTCCTCTTTTCTTCTTATTTATTCTCTTCCTTTTCTTTCTTCCTATTTATTCTCTCGCTTTCTATATAAGCGTGGGTTAAGAAAATTTGGAAAAAAATCTACTCCACAATTAGGTACTCTTTTTCTTTCTCAATTTATTTATCGTTTATCTTTTTCTCCTTTTTTTTATATTCTTTTTATTTGATTTTATATTCTATGTTTCTTTATTTCTTCTGCAATTTTTGTTATTTGATTTTGAATTGTGAATAAAATATCTATAGTTAGTAGGTAACTAATTGCCATTGGTTTACATCTCCTACCAATGAAAACATTGGCTTGCATCTAACTTTTTAGGGTTGAAGTGTGTATATTTTTTTTTCTATATTATTGCTTTAATTTTACCTATATTTTGTCCGAAAAAAAAATCATTATCAATAATTTACCTTCTTTTTCAAATATGTGTGGGCCCCACAAAATATATGTGGGTCTATTCTTTAATATAATAAAATAATTTAGAGGTGAGACCTCAAATGAATCTTATAAGGGCCCACATAATATGTGTGACAAAAAAACATTAGTGTTTCCCTAACGGGCAGGTTATCTGGCTTTCATTCCTCGCCCCCCCCCCCAATATTGCATCCTGGGTCCGCCCCTGGTCACAACATCAACTTGGACAAGATTATTTTATTTTGGCAAATTAGAATGGAAATTTTATGGGCGAAGTTAGTATCAAAAGATTTTGTACAAGTATAACCTAAGGTTGTTTACAAAAAAAAAAAAAAAAAAAAAAAAAGTATAATCTAGGGCCTGTTTGGTTACATGAATTCAGATATTTGAAATATCTAGATTCATGAATGCGAGATTTATACCTGTTTGGTTGTGAAAATCTCTAGATTCATGAAATCTAGAGATTCATCTTCTTACACTAAAAACATGAATCTGTAAATTTATGGTTATGGGGTGAAACATAAAAATGCTAAACATTTGCACATTCACAAAAATCATTGATGAATCCATAGATTTCATTCTACATATTCGGTTAACCAAATAGTTAATTTTATAAATTATGACTCCATAGATTTGAAATCTCTAGATATTTGAAATTTCCAGACTCATGTAACCAAATAGGCCCTAATGATCGGTTGATTACAGTTTTAGTCTAAGGTTAAAGTATTGAAATAGTTTCTCAGCGACACTAAAACCCACGGTTTTTTGAATACCAATTTTTTTTTGGGGGGGGGGGGGGGGGGTTTCTAAAGCTGCCTTCTCTTTCAACTCAAATAAAACAAAGTTCTTACAAAAAAATCTCTCTCTCTCTCTCTCTCTCTCTATATATATATATATATATAAAAGAAATTTTCAGCACTACCCCTTGAGTTATTTAATTTTTTAATCAAACCCTCTCTTACATACACCATTAATCTCGATTAGTCTCTATTTATCATTTTCTACTATAGGAAGTAAATAATAAAAGAGAGAAAAACATTCGAATAGAAGAAGACAAGTTGTTGTAAACAGTAGTTTAAAACAAAAACCAGTTGAGCACAACGATTCGTTCAAGGACATTTTTGTCTTTTAAAAAATTTAACTTGCTTACATCAACATTTAACTTCAACTCCTTTAACCCGACTTAAGTGGGCGGATGGGTTGAAAATTTCTCAAAAAGAGAGAGAGAGAGAACACTTGTCTTTTTCCCATGATACCTAAATGCTTTTGAAGAATTTATAAGATAGTTAGGTTTGATGTGATGTTGGGTTCATTTATAGATTATTTGTGAGTGAGGCTCATGAGTGGGACTGTTGATGGACGCTTCATTGCATGAGTCCTTCCTTCTTCTGTCTCTGTCTGGGCAGTAGTAGTTGTCTTCTTGTTTAAGAATTCCAACACTTAGTCCAGGTGAAGTGCATTGACCTTCATTTCCATCAGCTGACGCTTTCATTCCTCATCACTACTATCCTCTATAGATCCTTCCTTGTATACCCTTAACAATTAAATTTTTTTTTCTTTTTCTTTTTTCTTTTAATAAATCAATCATGACTTCCTCCTCCTCATGATTCATGACCATTACGATTCATGATGCTTCAAAGTTTGGATCTTTTACCCGTAAGGATAGAGGATTATGTTCTTGTTTATCTTTACTTCACACACTTTTAAAAGAAAGTTCAATTCTAAATATTGACAAGGTATACTAGAGATATGCTGCCTCAAACATGTAGTGGAAGAGTGCGAGGACAGAGCCTTAATTTACTTTCGGAGGAAAAGGATCCCAACACCTTCATTATTCTACTTTGGCGGTCCACTTATGAGCCTCGATTCTAACAATTTTGTCTAGTACTCTAAAAGCTAATTATCGACAATGACATTATTATTTGTAATTTTTACAATTAATAATTTTTTTCAATGAGAGGGGCCAAGTACTGGTATTTTACATATAAAAAGGCGACTAGATGGGACTAGATGGGTCTTTCTAAAGAAGTTCTATAAAATCAAAAGAAGTGGAGAAAGTATGGGTATTTCACAAGGGAAAGAGGACTTGTGGGGTTATCCGTAGAAAATTTTCAAAAAAAATTGGAGAGGTTGGGGTGGGGGTGGGGGGTCGAGGGGGCCAAGCCCTGGCCCTGGAAAAACTCCATCTCTGAATGGAAGGCGGAAGAGTATGTAGGAAGCACAATCCTCTACCCTCGCAAGTAGAGGACTTCAACATCCTCATTATCTCACTCTCATGAAACCTTTTTTCACAAAAAAAAAATTAAAATTAAAATAAAAAAAATCCTCTTTAAAAGGAAAAAAAGATGTACTTCACTGTTTAAGAAAACCCAATTATCAAACTAAATTTTAAGATACATTTAATCGAGGTATGATAATCTTTTTTCCATTTTTGCAGGGGCAGATTGGGGTATAATGGTCTTTTCAACACAACAATATCATTTTACACCATTTTTTTTTTTTAACAAGATTACCCATTTCCAAAATTTTCTAGGAGAAATATATACAAAAAACAGAACATCTCATTTATGAAGTAAAAAATAAATAAATAAAATTAAGTGAGATTTGGAACATGATTAAAACCAAAGTTGGTTGGTTATGTCTTATGGTAGATATTATTTTTATTTTATCTTTTACTTATTTCTAAAAGTTGTTTTAATTGAGAGTGACTTATCCTAAATTGCGAATGATTATTGTTGTCATTTTCATAAGTTGTCATTGTCCATGAAAAAATAAAATAAAAAAAACTTCCACAATAAATAATTTTTAAAAATAAGACAAATCGAAGTTTAAGTGTAAAACTATCTTAGTTCATCTACTTGGTGATTTGGACTTCTTCTCTATAAAGTAAAAGTATTATTAGTATCATGTAACTTTTCACTAAGTGACCTAGTTTGGTTCCAAATCATTGTGTTGGCTGAGTTCGTTACCCTTAATCAGACCAATCTCGAGGGGTTTGACCCGAAATTCTCGAAACGGTTGGATAATAGATCAGTAAAAGATATAGGCTTCGTCCCAAGGACTGAGACTTGTCACACGAAGGATGGAGCTCAGGAAAGACCAGACAGTCGAAAAGCTAAGTATGCGTTTGATAACGTTTCCGTTCTAAGATATCAGTTCTTATGCAAAACCGTTTTTAATGTTTCTGTGCTAAAAGACCATTCTTTACTTGAAAATGGGCGTTTGATAAATCCATTCTGAAAATATTTTTAAAACACTAAATAGAATATATTAGTGTTTTTTTTTTTTTTTTTTTGGGTTGAAAAATAAGTTGGTGTTTGATAAACTTGTTCTAAGGCTTCAATTGGAACCAATTTTATCACTTCCGTTTCTGTTCTTTGGTAAAAACATATTTTTTATGTTTTGCAAAAAGCGTTCTTTAGAACACTTTTCTGACTGGTCCGTTCTTAAAGAACAGAAGAACGAACCGTTTTATCAAACGCCTCTAACCCGTTCTTCCGTTCCCAAAGAACAGAAGAACGCCAGAAACGTTTTTTAAGAACGTTATCAAACGCGCTCTAAACTATCATACAACCCAAGAGTACTACATGTGACCATTATCGGTAAGATCCATTGACTCATTGCCATGTCTACTCACTGGCTGTGCGACTATCAAGTCGAAGCCTTCCTCAGCCCCTCTTGAGTGGTGTTTCTTCCTTATACTAACTTGATCTCAAGGGTGGCTTCTAAAGCACCTAGGTCGACCCATGCTCATTGTTTGTTTCTCTTGTGAATAAGATCAAGTCAGACTCAATCACAATTCACCCAGAGAGTCGTATTTGCATGAAACAACGAGAAGGTTCTCTAAGCCATAAACATTAAATTATTGATTATACCTTCTTACATCCTCTTTATCGTTTTTTTCTTTCAGTACTTGCTCGCTCATTGAACCTTCTTCCAAGTGAAGTACAACACCTCATAAATTGCCACATGATAGTACATTAGTTAGCGTTCATACTTCACTAGGCATGGTGACATCTAGAATGATCCTAATCAAAGCACCTCATTTCCTTTCGCGAAATTGATATCAAATCTTACTTTTTATTTATCAAAAAAATTGAAATAAAAAGCTATTAAAACAACCTATTCACCAAGATAAGCATGCTAAGACCATTTGTCACACACTAACCTTTGAATTAATTAGGGGAAATGAATGTGGATAAAGAAGCCATATTGTCTTGAGAAAAGTCTACCTTTTTTTCTTTTTTTTGGTATGAGAAACATCTACCGAATATAAATAACAATCACCTACTTTATAGAATTTTTTTCTTGTAATGGAAAGTTAAAATTCTGTTCCAAAAGATTTAAATATGAGAGAGAAAAAGCACATTACTTGAATTCTTACCTTCCACTTGCATAAATTAGGGAAATCACCAGCTTTAAGCAAGAAAGTCAGATAGTTGAGATGGAATGGAATGAGCATATAAGTCAAGTGGTATCATGTGGGACTAGTTACATTGAACTACCTAAGCTACAAATTCTAAAGCAACTAGGGGGCCTAAGAAAGGCTTTTTCAAAGTCTATTGAATTTGATTATAATTCTAGGTACAGCATCTATTATTAGAAAGGTCTCTACAACCGAAATTTATCTTTGCCATTTTTACATATCATAGTTTTCACACCACTCCACAGTTCGAATATTCTACCCTACTGGGTAGATGATTATGTTCCTCTCACACTCTTCTATCTATCTAATCAATCTTATCAATACTCAGAGGTGAGCCCTCTTCTTAAATGTGTGGTAGGAAAGTACGAGGGAAAGACAATTTTCTACCCCGATAAGTAGAGGATCCAAACCCTTCGCATCTCTTCTCTGTAAAATTATAGTAACGTGTTATCATCCAACAACCACATAAGAGATGAGATTACCACACAAAAAAAAAAACCCACATAAGAGATTCCCATACAACAAATAAAAGGTCATACAAAAGACCATTTTCCTTACCAACTGGGTTTGTTGGCATCATTACATACAATTATTTAGAGCTCATTGATTGTTTCAACGGTACGATTGGTGCTAGCATTTGGCAGTCTTTGAAATAAGTGAGCTCTTCTTTTGGGTTACCAAATAAATGAGCTGCTTCTTTTCTTTTCTTTTCTTTTTTCTTTTTTTCTTTTTTTGGGTCTGGGTTGGGGGGTAGAAACCTTGCAGAAACTTCCCAAATAAATGAGCTTTAAAACCATAGTTTAAATGAGACTTTGAATTTCTTCTCACTGATAAAACCCAATTATGAATGGCTCACTCAAATAGGTACAAAATAGCTCACTGACAATGGAACTTGGCCCATGGTGAGCTTCTTTCCTAGCAACCCAGCGTTAAGGTCTGTTTTGTGAGCAAATTAGGCTTTACATTAAAGCCAAACCAAGCCCATGCATGTCATAACATATACAATCTCAAACAAAACCTATTGGAAGGACCAAACCCATATAGCAAACACAATTTAGATGACTTTCTTCTGCATTACTGGGCTATTTCTCATTCCTCTCATTTACATCTTAGTGATCTTACAACTTCTTTTGATGTCTGTATTTCCCCAACCCTCTTCCTCATCCTTCATGTTTGGAACTCAGTTTTCCTTAACTATGTTTTTCTTTCAGGTTCGTGCAACCTACAATATTAAGTTTAACAAAGCCTGATTGTGTTGCCCTTGTGCGTATATATATGATTCATCAATTCATCAATAAAGGCACATTTTGAGGAAGTTACCTGAGAAATGAACGAGAAATGAAGATATGCTAAAGGAGACAGGTATCAAGATCATCTCAATATTATATTATCTGGTGTCTTCATCTGCTCTTAATCTGGGTCTTTTCCCTTCAGGGCTTCTGTAGAATGAACATATAAGAAGCAGCAGTGAAATACCAACCGGATTAAAAAGTCTTTTTTGGTTAAAAAGAAACCAAGATTGGTTAATTAGAAATAACAATTGGATTGATCTTGATTTATGAATACCAATTGAAAGATTTGTTAGCCTGCCCACTTTTCAAATTTCTTTTAGCCTAGCTGAGAAAGGAAACAAGCCTCAGATTGCAAGCAAAAATGAACTAAAGTAAAAATTAGATTGGAACAGTTGCTAGATATAGCAATACCTTTTCTAGGGTAAAAACATTCAGAAAACATGAAAAAGGACCTACCCAGTGCAGTACAGGGTCTGAGGATCATAATATACATAGCCTTATCCCTGTTTTCACAAAGAGACTGTTCCCAGATTCAAATTGATGATCACTTGGTCATAACGAAGCAGCCTTACCACAGCACCAAGATCCACCCACCAACCTTGAGAAAACATGCCACCTTATATTTAAGGTGGCTTGGCATTTGATTGACTGGAGCCTCCTGGAAATTTGAACGGAGGGAAAAAGAAAAGTCAGTAAAAGGCATATAAGTGCTTGATTGAACAAGAAGAGGGTAGCTCAGTTGCAAAGACGAACGCTGCATGGTGATTGATTGAAGAAACTAAAGATAATAAGCTTCCTTAGCTATTTCATTTTGACTACGTAAGCATGTTAGCTCAAAAAATTTATTATAATAATAACTTGGAAAGACAAAGGTGATGCGAAGTCACTAAAGGAACCTACTTGGAAAGCAGATTCATTGGAATTCAAATAGATCTACTACAGAACCTCTCTACAATGAATATACGCCATTATTTGTGATTCTAAGATAAAAGTACATAAATGAAGCAGTGAGTTCTAATAAGAAATATATAATAAAGCTACCATGAGATGGAAAAAAGTTAACTTTACTGGCGATAAGGTGACAATATACAAACTTTTAACTGTCTAAGAGAAGCATTCAAGAAAATAGTTTTCTGAAGGCAATAAAAGGTAGATTTCACTGCAAGAAACTTAATTGTTGGAAGACTCATGTATGAGAATTTTCCATCCTCTCAGAAAATTGGTAAAGCAACATGTAGTGATGATGTAACCAACCAGACCACTACTGTAGCTGAACCAATTAACACTCCCCCCTCAAGTTAAGGCATAAATGTAGGTCATGCCCAACTTGCCCGTGTAAGGAAGAAGTCTCATCCTTTCAACCCTTTAGTGAAAATATCAGCCACTTGGTCGCAAGACCTCACAAATGGCATGCAAATCAGCCCTTGTTCCAACTTCCCTTTGACAAAGAACTTGTCAATCTCAATGTGTTTAGTTTGATCATGTTGCACATGATTGTTGGCTATATTGATGGCAACCTTCTTGTCCCAATACAACATTATGGGAGTTGTAACTGGAACTCTAATGTCTTCAAACAGATATTTCAGCCACACTAGTTCACAAACTCCTCGAACCATAGCTTTATACTCAGCTTCTATACTAGACAAGGCAACCACATTTTGTTTCTTACTTGTTCAAGTCATTAGATTGCCTCCAACAAAGATATAATAACTTGACATTGATTTTCTATCCGGAGAACTAGCCCAATTTGCATTTGTATATGCCTCTATTTCCAAATTATCTATAGGTGGTAAAAGAATTCATTTACTAGGTGTAGCCTTCAAGTATTGAAGTATCTGAGTGACAACTTTCATATGAGCCAAATGTGTGCCATACATGAATTGGCTTACAAGCTTATGGCAAATGCAACGTCAGGCTGGTGTGGGACAAGTAGATAAACTTACCTACCAGCCTTTGATATATTCCCTTATACACTGGTTCTCGCTCTTTTTCTTTGAGTTTAGCTCCTACTTCAATAGGGGTATCAACTACCTTACACCCCAACATTCCCACTTCTGATAGTAAGTTAGGATATAATTCCTTTCTTTTTCTGATCTAGCAACATCAATCCCTAGGAAGTACTATAGCTTTCCTATATCTTTAATCTCAAATTCTTTGCTAAGAAAGTTCTTTAGCTTCTGTATTTCTCATCATCATTCCCTGAAATGACAATATCATCCACAGAAACAAGGAGAGTGGTCTTAGTACTTGATTTTTTGACAAATAGAGTATGATCAACATTCCTCGGTTTATAGCCAATAGATGCCACGGCCTTTTGTAGATCCATACCAACATCTGGGAAATTGATTCAACCCATGTATTAACTTCTTAAATCAACAAACTTTTCCTTTTGTTCTGCTGTTAGAGAAGCCATGTGGAATCTCCATGTAGACTTCTTCTTCTAACTCTCCATGAAGGAATGCATTATTTACATCTGATTGATGCAAGTCCCAATCTTGATTTATGGCCACAAACAAAAGGACCTTGACAATGTTCAGTTTGCAACAACAAAGGTTTCCTAAAAATCAATCCCATAAGTCTGGGTAAACCCTTTTGCAACCAGTCTAGCTTTCAACTTATTGACCGAACCGTCTATGTTCTGTTTGACCACAAAGGCCCATTTACATCCCACCCTTTTTCCTGGGAGGAAGAGTGACCAGCAACTAAGTATTCCTTTTCTTCATTGCTTTTATTGCATTTCCTCTACCATTGTTGCCTTCCATTTTTTATCAACATAGGCTTCCTACCAATTCTTTGGGACAGAAACAGTAGATAAAGATGACATAAAACGCACAATAAGAATCGGACAGAGAATCATATGAGACATACTTAGCTATGGGATGCTGAGTACATTATCTAACTCCTTTTCTAACTACAATAGGAAGAACAAAAGAAGATACCTCAGAGGAAACAGTGCAATCTGAATATGGAATATGAGACTGAAGTGGTAACATGTCAATTTTTTACACTTGTTGTTACCTATTGGTTTCTTCCTCTAATAAGTCTACACAGCCTTACTCTAGTCAATTTGTCTTTGAAAGACCTCAATAGTGTGCCTCACAAGAGTGGTCTCCCCCTAATTAAGGTTCTCACAAGGTTTAGAGGAGGGAGGAGGAGAATTATTATCCTCAGCTATGCTAGCCGAAGTCTCCCCCTCGTCAGGAATCTCTTTCTGAATTTCTAAGGGTTGTTGTATAGATCTGTATATGTGACAGGAGTGTCCAAATCAGGAATCTCCTCAAGAGAGGCGTATAATAAGGACTACACATGAAAAATCACATATACTAACACAATTGTCCTCCTGGAAGGAGGATGAAAACATTTGTAACCCTTTTGAGTAGCAGAGTACCCCAGAAATATACAGCTTAGGCCACGGGGTGTTAACTTACTCTTATGGGTCGAATTTCTAGCATTACACACACAACCAAAGATTTTTGGAGGAATAATGAACGAAGAGGTTTCATGAAGAACTTCATTGGGACACTTAAAGTCAAGTATCCAACTAGATCCTATTCATAAGGTAGGAGGTTGTGAGTATAGCATCACTCCAGTATTGGTGTGGTACATTCATGGAAATCGTAAGGGAACAAGCCATCTCTAAGAGATACCTGTTCTATTTTTCAACACAGCTGGTTTGGTGTATTATATCAGAGTCAGAGAGGTATCTCTGAAATTCTCCTTTAATATACCCGATTCCATTGTCATTATGAAGGATTTTCACAATGGCATTGAATTGAATTTTAATCATATTATGAAAATCTTTAAAACATTTGAAAACTATCTATGCCCAAACTTCATTTTTTTTTTTGTTTTAAAAGATAAATCCATGTAGATTTATAATGAAAGTCTATGAACGTGACAAAATATCTATGGCTAATAATAGACACACGTTTGCGAGTCCTCACACTTCCTTATGAATTCAGACAAAAGAAATTGAACTTCTATTATTATTGAAAGGTAAATAACTAGAACGAGTTTTGCTTTGCAAATATGCAAACTTCACCCCAAAAAATAAAAAATCTTCCTTATTAATTGATGAAACTAATTCTGGAAAAACTTTCCTGAAAGTGCCTATAAGAGGGTGACCTAATCTAAAATGCCACTGATGAAGATGTGACAAAGCCAAATTGACCTAGTGTGGAGGTGCAGTCATAGCAGGTGTAGATGTGAAATCCCCCAGATTTCTACCCCTTTAACCCGTGGTTTTAAGACCGAGAACCTGGGCTTGATTCGGCGACAATTGTGGACCATTCAATTCGAGCCCGAAGGATTGGAAATTAAACAAATGTTGGTAGATGACCCTTACAATGACTCAAAAACTCTCCTAGAGTTTAAGTGAAGAGAGAAGATTAGTCTCGATAGTGTAAAAAGGGTAATTTTGGAATATCTGTAGATCAGTGATGGAGAATCCGATTGACGCAAATAAGATATCAAATCGAAGATCGTTGAAAGACCTTTCCAACGAGCCAAAGATCATCAAAATCGGAGTTCGTTTGGGGGGTCTAACCACGAGCCAGAAGTTTGAGCCGTTTGGGTGAACCAACCCCATCCCATTTTCTGTTTAGGGGCAAAATTGGAAATTCGGATTTTTTAAACCCTATTTATGTTTTATCTCATCCTTCAACGCATTTTTGGAGGCCAGAAAGAGGCGGAGGCTTTGGAGAAAAGGAGAAACGAAAGAGAGGAGCGATTTCCATTCTTCCGAAGGTGTCTGTGATCCGAGTCTTTGCAAAATTGTTAGGAAAGGTTAGTTTTCTTTAATCCTTCTCTTACTCACAATTTTGTGAGTATTTTCTCTCCTTTCCTTTTGAGGAATCTTGAAAGGGAAGGTTATTAGGTATCTTGGTTGCTTTCCTTTATTGTATTAATGTTCCTTCCTAGTTTGTGGGAGTGATATCTTTTCTCTTCTATTGAGGGATCTGTGAAAGGGAATAATGATAGGTACCCTAGATACTTATCTTTTCTTATATTAATGTTTCCCTTGAGTTTAGGAGTAATGGTTTATCCCCTTGCAAAAGATTTTAGAATTTGACTCCCCGGGTCACACACGGGTGATTTATGAGAGTCAAATTTGGGGCTTTTTGAGATGGGTAAAATTTAATAAAATTGAAAGTACCCGTAGGATCCTTTTGTTTCCAATTAGATTTTTCCAAAGTTTTGCTTCATTATAAACTTTGAGTTGGTGGCAAATTAGTGACCATTCACTAATGAGGTTGAGAACTACCCCTTTTTAACCTAGTTTTCATATTTGGGTTTTCGTGAGAAGATTTTAGGATATCCTTTGAAACCCAAATTGACTCTAATTTGTGATAATTATTTCTTTTGCATGAATAGGTTAATATATCTTTACTCACTAATTTGTGAGAATGAATTATTGATCTTTGGAGAAAAGAATCAAGTGGAAGGTGAGGAATATACTTAACTTTATATTACATGTGTAATGATGTCAGTTACTTTTCATTATTGATATCTTGTATTGCTTTAGTATTATCTTGTGGTTATTTTATGTCTTTTGTTAAATATGAATTGCTATGATTTATGTTTATTATTACTTCTGATGTTGCTCCTTGCTTTGAAATCTATTATTGTTGTTATGAAATGGAATGTGATTGTATGAGAGGAGAAATATTATTATTTCTTCTACCTTGTATTTTCTACTAGGGTTGTGGGTTCACCCATTGCCCTAGTGATATTATATGATTTCTTATATTGTGGTTGGGAATGGGGAATGCCCTTTGGGCATTTCTGCCATAGAATACCAAAGGAGGCGGTATGGGACGCATTCCTATGGTGCCCTTAGCTCTTTCCCGATTACTAATCTACATATTTAGGGCATGTTTAGAAGTGTTTGGTTAGGTGACCTCATGAGTACCAGTACCCTTTCGGCAGGGGTATTGAAGCCGGTTAACCCGTGATGTTAGTGGTCGGGTCCCTGTATGTCAAGCGTGCCCACTATCATCATAGAGAGGTAGGGTTGCATATAATAGATAAGGGCTCATGGACACTCAAGACCGGTGAAATGACCCGTGAGAGGACATGGAGATCATCCTATCCATTATATGTGGATGACCACTGGGTTAATGAATGGGGTCCAACAGATGCTCCATTGAGGATTCCATTCATAGGTGGGAAGGTATTGATCCAACAGAGAACTAGGCGTGAGGGGAAATATCCGGACCATATGTAGTACGAGACCATATGACTTTGCATTGGGCCTAAGATTATCCTTGACACGCGCCAGATCTTATACCAATGGTGATGTGAGAGAGTGGTGACCTAATCCCCAACCATGGCTTGACAGGACTTTACACAATAACCGCGGAGAACCCAACAGACGTGCATCAGAGCCGTGAGGGAAGAGTGATGAGACTGCCTAAAGAAGACTGGTGTATGACTTAATGCGTATCTACCATAAAGACTTCATGATAGAGTTAGGAGCATAATCATTCACATATCATATCATTGTCATTAATTACATTATTGATATTTATGTTATATGTGTGGTGTGGAATCTTGAGAATGAATGTGTGATATGATGTTGAGTTGACCTCACTGAGTTCTGTTGAACTCATTCCTTTTATATGTTTTTTCTTTCTATTAGATTATGCTGCAGGTTATGAGGACTTCTTCCAAATGGAGGATGCGTTACCAATATGTCTTCTTGAAGGAGTGATCGAAGAAGAAGTGGACGCACATGGAGCTTTATGCCATTATCAAGACTGTTCTTTTGGATTGGATTCCATTAGAGAACAAGTTTAGTTTATTTTTCCGCTGCGAATAAAACTACTCTCTTTTCTTTTCAAAACTCTGATGTTATACCTTTTATTTTGAAGTAATGGATGACTGTAACCATTATTTCGATTTTGATAATTTATTACTTGAACTTGATTTATTCTTGTCCATTTAATTATGCTATATCATGTTTTGTATGGATTTGTCACTGAACCTAGATCTTGCGGTGTATCACCCCCACGGGCATTCGGGTATGACCGGATCCGGCTGGGTGGGTGTGACAGTAGATCCTCCATTCGGTTCCAACAAATAGAAACCATTGTCCAATTTACCACGTACAATCTCCTTCCCCGTTACCGGATCATGGAAAACACAGATAAGAAGGAGAAAAGGTTACCTTACAATTAAAATCATTGGTAAAACTACTAATGGAAAGAAGGTAAGTAAAAAATGACGAGAAATGCAAAACTGATGATGTAACCCCGAAATTTGGGGTTAGATTTTCAGGATCTTCTAATTAAGGAGCCAGCACTACATTAGGGCTTCTAGGGTACACTAGGGTTTCTTGTGATTTTGGCTAGGCCTTTAAAGGAGAATAGTTTGCTGGTTCTATAAGTTTTAGCTGGCTGTTAATGGCAATCTGTAAGTTAAGAAAGAATTGGAAAAGTGGGGAGCGAGTTTGGTAGGTTTTAGAAAATTCTAAAAATCAAAATTCTGCAACTTCTTTACGAGGAAGATGAAGTTCAGAAAATTTACAACTCCCAAACTAGGGCTACGATGGTGAAACTGAGATTAGATCTTTGTTTAGAAGGCTTGGGCGATCCTATAGAGGGTATAATGGTGTGTTTTGGGGCTGGAATGCAGGAGTCCTAGTTGGGGTGGGATCTGGAAACGTGGGAAGAAGAAGGAAATGGGAAATGGCTTCTAGGGTTTGGGATAGGGGCTGTAACCTACTTATATGTTGAGGTAGGAAAGCTGTGAATGTTGTTTGATTGCTGGAAGTAGAAGAAGAACTTGAAAATTGCTGAAACAAAGCTCAAACCTAGCCACAAGTCACCCTTCCAAGGATCCCACGACTATACCAAGTCTATCTTCAAGCTCAGTCAATTCAATAATCATTAAATTTGAGAATTACAATGCAGAAAGAGGCTATTTATAGCCTAAAATTAAACTCTGACTCAAATTGGGATCTCCTTACATATGAGATCCAATTACAACGCAAATTGGACTCTATCAACACTTTAAGGAACCAAAATACTACCGACATTCCAGCCCGTAGATTGGGATCTCTTACAAACACCTATTTGTGTCTCAAAAAACAACTTCTAAACCAAACTAAGACTTAACTAAAATAGAACTACTTTAAGCTTGAATGCCTTGTTAGGTTTGGTTTTTGGGACCAATTTTTTGGGAGCCCAACCCAGGATACAACAATTGAGGACAAAGAAAGTGAAGGAGAGTGCCCTATGGTCCCCTTTCCAACAATGGAAGAGTGAGAACCATAAGCTATATGAACTTTATCCTTTCCTGAGGTAGGAGAATAATTTAAGAAAAGAGATGCAAAACCTGTTATATGATATGTTGCTCCAGTTATGATCCATGGAGCTAAAAACAGAGGAAGCATGGAAGCCTGTAAAGAATGTACCTGATGTAGCAAGATATGAGCTTGAGTGTGTAGTGGAAGTAGCATTAGTAGACGCTGCACCAGCAGTAAAAGACTGTAGAATACGTCTGAGGGCAAGTAATTCTTCCTGGGAAAAACCAATGTCTGCAACAGGTGCCACAGGAACAATCTCTGAAAGATTGGCCTTCAATTTGTCCTTCCTTTGCACTCTTTTTTGCTCAAATCAGCATGCTTCCCATGTAGTTTCCAACATGTGGCTTTGTTATGATAAGGCTTGTGGCAGTGCTCACACTTCATCAAGTCTTTAGCAGGTTCAGTTTTAGAAGAGATAGTGCTAACAATTTGAAGAGCAGATTTTTCCATCGAGTGTGGAGCATAGCCAAGTGATGACTTTCCTCACACTAAACAAGAGCATAAGATTGTTCCAATGTGGGGAAGGGAGAATCGCTCAACACCTACACTCTAATCTAATCATATTCCACATCCAAACCAACTAATAAATCATAGACTCAAATCTTATCAACATGTTTCTTGTGGACAGCCACATCATCAGGATTAGTGGGATGACAATCCCCATAGTGATCTAAAACCTGCCCCAAAGATCTCAATTCAGCATAGTATTGTGCTACAGTCAATTCCTTCTATGTAATCTCAAGGAGTTTTTTCCATAGCTCATAGATCTGTGCTTTATTTTCCAACTGTCTATATGTCTCTGCAGTAGCCTTACAAATATGGACTGTTGTATCAAGCAATAAATATCCATGGGCAAGATTTGGATGCATGGAATTCAAAAGAAATGACATAATTAGAGAATCGCTTGAAATACACTGATCCTGAGGAATGCCTGCGGTTGTAGGCTTGATCGTGATGCCCTTCATGTGGCTAATAAGTCCTCTTCCAATCCCAGTCAGATAGGCTGAATGAGACCAAATAAAATAATTGGATCCATCGAACCTTATCAAAAGAGGGGTAAGAGTAGGGTAAGAGTAGGGTAAGTTTCGGAATTAGTTGTTGTTGTTGTTGCCATGTCTTCATAGAATTCTCTACCAGCTATGCTCCAAGAATCAACGTTTTGAAATAACTAAAACATCGCAGGAATTGCAAAAAGTTCAACAACCAAATAGATCATAGGTTTTCATAAAGGTAGGATAAAGGACAGCATCAATTCCCAACGAATCATCACATAGATACCACCCTAGGAGGAAAAAATCAAACCAGGTAGGTTACCACCGGCAATAGAAAGAGAAAATACCAGCAGCAGTAACAAAAAAGAAGAGAAAGGGTTTACAGCGGTGATGATAGAGAGAAAGAGAGGGGTGGCGATGATGGTAGAAGGAGAGGAGAGTTGCAGCAGAAGCAGTAGGAAGAGAGAGAGAGAGAGAGAGAGAGAGAGAGAGAGAGAGAGAGAGAGAGAGAGCTTGCTTTTCTTCTTTTTCTTTTTTTCCCCCCTTTCAATTGACTTCTAGCTCTGATGTCATATGGAGAGAAAATCTGAACTGAAAGGCTTGAATGATCAATGTGATCCCAAACCCTTTATTTATAATGATATGAAAAATACAAGATTACATAATTAGCCTTGCTGGAAAAATAAGAAATAAAAAACTGAATAAAAGACCAAACCACTACCATAACCGAACCAACCAACACTTACAACCCAAAATTTATTTAGACTCAACTTGGACTCTAACTAATTAATTAGATGTGACAATTACGACCTACCAAACATGAGGACCTTGCTGGTCAAGGTGAGAGAGAAGAAGAAGAAGAAGACAATTAGAAGAGAGAGAGAGAGAGAGAGAGAGAGAGAGAGAGAGAGACAATGGAAGAATGAGAGTAGGGAATAAAGTAGAATCAATGAGAGTACATACCTCATCTTATTCACACTAGTCCTTATATAATTACAACCTTGGTAGAGTTTCCCAAAATAGATGAGATCCCTTATCTTTTAAACAATTAAATTCCAACTAACGAACAAAAATAAGAAACAAAATTCAGCAAAAAGGAAACAAATCTGAACTTCAAGTTATGCTTAATTCCTTGACTTGGGCACAACTCCATACTGAAAGACCATCCAACCCTTTCCCTTTTTATAAGAATAGTAATTTGCTAACATTAGACTTCGACTCTTAACTACAGAATCCACTTAGGATTAAAATTTCCTTTAAAGCTAAATACCAATCAAAAGGAGCCTCCTTACAATATTGCAAAATTAGGTAGGTAATTATCCAAAAGGATCCTTTTTAGATTAGATTCCAACTTGGACTCGTGACTAGACTAGGACTCTATCATAACTCACAAAATAATAATCCACCATGGCCATCGGATCAAGGGGATTCGAACCAAAACCCTACTGAGGCTTAAAAGGATTGGAAAAATGACCAAAACCCCTGGGGTATTCGGCCAGCTTTAAGATGGGCCCAAGTGGGGGGGGGGGGGCAACCCTGGTTACATCAACATTACGTGTATACCGAAAGAAACACCATAGAAACTACAAAACTTGCCCTCATCTTTAACTCTCCTTGAGGTAGCCTAAGTGGCTAGCACGATAAGACCAACTTTTTTGTCACTATCATACAGTAAAATAAAGGGTCTAATTATTATAACTACTACTATTTATGACTATGCGGTAAGTTACATTCGCTAGTGTAGACGGAAATAGAGTTTCCCTGGTTCAATGTTAAGAGGCCAGCTTTCCCGGAAATATCCTTGCTATGCTGTTAGGATGTCAATTATTTTTTTATTTATATGAGGATCACAATGAACACATATATTGTTTTCTACTCCCCCTTCTCTTCTCCTTTGCTTTAAAAGTCGGTGGTTATAGAGACCTGGGATGGCCAAAACCCAGAGAATTTAGTTAGTCATTGGAAATTATGGTAGACTTGATCCTTACTTGATATATATTAGCAACCTAGGCAAGTTTCAAGGTTCAGTCAGCATCTTGTATGCATCATCTAATCCATCATTATGCACCATACATAGTTACACACGCACACACACACAAAACCATATCACGATCCCCATCCGTAGCATCTTATTACCCCCATACATTCGGAACTACATTTGACTTGATCCACAATGAGGGTTTGTAGGCAGCCTAATGACACTGCACCATGGTTCGGTCTCTTCCATGTTTTCATGTCACCCCCTCCCCCCTTTTCTTCTTTTTAGTTTCCCCCCAAACTCCTTTCTCCCTATCCCCAACCTCCTCTCCTTAACAGTTTTTTTTATTATCTACATGTTTAATGCATAAATTGCATCTAACCCATAGTTGTCAAGGCGTCGCCTAGGCGACGCCTTGGCATCCTAGCGGGTTTCTAAGGCCTAAGGCGATGGTTGCCTCAGGCAAAGTTCATAAGGCGGGCGCCTCATAGATGAGGCGTCTCTGAGTCGTCGCCTTAGACGACTCGAACGCCATATTGCACTGGGCAATCGCCTTATTGGGTTTTAAAATTGTAAATTATTTGATTCCAAATCAAAGGTGAAATTTAATTTGAAACGTAGATTCTGATCAGAAAGAATCTAATGGGTGAGTTGTTAAATAGGTGTTACGTATTATTACATATTATCATTTGTAACATTAAATTAATTTAAAAAAAAAAAAGAAAACGAAAAACGAGATTATTGAAATCGATCGAAACTCACTCTCAACCCTAACCTCTCGCTCTCTCTCTCGCTCTCTGCTACACTCCCTCTGCAACTCTCTTCATCTCCGACTCCGACAGCGACCACTGGCGACACCAGTGACACCAGAAACAACTAGCGTCATCACCGGCGACAACCAGCGTCACCGGCGACAGCCTTTGAAGGATTTGGACTCTTGGACTCGTGCGACTCTGTTTCTTCTTCTTTCTTCTGTAACTCCACCGTATCTCAGCCTTCTTCTTTCTTCTGCAACTCCTCCGGCGGTTGCAGGCTTGCAGCGATCACTCTGGTCTCCATCCCAGGCAACGGTAAGTCGCCGAATACTTTTTTCTTCTTTCTTACTTCTGGTCACTCTACTCTTACTTCTGCTTCTTCTTTTTTCTTCCCCCCCCCTCATAGGCTCATACGAAGGCCACTGTAGTTGCAGCGGCGTCGGTCACCATCTCAGGCGACTTTATGTCGCCGGATTTTTTATTTTTTCCTGCGATTGTAAGATTGTTACAACTTGCTTTTTTTCTTCTTTTTTTTGGTTTGGTTGTTGCATATTGCTTGGTGTATGACTGATTGACTGTGTTATCACTATATGATGCTTTTCTTTTTTTTCTTTTTCCTGCGATTTGCTCCCAAGCATGAATTTTTCAGAAGCTTGGTTGATGCACCATGTGCAAACCATTTGTTTTCAGCATCAAACAATTGAGAATTTGAGATTGATGCTTTGTTTCCATCAGCTTTGCTTCGATCAGTAAACCTTCTTCTTTACAGGCTCCCCTGGTTCACCCTTGCATGATTGCTTCTACTTTACCTGAAACCCAAAACAAAAACACAAATTAACTTCCAGATTAATTCATACCAACATTTCTAAACATTTATAATTTGATGATCACAATAGAAACTAACCTCTGCAACAGGCTCCCTGGTTCACTCAATATCCTGTTCCTGTATTCTGAATTTCTGATTTGCTTGTGATGGATCCTTCTATTAACAACTGCATCGGCTGATCAGCTTCATCACCATGTACAGTAATTTTTTTAGTCATCATCTTCATCTTATATTTTCTGATTTTTCAGAATAGAAGCTTGGTATCATTATCAATTTCATTATTGTTTTTAATTTTGGCTAATTATGTGTATCATGTTTAATTGTTGTAGATTTTACTAGTTATTTAAAATTACCTCAAGGCCCTCAAGTGATAATCAAGCGGCTGCTCCTAGTCAACCTATTCCTAGTGGGGGTGAAGCCTATGATCCCTCAAAAGACCCAAAGAGAAAGGCCAAGTCAAATGACCCAGGGTGGAAATATTGGTATTGGCCAGATGTTGCTAACAGGAATACAGTCAGATGTAGTTTGTGCAACAAAAACTTTAAAGGAGGAATTAAAAGATTGAAGCAACATCTAGTGGGTGGATATGGGGATGTTGTGAAGTGCACCAAGACCAATGCAGCAATTGCCCAAGAGATGAATGCAGTGTTGGTGAAAAATAAAAAGAGGGTTGTTGTTACTGATTTGGATAATGAGGAGTATGATGACATCAAAATTGGAGAAGAACATCCTATTCCTGCCTCTAGGCCCTGTAGTGGAGGAACTACATTACCTAGTGTGGGGTCTGAGGTTGAGGTGTGCTCCAAGATACCAAGCTCTGGGACTGCATCAAAGAGACTGAAAAGTGCCCTTAATAAGGCCCCAGTAAGGGGTCCCATGGATATGCATGTTAGACGCACTCCTGAAGAACTTGTTGAAGAAAGGAGGGTTAAGGGTGCTACTCAAACAACCATCTTGAATAGAATGAGATCTTCTGAAGAAAAGAAGCGAGTGGATAACCACATTGCTGATTGGATGTATCAGTGTGGCATTCCATTCAATGCAGTTAAAGCTAAAAGCTTTGAGGTGATGGTTGAGTCTATTGCACAATATGGTTCTGGGTATAAGCCCCCAAGTTACCATGAAGTCAGGGTGCCTTTGTTGAAGAGTGCAAAAGAAAGAACAATGGAGATAAGGAAAAAGTATGAAAAGTATTGGAGGAAGTATGGATGCACACTCATGTCTGATGGGTGGACTGACAAAAATGGTAGGCATCTCATCAATTTTCTTGTCAATTGTCCAGAGGGAACATTCTTCCTTGGTTCTGTGGATGCATCTAGCAGGTGCAAGATGCAAACATGCTCTTTCAGTTATTGGATAGCAAAGTTGAAGAAATTGGGGAAGACCATGTACTTCAAGTGGTGACTGATAATGCCTCAAATTACAAAGCGGCAGGGGCATTATTAATGGAGAAGAGGACTATATTATATTGGACTCCTTGTGCAGCCCATTGTCTTGATTTGATGCTAGAGGACATTGGGAATTTGAAACAATATAGGAAAGTGATAATTCAGGGGAAGAGAATTACCACTTTCATTTATAGGCACACAAGATTGTTGGAAGCCTTAAGACAGAAGACAAATGGCAGAGATCTTGTGAGGGCTGCAGTGACTGGGTTTGCCACTTCATTCTTGACATTGCAAAGCTTGTTGAAACACAAGGATGATTTAAGGCACTTAATTCATTTCTGAGGAGTGGACAAATTCCAATTTGTCCAAGACAGAAGCAGGGAAGAAAGTAGCTGAAAGAACTTTTTCTACAGCATTTTGGCATGGTGTGGAGGATTGTATCAAAGCATCACAACCTCTTATGATTGTATTGAGGATTGTTGATGCTGATGAAAGACCCGCATTGCCTAAAGTGTTTGTAGCCATGCAAGAGGCCAAGAAAAAAATAAAGGACAATTTTGGAGGCAAATAACGACTTTGGAAGAAAGTCATACAAATCATTGATAGGCGATGGGAGTGCTAGATGGAGAGACCTCTATATGGTGCAGCTTATTTCTTGAATCCTAGGAAGTTCTACAACTTAGATGATGTAGATGATTATGAGTTGATCACTTCTCTCCAAACTTCTTTCAATGAAGTTGTTGGAAGACTAGTGCCTGATGCACATCAACAAAATAAGATATTGTCCCAGGTAAATGACTACAAGGAAGCTAGAGGTCCTTTCTCCACAGCTATGGCTATCAGACAGCGTACAACTATAAGTCCTCGTAAGTTTTTACTTGTATATTTTATTTTTAGTTATACTTATTTGGTTTGTAACTCTACCTATTATGTTAATCTTTTTTTTTTTTTTTAATACTATAGTTACATGGTGGGATACACATGGAGGAATTGTTTTTGAGCTTACAAAGATTGCACAGAGGATACTAAGCCTTTGTTGTTCTTCCTCTGGTTGTGAACGGAATTGGAGCGCATTTGAGTTTGTAAGTATTAAGTGATTCAAGTATTTAAAACACTTTTAAATTTAAATTTAGAAGAATGACTTGGGATTCTTTTCAATTGCTTATGAATTCAGATTCACACCAAGAAGAGGAATAGGCTGGAACATGAAAGGTTGAATGATCTAGCTTTTGTTCAGCACAATCACCGTCTTCAAGAAAGGTTCGATGAAAGGCGATTAAAGATTAGAAATTATGATCCACTACTCCTTGATGAGCTTGACTAGAGCAGTGAGTGGATGGTTAATCAGCCTGATGATTTAGTCCATCCTGAGGGTGATCTTACTTGGAGCACTGTTGATAGAGCTATAGGGGCATCTTCATCACTTGAGGGCCAAAATAGACCGAGGAGATGTCAACCAAGTGGATCAACATCTGGTGGAGTTAATATATGTTACTCACGTCACAGGTCTTTGGAGAGGGTGGTTGAGGAAGAGGAACATGACACTGAGTCTGATGAAGACATGGAAGAAGAGGAAGATTTGCATGATGATGAGAACATTGCAGATGATTTTGGTTTGAGGTCTACCTCTTTGGAGCAACAACAAGTTCGAGAAGATCTCCCACTTGCTACCAATTTACTTGATGATGATTATAATTAGTTGACTTATACTTTTCTATTGGGAATTTTGGATATGGATTGTGGATTTCTATTGGGAATTTTGGATATGGGTGTGTTGGTATATTTGGGATTTGGATTTTAGATTTTAGATATAAGTGGGACTGTTTGCTTAAATATTTAAAATTCCTATTTAGATAAAATATGCTTTGTTTCATTTTCTTCTTTTACTTGTGAGGATATTTGGCTACAGCTCAACAATGTAGAAGAGGTGGAGTTGTAGGTGATGGTGGAGGTGGAGCCATGGAGTTGTAGGTGGTGCTAGTGTTGGTGACATTTAATGAAGGTATGTTGTCTACTTGTCTAGTGTTTATTTGTTTTGCTCATGCATCTATGTGTTTACTATTTAGTTACATTTTATCGTATCTTGATTCTTGTTAATGATAGTATGATACTTGAAATTTATTTAGGACCTACTATGTGTGGTTTGTAGTATGTTGGATGACTTGAGGTAGGCTAAATGGCTAATATTAGTTTTTTTATTATATATAAGATATGTTTATAATGAATTAGTGTATGAGATGTACACTAAAACGCCTCGACCGCCTCAAAAGCCACCTCGGAGGGCGCCTCATCGACTCATCGCCCCAACTAGCTAAAACCGTCTTGCATCGCCTCGTCGCCGTGACAACTATGATCTAACCACTTGACGTAACCAGGGTTGGCCCCCCATAATTGGGCTAAAAACTAGCCGAATACCCAAGGGTATTTTGGTCATTTTCATTCTTTTTAGGACTCAATAGGGGTCAGGTTGGAATCCCCTCGATCCAAGGGTCATGGAACCATGGTAAAAAATTCGAGGGAAACTCAAGTTTCGACCGGGTGAAAATGGGAAACTTAAGTGGAAACTTGGGAAATTTCGAGGAAACCAAGGACTTTTCCGTACAAGTTTCGACAGGTTTTAGAGAGTATTTTGGGGTGGGATCCTGTATTTAAGCTAATTAGAGTATAAAGAATACATTTGTTGTATTTTGCTAAAAAAATCAATGTAGATATGTCATTCAATGTACATAACATCAATGTAGAGTTGTCCAAAAAGCACATTATAAACTTAACTACTTAAGCACATAACATTCAATATATATAATTTCTAACTTTAAAATAGTTTACAATAAAAGGAAAATACAACTTAGTGTTAAGAGGAGTGCCAAGAGTGGATTCATTTTGTGAGCTGAGTAGTACTATGCCTGTAACATCCTCTCCTACAACCAACGAACATAGACCTCCCATGACATTTTATGCCTATGGTTGTCAAGTTAATCGACAACTGCAACTTTATGAGTCTGGTCATCAATATGCTTAAAATAACCAACCTGAGGGAATACGCACTTTGGATAGGGAAGTCCTGATGGAAGGGGTATTTGTCGTGGTATTTGGGAAAACATGAAATAAACAAAAAAATTGAAAATTTGGTAAAGCTACAAAATTTATAGGAATAAATCCCAAGTTTCCACGAAATTTCCCAGGTTTCCACGAAATTTCCCAAGTTTCCACGAAATTTCCCGAGTTTCCCACGAAATTTGGGAATTTTTTTCCTCATGAATCAGCTGGTCCAACTGGGTTGAACCAAGTTTTGAGGTTTCGACGAAATTTCGACAGTTTTGATCGAAACTGAGGACTTTTTTTCGGTCCTCATGAGTTTCAAAAGTCCTCATGAGTTTCGTTTCGCATTTTCCAAAATGGGAAATTTCGATGGAAATTTCGCAAGTTTCGATGGAATTTTGTTCTATGCATGGAATTATCTTTATTTTTTTCATTTGGATTATTATTTTGTGAGTTCTAATAGAGCCCTAGTCTAGTCAAGAATCCAAGTTGGAAAAGTTTAAAAGATTCCTTCTGGATAATTACTAATCTAATTTTGCAATCGATCCAAGGGTCATGTTGGATTATTATTTTGTGAGTTGTGATTGAGTCCTAGTCTATTCAAGAATCCAAGTTGGAAAAGTTTAAAAAGAATCCTTCTGGAAAATTACTCATCTAATTTTGCAAGATTGTTAAGAGATTCCTTTTGATTGGTATTGAGTTTTAAAGGGAATTTTAATGCAAAGAGTGGATTCCCTAGTTAGAGTTGAAGTTTGTTAACTAGAGTCCAAGTTGAGTCTAAATAAATTTTAGGTTGTAAAGCTATAAATAGCCCTCTAATTATTCAATGAAACTGGTAGGAATTATTGAGTAAATCAGAGGCTTAGGGTGTGGGGGAGGAAACTTTTGTGGCCTGGGCTGAAGGGTAATTCTTAGAGAACTTCAGCAAGCATCTTCATCATCATCAAGATATTCAATGACAGCAGAAGCCACCTACTTCCCTATCAACAAAGTATACATCCCCAGCCCCTTCCAGCCCTAATTCCCATCCCGCAACCTGCAACACCCCTAGGACTTTCTCCCCTTCTCTGTCCCTCTTCTTTCCTTTTCTAGTCTGCAGAAGTCAAAAAACAACTGTAGAATTTCTGCAATTCACTTCCTTCTTGAATCTGAACGGAAGGTTCAAGAATGAGGGAGCATAATTTTCAAAAAAGGAGAACAGCAGAATTCCAAGAAAAGACCCCTTGCCCGTTTCTTTCTTCGACAGCAGCAACCCCCCCCCCCGCGCTTTCTTGCGATACCCCCTGCCCTCTTTTTCTGTTTCCATTGTCGTTTCTGGTTCTTGCGGCAGATTAGAAGAAAGAAAACAGAAAAGAAAAGCAGGGAAAAAATAAAATAAAATAAAATTCTAAAAAAATAAAAACGAAAGGAGAAAGAAAGAAAAAGGAAGGAAGAAATATCAACATCTTTGAAGTTCCAAGAACCCACCTCATACCTAACCGCAAGCTTCCTCTTCCTTGTCCCTAAACCCTAGACTTCCCAAACCTTTCCCATACTTTTCCTTAATTGATAAAACCCTAAGGCTGCGTTTGTTTGCTGGAATAAAGGTGGGGTGGGAAGATTCTTGAAAAAAACAAAATTTTCCTACTTTTCCTTTAAATTCTAAAAGTATAGATTGTTTGGGGTGGGAAAGTTAGAGACAAGTTTCCTTAAATTAAGGAAACTTGTCTGGTGAGGTAGCAACCCAACTTTCCCACCCCAAGCCTTTTCAAAACCCCACAAAATGTGTGGGACTTTGTGGAAAAGTAAAATGTGGGACCCACAATTAACATTTTTCCACACTTTCCTTTCCTTTCCTTCTCCCTCACCCCACTACACATGGGGCCCACATGTTTTTTCCCCACCCCACCTTTGCAAACAAACACAGCCTAAGGCATTGTTTGTTTGCAGAGTTAGAGTAGGAAAAAAGGGGTGGAAAAAATAAACATGTGGGACTCATATGTAGTGGAGTGGGGGAACAGGAAAGGAAAGGATTGGATTTGTGAAAATTTTTCAAATGTGGGTCCCACTTTTGTTGTTTTCCACATTTTTCATAAAATCCTACCTATTTAGTGGGACTCTGAAAAAAGATGGGTAGAAAAGTTAGCATGCCACATAAGCAAATAGGTTTCCTTAAATTAAGGAAGTCATACTTTGGGATTTCATGGAGAAGTTTACTTTTTCAAACTTTTTCCCACCCCACTTCAGATTCAACAAAAAAATGGTGCCTAACCCATCTCACGTAGGTATTTCTCTCCTCTCAAATTATCTATTACTTTCTCCAAATAATCCCAAACCTGACCATTTAATCCTCATCCCCCCCCCCCTTTTCCTAACAACCCTAAGTCATCCTATAGGGCATTGGGATATTTCCACAACCAAGAGATCTTAAAAACATCTTGAGATCTCGCGATATCTGGCCAAATATCACCATATCTCACTGGAACTCTTAATTTTTGCCCCATTTTTTGCGAATTCCAGCTGCAATCACTCTTAACACATTAAACACCAAAGGAATATCAATCATTCTATGCATGTCTTATGAACTCATGAGTTAATGACTTACATATAACTTCTACTGGTTGTATATTTTATTATTCTATTCTCGAGAGTCAACAGTATAATAGTCATGGATGGAATTTTGATGACATTTAAGTAATTTGATGTATTTTATACACTTGCTTTTCATTTATATGCCTTAAAGGTTCTATATTACGTGTTGTATAACCTTGCATTTCCTAATCCTACAACATTTCAGTTTCACACTATGAATAGACTTAGAACTCATACTTAGGGTTGTTTTCTCACAAATCCAAGGCCACCAATGTGTTTAGAAGGCCTAAATTAGGCTGACTACCAAGTTTGAGCCCAAGCTGGACACTAAAACCAACCAAGATGGGCAATCAAGTTGGCCAAAAAAAAGACCATATCTCGATCGAGATCTCAGTCTTTGGAAGGGGCGAGATCTCACTCGAGAGCAAGCCTTTTTCCCTCCACTTGTAAGGTTATAAATAGCCCACCCTACTTCATTGTTAAAAAAAGTTGAATTTAATGAATAAAATTATGAGTTTGGAGGCAAGTAAGGTGGTGGTCTTCTTGAAGTTCAGACATTCTTCTTCAATTTCAGCAATCAATCTTCCAGCTCCAGCAGCCATTCAACCTCAACAGCAACTCAAGTTCAACAACAAATGCGAGCTTCACTCTTCCACATCTCAGAGATAGCAGCAGCAACCCAACCCCTAATTCTCTCTCATCCCTTCCTTCTAGGCCCCCCTTCTTCCACCAAAAGAATCGTCCCATCTCCCAGAACCTAACCCTGCCCTTAATACCTTGAACAAACCATTAGCACTAAACCTGAAAATTCCTGCAGTTCATCTTCAACCTCTAGAGATCCAGAATTTTACCCAACCTTGAAACACCTATATCTCTCCAACCCCAACTCCAATCACCTTGCCCTTTTAGGATTAGCATCCCCACCCCTTCTCCTACCTGTCCCAATCAAATCCAAGAATCCCAAACCCTTTAGGACTCTTCAAACTCATCCTAATACATCTAGGACTGACCTACACTTATTAGACTTAACCTGAAATTATAAAACATAAACAATAGGAGGAACCTGAAATTATAAAACATAAACATGAAATTATAAAACATAAACAATAGGAGGAACCTGAAATTATAAAACATAAACAATAGGAGGAACCTGAAATTATAAAACATAAACTACAGACCCCTCCTAAGCCTAACCAAACCCTATTACAGCATCCCTTAAAGCCCTAACACGAATTTCAATTCTGGAATTAAACTACAGCAACTCCCTTCTATTCAGCCTTAAAACCCTGAAACTAATCCCATACTCAATTTCCAGGTCTGAAACCCAATTACAGCATAGTGTTAACTACTAAAAATTCATATTTCTTCAACCCTCAAGCTGGCCGAAACCTCCAAGACCCAACCTTAACCCTTGCGAATCTCAATTTCTCCAAGAGCCCTTCAATTACAAGCCTCTACTGCCCTAGAAGACTGCTGGTTCAGAGTTAGAGGATCTTGGAGTGACCCAATTTTAGGGTTTCATTTCAAAGTCTCAAACCCTAGAATTTGGGTTCACATCAATAGCAAGCTTCAAAAAGTTCATCAAGTAAAAGACATAATTATAGTTAGCCACCAAAGCTCTAGATGTTATATTTTGATTGTCTACAATAGCATCACCAAAACTTAGAGGGAAGGTTAATTAGTGATTGAGATCATTATGTTGAGGGTAGCAACATGAATCAACAATTGGGATGCTTTTCATGTTATTTCTATTGACTACTAAAGACCTTGGTCCTTAGAGCTTCTTCTAGGATAGTTCCTTTGCAGCAACAGCTCCATTGGATATACCCCCTCTAGCATCATCAAATTAAATGAGTAACCTATCTCTATGCCTAATAATAACCAAGGCCCCATTGGTATACTAAAAGACATAAAAGGCTAATATATTAAATCAACATCACAATAGTAATAAATAAATAAAAGTAGATGCTTTGAACATAACAGGCCAATAGATACAAGTCAAATGAATGAATGATGGTAATTACTCAGTTACCCTACACACAAGTTCCATTCACAATATAAAATCAAAATAAAAGTTGAGAGAAAAAAAGAACCTGCAATTGAGTGATTCCTACAAAGGAGTAGATCCAGATTAGCAAAAATATCGTCTAAGAAGCTGCTAATGGTGGTTTGACTCTTCCCTAAATCATGTGTGAGGATGGAGGAGAGAAGAAAAAATTGGGAAAATTTTAGGGATTCATGAGCCTAACCTAGATGTGAGGAAAGAGGAGAGAACAAATTGGGAGAAACTTTAAGGGATTTATGATATTTAGTTTCTAATTTTAATTGTTTCTACCTTAAAAGATTGGGTTTTAATTGTAATCATTGGATGATTATTGCCAATGACCTATCTACCCATTGTCTTTACCCTCGAAATTTGTTTCCAATATTTGGAAGCAGGGGAGAGGACATATTTCACATATGGAAAGAGGAAAAAGAAAAAGGAAGAGGTTAAAGGAAATTTTTGAAAGAAAGGTGCGCCAGCCTGGGGAAGCTCCGCCCCTGCAAAATTACTCTATGGAGTAAGAGAAGTTTCCTCTCCCTACCCAGAAAAAAAGAAGTAACAGAATGACAAAAATTAATTACAACTAGTAGTTACTATCACTAGTACTGTGAACAAGTGCTTAGTTCACTATGTAGTTTGTGGTGCGTAGGTCTTGGTTCAAAGCCTCCCAGTTCAAATCTACCTTCCCCATCACTTATTAAAATAATTAAAAATATTATCACTAATTTGCCAACTCGGCAAACGAAGATGACCGTGACCTGACGATGAAGCTCACATCTCAAAACCATAAACTATTTCCAGTTTCTCCAATCGCACTTTCTGAGAAAGCCTCATGCACTATATCTTATCAGGAATTAAATGCACAAAGCACATTGAATAAAAAAAGGGCTAATATAGTATATCAAATATCGGATTACAGAAAGAACAGAACAACTGCAACCAGACTTCCACAGGTATGGAGCAAGTTTGCTGACATTATTTAATCTTATAACTAGCACGGGGCAGCCGCGAGGCGCCCAATAGAGAGGGTGACGTGCTCTTCTGATGGGGCGCCACACCGCCGACCCAGTCTAACGGGACGAAAATTTACGTTCAGACATCAAAATAGGCTTCCGAATTCCAATCCAACAGTTGCAAACATATTGAAATCAATAAGTAAATAGAAAAACTGAACGAGAATTACCCGAAGGAGTCAACCAAAGAGAGCAGCGAGAGCGAGTTTGAAGGAAACCCTGTTTTTCAGTAATGGGATCTTCCCTGCTCCCAGAACAGAGCCACCGTCGCAGTCGCTTCCGCCACCACCAGCCTACTCTGCTTCGTCGAATCTCTGGTTATCTCTTCCAGAGAAGTAAATAAGCACCGGTCCTCAGTGGTGGAATTGCCATTCTACGTTTTGGTTTCCAACTTAACAAGAAAACGAGACGTTCGACGCCCGGCCATGGCTGAACTAGAGAGACCAGCATGTCGTACTTTTCTAAGTATCTGCAACGACAATGGATGAGAAGAAGCCTCTGTGAACATAAAAATAGACTGAGGTTCAGTTCCGCGAGGTAGGACGATTTCAGGGGTTCAAGGTTTAAAGTCCTTTTCTTTCTCTAGTTGGGGTTTTTTTCCTTTACTTTCACTTCATTATTTTTATTTTATTTAGTGATAATTATTGTCCCCTCACTTCATATTGGTATTAAGTCGTTTGAGGTGGCACGGTCACGTTCAACGGAGACCTATAAATGCTCCTGTACGGAGAAGTGATATAATCCATATTGAAGGAATTAGAAGAGCTAGGGGTAGACCTAAGATAACCTTATGAGAAGTGGTGAGAAAGGATATGTATAGCTTAGGCCTTGTATCTAGCATGACCTCGAACAGAACTGATTGGAGGGCAAGAATCCATGTAGCCGACCCCATTTAGTTGGGACAAGGCTTGTTGTTGTTCATATTTGTATTAAGTTGTTAAGGTTTAATGTGAAATGTCCCCTACCTGAGGAGTAAAGAAGTATAAGTATTCTCCCTTGGAGGCTAAGGGCCAAATGCCGGTACCTGCAAAGCCCATCATAAACCATAAAGAAGTTATTTAAAACCACTTGGGGTGGTGGTTTAGCGGTTCCAAGCTCACTCTCAAGCGGTTTGGTAGCTTTCATATCCCAGCCTCAAATCCCCTCTATTCCTCTATTTCTTGTATTGGGCAATTGTGTGCTTTTTGATTGGAGCATGACATCACTACTAGCTTTTGTGGACTATTTTAAGTCTCTGGTGGGGCCACGGGGTCAAGGTCAATACTTGGAGGCACAAGGTTGCCACTACTACATCCCCTCTTTTTGCTACTGAAAAAATTTTACTTAAAAGATTAAAGAGATAGGTAACAAAGAGAATCCTAACATATCTATTCCACTTCAATTAAAAAAATGTGAACACAAAACGATGTTTTAAAACTCAAAATCAAGATGATTTTGTTCTAAATTGGATTAAAATTGGCCTTCAACAACCCTAAATTGGTCGACACATTAAAAAACAAGAGATCAATTTGTAGATTTATGGGTGCAAACCAATTATGATGTGTTGCTTCACATCAAGATCAATCTCACAAGCTAACATTGAGAAAAAAAATGTGTGCAATAGAAAATAAAGCCTTGTCCAACCTTGTCAGTCCCCTTGCCATTGGAAGGGTTCTAATAAAGAAATGGTCAGCGGAAGCAATCAAAAGAGTTATATTATTTTCTTTCCAGTTTCCTTTTCTAAGGCTAAATAATGTTTTTCATGAATCTCAAGAAAAGGGGTCCTCCAGTTCTTCTCTATTCGCTGAGCGAACAGTCTAACCACTTTCCGTCTCTGTCCATCAATAGATGCGATAAGCGCACTCCATGCACTCGCAGGAGCTCCCGCACAGGCTATCTCCATTTCCCACTGACGGTGCCACATCCTCTTCATACGGGATGGTTCCTTCATAGGAAACCAGTCCATCTTCCGTCACAATTCCTTCATCTGTGCAGGCTAATAAACATATACAAAATAAAGGAGTGAGTTCTAGAGAACTCAGTAAGAACAATTACAAATCCCATCAATTATCCAATAAAGCATAATGCATAAATGACATGAATGAGTGCAAAGTATGAATGATACTATGATTTCTAACTATGTAGGTCTCTAACAGCTGACATGCTTTAAGATATACACCAGCTCTCCTCTGGGTAAGTCTAGTCACTCTGATCCGGCAAGGACTGGTTACCTCTGTAGGGATCCTGGGCAAAAAGGGAAAGTCCACACCTGGCTCACAAACCATGGTTGGGGTTAAGTCAACACTCTCTTACCACGACCATTGGTAATGAGTAATGACGCATATCGGGGTTTCTAATCCAATGCAAGGTCATACTGGTAACATGTCTACATGAAGTCCAGATACATCCCCTATGGCAACAACCAACTCGGTTCAGTATCCTTCGCAACCTAGGAATGAGAACCCTCACGGACTAGCTACCGTTGTTGGACTCCACTCCTTAACCCTATGGTCATCCACATATTATTGGGGCGGATACTCTCATGACTCCTCACGACACTTGGTCCGTTCCTTGGATGTCCATGAGCCCAACCCTAACATATGCAACCCTACCATTTATATGACTAACAGTGGACCAACGTCACATCACTGTCATCACGGGTCATTCGGTTTCAATCCCCCTACCGAAAGGGTAGTAGCATGTGGGGTACCTAACCATGCAATTTTAGACTCTACCTAAGAATGTCATCCAATCGTCATAATAGTGCTAGAGACATCAGCAGGCATGTGTCCCATTCCAAGGCCTTCTGATATCCCAAGCTAAGATATCCCAGAGGAATACCTCATCCATTAGAACCACATACAATCATAATCAATACATAGCATTCTAATCAACAAAGTATATATGTAAACAAGACAAACAACAGTAGTATAACAAGATCAGTATATAAAACATGACTACAACAATATATATAATGAAAGGCTATTGCTAACAGACATTGGACTAGCATGTTTAAGTCTATTCACAAAGATAGGTTTGAATGTCCTTACCTGCATATAAGTAAATTGTCCGTAAAAAGATATCCATAAACTATTACAAGACTTTCTTTTCAAACAGAGAATACCTAAACACAGGGTTACAATAATGTATAAGTTAATTGAATCAAAGTGGATCAAAACCAAAGTCAGTTGGTCACTGTTTACCAGCCAGTCGCTTGTGTCGGTCGCTTAGGTTGAGCGACCGCCACTAGTGACCGCCCCAAAAACAGAGAGTTTCAATCCGAAACTCAGGCTTCTGATCATCCGTTTTCAATCCATATTTCGAGAGATCATGGCCTAAGTCTCAAATCTAACACTCCTATAGCCAAAGGGTGAAGGAATCCTAACAATTACCATCATTAGATTACCCAGAACTCTCCCCTTGACTGGATTATCCTTTTCACGAAAGCAGGGTTTCGTTTTCGGATGAATCACCTCAAGTAGATTGGAAAGAGAGTCACAATTGATCAAAAGGGTAAGCATCATGATGAGGGGATGGGTTAACACAAAATTGAAAGACAAAGGAGATAAAGGATGAAGGGTGAATCCATTACCTCACTTCAAAACACCAGAAAAAGGGAAGGACTGATCTCCAGATCACTGCTAGCACTTCAGATCCACTTTCGGCACTTCTCCGCAGTCGTTTAACCTCCAAAAACGGTAACCACGAATAAAATATTCATAAGTGGGACGAGGGTTACCTTTTATAGAAGTCAGGGGGCAAAATAGGGCAAAACCCCGAAAGCTGACCTGGCGGTCGCTTGGTTTGATCGACCTCCACTAGCAATCGCCCCCATGTAATTTGCCATACAAGGGTGCTTTTGCTAGGGGGTTGATATCCAAGTACAACCTAGCCCTAAAGAAGAGATGGGGGGGAGATCTTACCTTCATTCCGGACATCTCCGAACAACACTTGTCTTCCAAAAGACTAACTGCCAAGCAAAGCAGGCTCTTCAGACAGAGGATCCAGATCCATGGGTTCAGGGTATGGATCATGGACTTCTATCCGGACACTCCACAACTTTACCTGACTAGACCTTCGGGTTCTCGGACCTGCAATACGGATCTCGGGTTAGAAATACCGGGGTTGTCATAGGCCTAGTCCCTGACCCTAATTGGCCTTGTCTTTGATTGGCCCTATTGCTAGCCCTGATTGGCCTTATCCTTGGCCCTAGCCTTAAGTGGCCCTATACTTGGCCCCGTCCTAGCTCTGATTGGCCATGTCTCTGGCCCTGTCCCTAGCCCTGGCCTTGACCCTGATTGACTTTATACTTGGCCCTGGCTATACTTGGCCCTGGCCCTAATTGGCCCTATCTTTATCCATGTTCCTACTTTATTGAAATCAAGCATCAAGGGATTAGGGCCAAAATCAAGGCTAGGGTTGGGGCCAAAAACCAGTGATGGGTCAGGACAGGTCCAACGGGACAAAAAATAATCCCAGGCCCGCCCTTGGGCTAGAATATTTTGGTCATAACTCATCCTTAGGGCCAAAATCTTGAGCCTAAGCCCTATTCGGGCTCAAGGTGGGTCAAGGTCGTTAGGGCCAAACTTGCACCTCTATAATGTCTACGCAAAAATAATATATTTTCGACACCTATTATAACCCTATCATTAGTTCCTTTGGACCTTAGACTCACCACATTTGAATCAAAATTCCTTCAAAATCCAAACAATATTACCATAATAAATAATAAACACACAATTTTAGAGCAACAAATAGATACCAAGTCTACTCAAGAAAACCAACGCTATGGAGAAATATAACGAAGAGTACGAAATACAAAAGATACTCTTCAATAACTTTTAGTCAAACAAGATTAAATCTATAATATTCTTCAATGATTCTTAAACAAATAAAATAGGGAAACTCCAACTACCTCATATTCACCATTAATACAATAACAAACCTTACCTGAGACATAATACAAAACTCAAACCCAAGAAGGTTTTCAGTGCTCTTCCAAACTTACAACCTGAAATCTCCTAGTCAAAATTCAAATTACCCTTTTACATTCTAATAAACACATCTTCCTTATAGCCTATGTTGCTATAGGATGTACTAAGAACCTATTATCCCCAAAATTCATTATTGAAGATGACCAATAACCAATATGAAATCCTAAAACTATACTTAGTTATGGAATTGACCAAATTTCTCGCTATTATACTTATAAATTAAAATCATCCACTTTGCCTAGTTGAAATGGTTGCAAACAATATAATCCTCATTTTGCTCTTATTATTGTCTATATTAAATACGACTTACCACTCACTATTAACATGTTACTTGGCCTTCACTTTTTCCTATATCATACTTCAAGACTCCTTATCAAAGAAGTCTTTCTATTCTTTTGATATTGTACTACGATCCCCCACAATTTCTGATTCTGTCAATTTCTCAACGATAAACGCAGCTTAACGTGGTGGAAGAATATTGATCAAAATAACAACTACAACAAAATTGCTCTTGTACAAGAAACCAATGTGAGTTTCCCTTATCATAACTATTAGAAACTTCTTTAGAATACCAACTAGAAGCACACCAAGATTATTTTTCCAAATAAATTTTACATGATTTTGAAAATATAATAACAAGAGAATCATTATATTATAGAGTATAAAACAATAAAGATAACCAACAAGTTATAAGAAATTTAGAAAAAATAGACCTCATAAGTAATGGGAATCCATTATAAAATAAAAAATAGAAAATAGAAAAACCTTTGTGTAAATTGGAAATTATAAACCTAGAACATAGAATAGATACTGGGAAAACTAAATATATCTTTAAAGACATTGATAGACTTAAAATGTATATAACAAAACTTATAAAATACAAACTGATAAGAAAATCATATTCCATACATTCTAGTGCAACATTTATAGTCAACAAACATGATAAATAAATCAGAAAAAAAAATTTAGAATGGTCATAAATTATGAGAGATTAAATGATAATATATACGAAGATGCTTATAAAATACCGAATAGAGATTATCTCTCTATATCAAGATTGTGAAATATTCAATAAATTTGACTGTAAATTTGGATTTTACGAAATTAAAATGTACTCAAAATATATTGAATAGACAACATTCATAACTACAGAAGGACATATTTTTTTTTTTTTGGTTAAAAGTGATTTTATTCAGGAGCAGAGCTCGAAGAAGAAAGGATACAAAGATCTTTCAACCACGGAGTGGAAACAGGCACTACAGAAGGACATATGAATGGTTAGTAATGTCATTTGACCTTTAAAATGCTCATTTTGTCTTTCAAAAGCGCATAGATAAAATATCCCTGAAATATAAGAACTTTGCCATAGTTTATATTGATGATATATTGGTTCACAGTAAAACACCGCAAGAACTTATAAACCATTTACAAATCATATTCTTAGAATGTATGAACCATGGGATAATTATTTTCAAAAGAAAATAGAAATAGAAAATTCATATATTAAATTTTTAGGAATGAAATTAGAAGATGGAACAATAAAACTACAACCTTATATTGCCACAAAAATTTTAGAATTTTCAGATAAGCTTACCAGCATAACTCAGATAAAGTCATTTTAGGATTATCAAATCAAGCTAGACCCCTTCATTCCTAATTTAGGAAGAATATTAAGACTATTATATTAAAAACTTCTTCAACTGAAACATAGGTGGAATAACTAAGACATAGAACTTATCTAAAAGTTTTGTTTAAGTTAAGTTTTCTGTTTGTTCCTTTGAGTTGTTTAGCCCCGTCTTTGTACCGGAAAAAAAAAAGAATTTATCTAAAAAATAAAAGAATTATTTAAAAATATACCATTGTTAAGATTACCTACAAACAAAGATTATAGAATTTTAGAGACTGATGGATATGAAGAAGGATGGGAAGTTGTCCTTAAAATAAAATCATCTAAATATCATGTCAAAACTACAAAGCAAATACGTAGATACAATTCAGATAAATTTTCTGTTAAACTCCTAACAGCAGTCAAATAAAAAGCAGAAGCTCTTATAAAATGACTTGAATCAATGAAAATATTTCTTACAAATAGATCATTCACAATTAGAATAGACTGTGAAGCTATAGTTAAGACATATAAAAATTAGAATGAATGAAAAATCCAACACAAAATATGGGTTATACTTAAAACACATTTCTATAATAGAGGATATTATATTAAAATTGAACGTATAAAAAGTAATGATAATAAAATAGTTGATTTACTATCTTAGATCAATCAAAATTTTAAAGATCCATGATGAGTGCGCAAGATAGACTAACTACAATCTATTCATAAATAATAAAAAATAAAAAATAAAAACTACGAGATAAATAATCATAATTAAATTTTATGATACGAAGATTTGCTAGAATACATTATACGGAACCTATTGATATTATTCCAGATAATCAACTTTATAGGATAAATAATCAATCTCTCATATATCATCTAAGGTATAAAATATGTCAACTAAATCGTTATTATGTTATAGACAAAATGAATTAACTAACTATTTTGCTTAATTAATGCAGGAAAACGAATTCTTTAGAACTTTTCTTGAGAGATGATCATCCCTCTCTCAAAACCATCAGGAAGAGTCCCCACCTGTATCCTTACCCCTTATAACAAATCAATTACAACCTTCGGGTACAACAACATATCTTCTCTAAAGAGGATTTTACCCTCCAGTATTACAGGCAATTAAAATGTCTCATCATCATATTCTCTTGTTACTAAGACTCATAATCAAAATACAAGTTTGTTTGCAGATTCACCAAGATCACAATCTCCTATTGAGACTATCAAAGTTGGTCCACATATTCTATTAAAAAATATCAACATAAAATTTGTCAACCAAAATGAATATTGGATCAATGATGAAAAAAATTATAATGGACAACTTATGACAATCCATCAATATAAGTGTTGGAAACAAAAAGCTCTAACCAATTATTGTTAATGCTCTCAATCAGTGGCTCTCCTTTTTTTATCAAGCTTGTACAAAGAAAGGAAGTTAAGATTTTATGTAGTTTTTGAAGGGAAAACAAATGACATTTTCCTTAACAGGGTAGATGTAATACAAGCCATTCAAGATTATCCAACTCCACGATCTAAAGGATATGACATTCTCGAAGAAGCAACCATGCAAGCCAAGCTCATTCTCGGACCAAATTATTATATTGATCCAAAGCTCAGGTCTGCTCCACCTACTCAACCATCGTTCACGACAATGACACAAAGAAAACTTTTATGTGATCATTATGAAAGATTAGAAAAGAAAAATACTGAATATACTAAAGAACTTATTTTCAGGGTTACTAGAATCTCAAATTTCAATAAAGAAAATGATGAGAAAAAAAAGTTATTAAACATGCTTGAGACCATATGGTCAAAGTGCGTTGAAAGAATTAGAGTTCTGCCAACAAATTAAAGAACATGAGGAAACTCAACAAATTAATGTATCAACTTCAAAATACTTATAGAAGCTGTAGAACATTAATACTTTAAAACTATCACAATTTCTTCAGAATTTCAAAGAAGGAATTATAAGTGAAATCCACACCATGCTACATACGCAAAGAAGCTATAGTGGGCTAAAAAATTCACAGATTTCATCATAACCACACATCATACATCCTCCAGATGATGCTAAATTTGAAATCATAAGAAACAAAAAAAGGAAATGACAAGGAGAAACATCTCCTTAATATGTAAATTCCAATTAAATGGTGATTCCTTTATCATCCATTTCACATCCAAATATCGTAAAATGTAGGGATGGTTTTTGTAGACCTTAACAAAATCACAAGGATTTTGGGTCAATTCATAAATGATGATATGGTATATAAGACAACCATATAAAACTACATACTTATCATCAACCCTTGATCCAAGCTACAACATGATTCACACTAGTATCAAACATGCAAAATATTGGGTAAACTAGACATGCTAGTATAAAACCCGATGCCTTAACTTGAGAATGTTAACGGTAATAAACATATATGAGTTAAATTTCTGAACTGAATCAATGTGAAAGAAAATAGTATCATACTACGTGGAATGTCATGAGAAAATTCTAAAAGATATTCCACTCAGCATATTAGAAACTTTTCATAATTGCATGCTTAAAAGATGACACAGGGAAGATTCTCTGCAATTATTTGATGTAACATTTTAGGACATAGCTTTATAAATATTATCAAAGGACTGAGGGCAATATTGTCTCTCAAAATATAGAAGTGTCCTCCTATGTCATTTGTTTCATGTTCATACGTCCTAATATGACAAGTGTATCTTTGGACAATAAATATGTTTTATAAATTTTAAGGTCCATTGCCTATTAATAGAAGTCCATTGGTCTTAGAAAAGTATTATAGTTTTTGGACAATCTGTATAGATTTCTAAGCAATAATGAATAGTATTTGCTCTTTGTAGAAATGTATGTATTCTTTTGTAAACTTGATCTACTATAAATAAAAATTCTTTCATAATAAGAATTTTCTCTCCAATGCTTTAGTGTTCTTTAGTCGAAAGGGAACCCAAGTAAGAAAAAATGGTTATTATATACCTAATGAGGCCCAATTTGATATATGGACGCTAAATTGGGCTAGCCTAATATGAGATAGGTTAAAGGGTTTAACTAAATTCGTTCCATCAGCTTTGAAATTTTTGGCGCATTAGTTAAGTACCTAATATTTGGTTCCAAAGCTATCACCACATTAAGGATTTGAATATCGGAAAGGGCTACCTAAGAGAAGGGCTACTTGGAGTAGAGTGAAAACTGTCGAGAAATGGCTATCTATTCCCCTAGGAAAAAAAAAATGAGGAAACCAAATGTAGCCACTTGTGTTAGGTACTTAATCAGTGCACCAAAAGCTTCAAAGATGATATAAGGAATTTAATCAAACTATTTAACTTATCCCATACAACGCTGGCTCAATTTGGTATATGGCTGGCCTAATCTAGTATCCATATACTAAATTGGACCCTATTAGGCGCACAATAAAAGTCTTAATGATGAAAAATACACTATTATACTATAATAAATATAAGGTACAATCTAATTTGTACTTCCATAAAAAATATTATATTTATAAATATCTTGATGAAATTAGAACTTAACACTAAGTAATGTTTAATTGTTATATATGAGAATTTCACATGTTATAGAACTTTTTTTTTTTTTTTTTTTTGCCCCTTAATCTACCATAGTAATGAAACTATTAGTAGGAACTAATAAGGACCAACTTGGGCTAGGGTTTGGGGGTTAACTTTGAAAGAAGGATCCAATTTAGTATATGGATACTAAATTGGGCCAACCATATACCAAATTGGGCCAACGTTGTATGGGATAAGTTAAATAGTTTGATTAAATTCGTTATATCATCTTTGAAGCTTTTGGTGCACTGATTAAGTACCTAACACAAGTGGCTACATTCGGTTTCCTCATTTTTTTTCCTAGGGGAATAGGTAGCTATTTCTCGGCAGTTTTCACTCTACTCCAGGTAGCCCTTCTCTTAGGTAGCCATTTCCGATATTCAAATCCTTGATGTGGTGACAGTTTTGGAACCAAATATTAGATACTTAACTAATGCGCCAAAATTTCGAAGCTGATGGAACGAATTTAGTCAAACCCTTTAACCTATCTCATATTAGGCTAGCCCAATTTAGCGTCCATTTAGTCAAACCCTTTAACCTATCTCATACTAAATTGGACCCTATTTGCCCATTAATCTACCATAGTAATTTCTAATTCTTTTTTTGCATTGTACGTAATAGAGAAACCCTTCTTGTTAGCCAAAGATGTACACATTATCATCAATATGTTAAAGTACTAGTCCAAGATATATATTAAGTGTTCAAATGGCCACAACACTAAATTTTGTTGTAACATGCGTAGCATCAGACTTTTTGGAGTGGGATTACCTTTACCCACTCCAACTAAATAATTGGCCATATAATGTGTTTTACCTTTTGCTGTCAATATAATCTCAATAGCATAATACCTTTTGTTATAATCCTAGAGTAGCTAATATGTTGAATTCTAGAAGGGTCTTGATTGCACAATAGGAGTTGGAGTCTTGTTGTTCTACAAGATTAATTTGTATACACATATAATATTTACACTATTAATTAATATATTTTAAAAAAAAATATGATGCCAATTATAGCGTAAATGATGATATTTAGTTGACTGTGGGTCTATAATAGATTCTATGTGACTAGTTCTTAAAGTATCTTAGACATACTTATACAAGCACATGATATGGGACTCCAATTTTGACATAAGATTTCATTTCCAATCCATTAGATTTTATATGATTGGTCCTTAAAAAGTCTTCGACAATTGCAGAGTTATGGTTCAATATTAGGGAGACAAGCATTGATATTTCACACAAAACACAATGACTTTTCCATCCATTTTACCATTAAAAATATTCTTCAATTAGGGGGGCAAAGTACTGATATTTCATACATGTAAATAGGGTTAGAGGAGAACTTCAAAAAATTGGGGGGGGGGGGGAGTGCCGATATTTCACACATGGAAAGAGGGCCACAAGGAACTTAATTTCGGCGAAATATCACCGAAATTCGCTGGTTTCGCTACTGACCGAACTGAAAGGTTGCTTTGAAATGAGATGGGCAAGATCTCGCCAATTATCTCGCCGTTTTCTGTTGTTTATCACCGAAATCAGCGATAAACACTAAACTTCGCTACTATTGGGGCCGGTGGTGGTCTCCGACTGTGCGTCACCGTGCTCGCAGCAACCATTTGTGCATATTCCTAGAGAGAGAAAGAGAAAAGGAGAGACAGAAAGCTTGCTTGAGAAAAAATAATTGCAGAGGGCTAGCCGGAGAGGTTAGAGACGAAGGACGACTGATGAAAAGTGGGAGAGAGAGAGTTAGAAAGACACAGATTTTTGTTTAAAAAATATTATTATATTATTACTTTTACATGACTAATTGATGTTTTGTACTTTTGTAAGAATTTCTTATATTATTTTTATTAACTTTTTCAATTTTACATTTATGTTACATGGATAATCGCTCCGAGACTGCAGACATTTAATAAATATATTTTCAAATTTGAAGAAAAATTTTAAACCAGGCAGCGAAATCTAGCCATATCGCCCGGTTCGCTGGGTAGCGAACCGAGCGAGATGAACGATACTTCGTTCCTTGGAGGGCCAAAGGAAATAAAATTCAAAAAATTGGAAAGAATTTGGGGTTAGGGGGACAACGGCCCCCTTTGGCTCAAGGGTAGCTCAGCCCTTGGTATTGGAAGTCCCTATATAAGGATATGATATGGACTCCAATATTGACACAAGATGAGATTTGAATTATACGAAATAAAATAAAATGACGCTATCTATATAGTGTGAATGATAATTTTCAATATGACTGTGGCTCCATAATGGATTCCATTTGGTGAGTTTCTAAAGTGTCTTGGACGTCCATATACAAGAACATGATATGGACTCCAATTTTGGCATTAGATTTCATTTTCGACACAATATATTTCATATGATTGGCTCCTAGAGAGTCTTAGAAGTTCCTATACAAAGACATAATATAGACTCTCTTTTTTTCGCTAAAAGGATCATTATATTAAGCGAAGAAGAAATATTAAAAATACATCAATTAATACCGTATAAGGAACCAACCTCCCTTACCCGCAACAACTGTTGCCCCCAATACACCCTTCCTCACTGGTTCCTGCTCATATTAGAAAACCACTAACTTATGAATCGAAATCTAGGATGTCTAGAGGCATCCACATCAAGTTCATTAAGGATTGAAGCTGACCAAGGAATGTTAATATCAGAAGTTCCTGTCCTAGCTGCCGAATTTGCCAAAAAATATGCCACTGTATTAGTTTCACGATAGCAATGTGAAATATTCCAATCTATAGTCAACAAATATTCTTATAACTCTCTCCACATATGAAAGATATACCAAGGTATTTAAATTAATATAGACTCTAATGTTAACATAAGATGAGAATTAAATTATATAAAGTAACATAAAATGATGTTGCCTGTATATGAAGGATGATTTTTAACATGACAATGGCATTGAACCTAGCTACTTTTAAATGATAGAAGAAGTTCTTTAGTTGTGGTTAGTATGCAATATGTATTTAAACCTATAAACCCTTACACTATCATTCTGATGAACTAATTTGCTAAATTTTTACTAGTTATATTGTTATAAAGACTAGTAATATTGTTTAAAGCAAGGCAAACATGCGCAATTGTTCCGGTATCGAATCCAAACTCGCCTATTTAAAACGGGGGTTGGTCCAAGTGGTAAGCAGCTTGGTTCGCTTAAGCAAGGTTCCGGTATCTAATCCTTGTGGATGCAAAAAATTCCCGCTGGGAGACTCACCCACCACAGCCAGGTGTGCGACGCGGGTCGAACCACCCGTTTATAAACCGGGGTTGGCAAACCCAAAAAATATTCCCCCACTATTTTCAATATAATGAAAATAAATACACAACAACAACTGGGAACCAAATGCTTAAATGGTAGGTGTACTTAGACTTGAACCTCCACTTAGTGAAATCCATCAAAGCTAATCAGAAGTATACAGTAGACAAGTCTTTGAACTGATAATTCTATGATGACAAGCTGGACGTATCTCACACACTTGAATTCTTCTCCAAATACTCTCCAAAAACAGACACTGATAAGGCCATGTGTCTTTATCCCGGTATCATGAGTGCCTTAGAGTCTAAGCCCAAACTCAACAGAAGCGGCCCTCACTTCATGCACTCACTTAGGTAGATCTATCAAAAGTGTCCTATAATAAACACCTCAACAAGAACTGTTATAGATCTATTAAGAGCATATAGCTCATCCTCCATCTACATTACAGGAACCAAGCACTCCTTTATGGGATGGTATATTATTAGTGCTTGCAGACCACTCCCAAGCAGTACTTTACTCATTGAACTCAAATTTGATATCTCAAGTATTGAGACGAGTTTCCTCTGTTGGTGATCTTAGGAAAGGGGCTTAAGACCCATCCCTCTTGCAGTATTTTTGACCAAATCCCTTGTAAGACCTTTTGTCAATGGATCTACCAAATTTTGACTTGATCTTACAAAATCGATGGTAATTACTCCATCAACTATCAACTGCCTTACTAAACAATGTCTAAGTCCAATATGTCTTGACTTTCCATTGTAAATCTGGCTATAGGCTCTAGCCAAGGTTGCTTCACTATCACAATGAAGCGATATTGGTGGCATGGGTTTTGGCCATATTGGAATTTCTATCAATAAATTCCTAAGCCATTCTGCTTCTTTACTACCAGAAGCTAACGCCACGAACTCGCTGCCATAGTAGAATCGAATATCTGAGGTTTGTTTCTTTGAACCCCAAGATATTGCACCCCCACTAAGAGTGAATATCCAACCACTTGTGGATGAGTAGTCTTCGCTGTCTGTTATCCAACTAGCATCTGTGAACCCTTCAAGAACAGTAGGATACCCACTGTATCTTAAGCCATAACTAGTTGTTCCCTTTAGGTATCTAAAAATTCTAAAGACAACTTTCCAATGTAGGTTACTAGGGTTACTAGTGTACCTACTAAGTTTTCCTACAGCATAGGCTATATCTGGTCTTGTACTGGTCATTGCATACATTAGACAACCAATAGCACTAGCATAGTCTGTTTGAGACACAGCTCTTCCATCATTTGGTACTAACTTGACACTGGAGTCAAAAGGTGTACTAACAGGTGAACAATCTAAGTGGTTGAATTTCTTCAACACTTTCTCAATGTAATGAGATTGTGTCAGCATTAACCCATCATCATGTTTGACTATTCTAATGCCCAAAATGACATCAGCTTCACCCATATCTTACATATCGAAACTAGCAGACAAATACTTTTTAGTAATTTCTACTTGTTCTAAATCAGTACCAAATATAAGCATGTCATCAACATATAAACAAATTATCACACCTTTTCCTCCAGAAAACTTGCTATACACACATTTGTCGGACTCATGTATTTTAAACCCATTCGACATAATTACCTCGTCCAAACTTCTCATGCCACTGTTTTGGTGCTTGTTTGAGTCCATATAGTGATTTCACTAACTTACAGGCCTTATGCTCTTGTCCTTTCACAACAAACCCTTCAGGTTGTTGCATATAAATGTCTTCATCTAATTCACCATTTAGAAATGTTGTTTTGACATCCATTTGGTGAATGACAAATTTATATATAGATGCCAATGCAACTAAAACTCGAACAGTAGCAATCCTAGCCACTGGAGCATAAGTATCAAAACAATCTATGCCCTCCTTTTGTGTGAAACCTTTTGCCACTAACCTTGCCTTAAATTTATCAATGGTTCCATCAACCCTTAATTTCCTTTTGAAAATCCACTTAAACCCTATTGTTTTAGATCCAGGGGGTAAATCAACTAGTTTCCAAGTATTATTTCCTATGATGGAGTCCATTTCATCATTTATGGCCACTTTCCAGAAAGCAGCATCCTGTGACTTCATAGCTTCCTCATATGTTTTAGGATCTGTCTCTACATTTAAAGACAATAAGGTTTGATTACTCTGAATTTCTCTAGTACCTTCAACTAGATACATAAAGAAATCTGGGCCAAAAGATTTTTCAGTCCTTTGCCTTTTGCTTCTCCTTGGTTCTACACTAGGTGTTTGAGACTCTTCATTTATATCTCTCACAGTTAAAGAACTAGTGGTCCTAGGGATAGAAGAGAATCTGGTTTCATCAAAAATAGCATCTCTTGACTCAATAATAGTGTTCAACTCTATTGAGTCATTAGGTTCAATAACCATGAACCTATATGCTATCCTAAGAAAATGCACTCAACACCTCTTTCACCTAGTTTCTTCCTTTTTGGTTCTGGGATTTTCACAATAGCTCTACAGCCCCAAATCCTAAGGTACACCAAATTTGGTTTTCGCTTCTTCCAAAGTTCATATGGGATCTTTGGGCTCTTCTTGAAAGGAACTCTGTTTAGTATATGGCAGGCTATTAATAATGCTTCACCCCAGAAACCACTACTTAAACCAGAATAGGACATCATAGAATTCACCATTTCCATTAAAGTCCTATTTTTCCTTTCTGCCACGCCATTTTGCTGAGGAGAATAAGGTGCTGTAACCTCATGTACTATGCCCACAGTTTCAAAGTATACAGGGTCATAGTATTCCCCACCCCTATCACTTCTAAGACATTTGATTGTTGTCTTACAAAAATTCTCAGACTCACTTTTAAATATTTTAAAATATTTCAAAACTTCATCTTTGGTATTCAAGAGATATACATAACAGAATTTGGAACAATCATCAATAAATGTTACAAAATATTTCTTTCCTCCTCGAGTAGGGGTACTGTGGAGATCATAAACGTCACTATGTACAAAATCTAGAATGTTAGAATCTCTATTCACATTAGGAAAAGGCTTCCTAGTAATCTTAGTCAGCATGCACGTTTTGCAATTATCTACATCATGATTAACTCTAGGAAGCAAGTCTAGTTTAACCATATCATTCATTTTATGAAAATTCACATGTCCTAAACGACCATGCCATAAAGAAAATGAACCAAGCATGTAAGCAGAATTATTCACTTTATTCATTGAAATAGGAACAACATTTAACTTAAACATACCCTCATACATATATCCTTTCCCCACAAAGAAACCACCCTTGGTCAGAATAAATTTATCTGACTCAAATACAAGTTTGAACCCAAATTTACTTAAAAGACTTGCAGACACAAGGTTCTTCCTAACTTCTGGGACATGATAAACATCTGTCAGAGTGAGGGTTTTTCCAGAAGTGAACTCAAGTTTCACTTTCCCTTTTCCTTTCACTGTAGCAGTGGATGCATTTCCCATGTAGAGAATACTCCCATCTTCTTCTGACTTATACTCAGAAAAGAAACTTCTGTCATTACAGACATGTCTGGTAGCACCAGAGTCGACCCACCAGGAAGTATCAACACCAAGAACATTGGCTTCAGAAATCATAGCCACCAGGTTCTCCTTATGGTTGTTCTTGTCATCTGATTTATCTGACTTCTTTTTCAGAAGCCGACATTCCTTCTTGATATGACCCATTTTGCCACAATGATAACAAGGACCCTTTTTCTTCGGATCAAACTTCTGCTTCTTGTAAGAATTAGAACTTGAGCTCCCCTTCCTCTTCATTTTACCTTTGTCAGAGTCTTTCTTCTCTTTAGGGTCTTTGCCTTCCTCCACTACAAGAACTTTAGAGGTATCAGTTCCATCACGGATTCTGTCCTCTTCTTCAATTTGCATATCACTCTCTAGTTCTGCAAGAGTGACATCTTCCTTCTTGTGCTTCAGACTTTTCCTATAGTCTTTCCAGGAGGGAGGCAGCTTGTCTAAAATGGCTGAGACAACAATGCTTTCATCCATTTTCATACCATGTTGGGAAAATTGATTGAGGATTTGTTTTATTTCAAAAAATTGTTCCATCACTTTTCTATTATCTACCATAGTGTATCGAAAGAACTTACTTGCAAGGAACTTCTTGCTTGTTGCATCTTCCACTAGATAGGTGTTCTACAAAGCATCCCATATTTCTTTTGCAGACTGCTTCTCATGGTGCATGTCAAACTGAGTGTCAGACAGCGAATTGCAAATATGACCTTTGCAACAGTAGTCATCAGTCTCCCACTTCTGCCTGTTTCGCGTCTCTGCGACCGTTTCATTCTCCTTCTCTTCTGGTTTGGGTGTCGTCAGTACATACACCACACTTAATTGACTCAACAGGAAATGCATCTTCTTCTGCCAGCGCTTGAAGTTAGTTCCATCAAAACGATCCAACTTGATGATATCCATCGCAAGTTGCTTCAGTGATTGTGCCATCTCAAACAAGAAATTACGTCTTAAGATTGTTAAAGAAATGAAAAATGATCACAGTATTTGAGCTGGAACTTCTAGGCGCGTTACAACGTCGCTTTCCTTAAGACGTAATTCGCCCTCACACCAAGGTGCTATGAGGTATTGCGAATCGTCCCCCAGGATACAAAGAAGCCCAACTTCGAGTTGAATCTCTTGAGTTTTGCTGAGCACTCGCAAAACTTAAGAACAGAGAAGACTTCGGGATTTTCTCTCTTGTTCTGCTGTTGTGAAGCTAGACGTATATATAGGCATTGAGGTGCCTCTACTGAATAGTTCATGACTCTGTTCGTATGGGTGCACCTCTCTGTAGGGATACGAATGCTGACGTTCAGATATGAGCCGTCGGATCGTTCGGCCGCACGATCTAACAGTCCATATTGAACCATCAAAACAATATTTATGGATCTACTTCCATCGCCCTAGATCTACCGTTGATCACGACACACGGTTTAGATCTGATCTGATCTCGCTCGAAGCGTGCTAAGTGCTAAGTGCTAAGTGCGTGCGCCACAAACGTCCACAGCCCACGCCGCGCGTGCACGTGCGCGCTCGGACGGTATACCGTCCTCACTCATACATTGCACACACACTGGCGTGTCTCATTATTATAAGTTAGAGTTAATAGGTGGTACCTATTAATTAACCCTGGATTCCGACACCTCGGTTTCCAATGTGGGACTATATAATAATACACTTTCCTAAAATAAATAAAGGAAAGTTTTCCGCACTTACAGATCCAATAAAATGAAACATATTTTATTATATTAAAAATAATACAACAAAAATATCAATTATAAAGGGGGGGGGGGGGGGGAAAAAACCAAAAAAACAACAAGAGTGCGGTGAAATTTTCCTAACTAAAAAAAAATAAAAAAAAAGTTTTTGTTTTTTAAAAAAAAATAATAAAAAAAAAAAAAAAAAAAAAAAAAATATATATTTTATAATTTTTTTTTTTCTCCCGCCGGCGTTGTGTAAGAGGGAGCCCCAAAAAATTTTTTTTTTTTAAAAAAAAAATATTTTTATTTATAAAAAATAAAAAAAATAAACCTCCCCCTTTTTTTTTTTTTTTTTTTTCCCGTGTGTGGGGAGGAGGAAGGGGGATTTTTTAAAAAGAGAGAGAGAAAAAAAAAAAAAAAAAAAAAAAAAAAAAGAAAAGGAGAAAAGAGAGAAGAGAAAAAAAAAAAAAAAAAAAAAAAAAAAAGAGAGGGGGCAGGGGGTCCTGCGAGAGAGAAAGAAGACAGAGAAAGCGAGAGAGAGAGGGATCAGAGGGAGCCGGAGGCATCCTGCATGATGCGTTCTCTTCTTCTCTTCCGGCATCCAACAGCAGTAGCAGTTGCCACCGGTGAAGAAATCGTCGATTTTTTCCCGATATTTCGTTGGTTTGTCGATTTTTCGGTGAGTTTTCACCGACTTTTAGTTGATGTCGTTTCGACTATAGGTTTCATATCGCCTATGAACGACATGACGTTTTTTCGCCGAAATGTTGCGACATTTCGACGACATAATGTACATTGGACTTCAAAGTTTAAATCGAATTTGAACATACTATTTAATGATGATCTAATAATCATCTAATAGATTTTATTAAGAACACAATCAAATCTATGTCACAAGGGCATGCAACACCAACAAAGTCAAGATTTAGTGAAATGATGACCAAATTGTGTTTGATTTGCCCCCAACTACCAAGAGATAATTCATGTAATATTATATGAAAATTTTCAGCTATTTTTGCAAGTATTTGAAACATTCAATCATTACAAGGGGAAAATGATCATTTTTTTGTGGTAAATGAATGATCATTTTATATAATGCAAAATCCTACATGCTAAGCTTATTTGTTATGGAGAACTACGCATGAAGCTCTTAGATTAGGGGATATTTTATTTTTTAGAAAATGTGCATTTTCGTCTCTTTATCTTATTTGTGCTTTAAGAAATGAATCATTTATTTGTACATTTTTCTATTGTAAATATGCATAAGAGTGTTGGACATATTCCCCCCTTAGAATTAATACATCACATTTGATAGGAGAAACCTTATTTGATTGGATAACTTTCTTAAATGTTTTTTCAAAAACCATGTAAATATGTACATATTCTATGGAGCTCTCTGCTTTATTGTATTTGGAAAGCACAAAATGATGCTCTCTTCTGGGTTTATCTCATTATTTTAAGAGTATTTTTGAACTTTTCATTTTTATTAATTGGTGAGATACAATCTATTGATCAACCCCTAATGACCAAGGTCAATATACCCCTCTTGGAGTGACAACATCTTCATTGGACAAGGACAATTTATGCTCCATATAGATGGTGCATGGAGTGTTGGTGACAGCAAAGGTGGTAGGGGATGCTTATCATGGGATTTCTTAGGCACATTCATTGCTGCTCAAGCTTCATATAGTTGGGGCTCTTCAATGACGGCAATGGAAATACAAGCAATTAGGGATGGGTTGAAGCTGCCTTGATGTCTCCAAACCTCAAAAATCATGATTCACTCTGACATCAAATCATGATTTTTGCTCTTCTAAATATAGGCTAGCAACTAGATTGGCTCTCTTCAATTTGCTTAAGGAAGTTCAAAAGATGGAACACCCTTTTAACTCTATAGTTTTTAAATAGATTTCTAGATCTCACAATAGTTTTGTTGATTACATAGCTAGGGGTGCAAAACAGTTTTGTTTAAAAGAAAGGGAGTGGGAGGATTAAAGTACCCCCACTAGCATTCATATAGTAGACGATAAAGTGATCAATGGAGCCTCAGATGAAAACATTTTTTTTGGTTATCATTGAATCAGTTACAAGGACATAGGCCAAGGATGGGAGGGGGGAGGAGGAGATGTGGAAGGACAAATCGAAGTTCGAACCTAAGACTTTTTTGGTCTTACTGCCTCTACATAAGAGGCTGCCACCACTATACTAGAAGCACATCCATTAACGAGAACATTGACAATGTTAAAACCAATATGTAATTGGTTTTATGAAGCTCGTGTTCTTGACCCTGGTGTTTCTTGTTTCATTAGTTACGCCCTATGTTGCCACATTCTCCCTTTTAAAAGCGAAAAATATGAACTTTTCAATCAATGACCACCTTGTACTTAGGATTTTTTCTTTAGATTTCACATAATTTTGCATTTCAAGAATTTTGAAATTTCATGAGAGGAAGAGCTAGGTGATAGTCCACTACTTTGAGGGAATATATGAGATTTATTTTTTAGATTTCAAATATTTCCACATTTGAAGAATTTTAAAATTTCATGAGAAGAGAGCTAGGTGACAGTCCACAACTTTGAGGGAATATCTGAAAATTAATCTTTGAATAGATGGACTTGAGTAACTATATATAGAGAAATTATACAAATTCTATCCTTAGTTATTCAGTTTTACCTTGATTTACAATCAAAAGTTAAAACCTTTTGATTTGAGAAGGAATATAAGATTTTTTTACATGAACCCCCTTTGTTTCAATTGGAAATTCGGCGCACCCCCCCTCAAAATTGAAACCTTATAAAGCCCTCCTCCAAATTTACCACTTTCAGGTTTCCATTAGTTTCAAAACAATTTTACTCTCACTTGATAAATTTATTTGAAATCCTAAATAATATTTGTAAGAATTTTTTTACATGAGCCTCCCTTTGTTTTCAATGGAAATATGACGCACTCTTCCAAAATCAAAACCTTAAAAAGCACCCTTCACACTTCTCACCATCAGTGAATGTATGTAGTTAACTAATGAAAGTCAAATTAATTTGTTAATATGATCATATTGACCTAAAGTGATAAAATGATCATGCAAGAGTTTTTTTTAATTGGAGGAAATTTCAGTCATTTAATCTAAAGTAATGTGGTGATATTAGTAATACTTTTAGTATTTTTAAATAAATATTAAAAATATTAGAGCAAATTACACGGCACCCACTATATTTGGGGCCAAACTCTTGACCACCCATTATTGCCTCATAAATTACATGGAACCCACAAATAATTACAAGTTACTCACAGTTAACTTTACTGTTAAAATAAATTATGAAATTATCCAAATGCCTTTAATGATCCAACCCAACAATCCCTTCACCCATCTTCTACCTCTTTCTGGTGAGGGTTCAGTGAGAGTTTTAGTTAAATGGCTAAAGCGCAATGTTTCTGGTGTTCTCCTCCTTATCGGCCCAACAGCCTTTCTTGATCAACTATTGGGTTCAAAGAGAATTAAAGCACCCTGGGAAGGTTTGTCCTGAAAGTTTAGAATTGTGTCGTTGGTTACCTATGGTATGCAGACTCAATTTTTGCTTCACAAAGTATGGATACCTAGATGAACCTCATTCCAAAAAAAAAAGTATGGATACCTACAGAAGACATAAATGCACCTCAAAAGACGAAGGTTGATTTTAGAAATTTTACCTGCAAAATTAAGGGCATTTTGATTAAGCACCGCACGAGGGGCTAGGTACAACCATTTACCCTTCAGTGGTGAAGTATTATTATTATTATTATTATTATCACAGGTGCACTTGCAGGCTTTTTACAATCTCAAAGAAGGAAATGGTGCCATGTTTAGGAAAACAATTGCTCTGATAGCAGATAATAAAATTCAAAAAAAAATTGTGTTGAAAAGACTCAAAAAACTTCAAGATAATTAATAGAGAAAGAGGTAAAGGGAAGCCACAGCCCATTTCGGCACAGAGGCTTGCCGCCACTCTTTGTGGGGGGGAGAGAGAGAGGGATTTTCTGGCAGGGACAGTGAGGGTGGTGTTGCCGGCAAGGGAGGGCTGGGTTGGTTTCCGACGGTGGTGGTCCAGTGAGGTGTAGGTAGAAGATGGAAGAATCCCTTCACCCACCTAAGGGTTGGTTATTAGAGAATTTAAATATGGGTAGATTGGTCATTATACCAAAATGACAAATTTTAAATACTTCAAATAAAAGTAAAGGCATCTGGGTAATTTCATAATATATTTTAATAACAATATTAAATATGGGTAACTTGTAATTTACATGTAAGTGCCATGTAATTTATGAGGCAATAGTAGATGGTCATTTTGATTTTAGAAAGGTGTGGAGTGTTTCCAATAGAAATTGATAAGGCTCATATAAAACATATTAAATAAATTTATTAAATGTGGATAAAGTTGTAAAATCAAAGTTAAAACTAATAGAAACCTAATGGAGTTAAATGTGGAGAGGTGTTTTGTAAGGTTTCCATTTTGAAGGGGTGCCGAATTTCTAAAGAAAATGGAAGGGGCAAAATTCAAAAAAAAAATTACATCTTAGAATTGAATTTTAAACATCACACAACCATAATCACCAAAAAAAGAAAAAGTCATTTTCCTTTCTAAATCAATTTTGCTTCCATTGCCTTCCTTTCCTTGTAATCAAGATGGAGACTATTAAATATGATGTAATAAGTGCCATAGAGCCAGTGACTCAAAACATAAAAACATAAGGTGATGGTAGCAATAATTTTATTTTACAAATAAAGACCGGCTGCTATGATCAATTAAAATTAAACCCAACTCAACTCAACCACTGTGATTCATCAAGGCCTTCCAATTCTCAATGAAGAATCAATGCCTTTGGCATCACCAGCAAGGAGCCTTGCAATCTGCAACTGGGTATTTGCAATAATCTCAGTTCGCTTGAGATCCATCTCTCCCTTCTTGGCTTCAACTTCAGCTCTCATTCTTTCTAGTTCTTTCATTGTTTCCATCCTTGCCTGCTCTGACCTCACTACCACTTCAGCCAACCACCTGACACTCTGAGCCACCTCCCAGTCTCCTCTCATTCTGCTCTTCTTCCTCTTCATTCTCATCTTCAATTTCTTGGATCTCATCTTCTCCCTTTGATCATTAGAGACTGGTGGTGTGCTGCTATCCATCTCCATAGGAGTCTTGTCTGATCCATGCTCCATTAACTTAACTCCAACCCCATCTTCCTGTCAAGGAAAAACAAGAATTAATGAACATGAAGAAGATCAAAATCAAACAATTGAAATCTTTAATGATAAGGGGTCTGACAAACCTTGGAGCCTGGTTCAAGCCCATTGGATTCATGAGAGTCTTCTTGTTGGGTGCCAAGAGGTGGTGGAGGAGGATGAGGTGGTGGTGCCGGAGGTGCCGGTGCCGGAGAAGGTGGTGGTGGAAGTTGTTCAATTAGTAGCAGAGGATGAGGAGGATTAGGAGGAGAACGAGGAGTTTGATGAGTACCACCACGAAGTAAGAGATCAAGACGATGGAAAAGAGGCCATGAAGAAGTTTCTACAGTGGCTGATTCCGATCTATATCGTTTCTTCATGGACTCAATTTTGTTCTTACACTGTGTTTGTGTCTTTGGTGTCTTAGTTGAATTAGCTCTTTCTGAGACATGACGAGCAACATCTTCCCAATCTTGACCCTTGAGCTTAGCTCGATTTCGAAGAACCCATTTCGATTCATAAGCATCAAGAAGACTGGAGACGGCGCCTTCGCTCCATTCATCTCTCTTCAACCTATCAACACCACCAGAACCACCACCAACAGCACCAGCACCAGCACCAGCACCAGCACCAGCAGCAACACCAGCAGGAGAAACACTAGAAGCAAGAAGAGGTGGTTTTGATCTCAAGGGTTCTTCCTTGATGAAGTTATTGTTAGAAGAGGGGAGAGATGGTGTAACTTGGTTAGGTTGTTTTTCCATCACTCCCCATTCTATAAAATCTACCTGTTTGCAGCTAACATGGATAAGATATTCAAACTCCAAAGAAAGCTTAAAGAAGATGATGGCACGGAGAAGAGAAATGGTAACTGGGTAACTCTAATAAATGAAGCTGAACCAAAACAAAAAGAAAAGGTAACCACTAGCATTAGCATTACAAGCAAGAGAGAAAAAGAGCTCTCCCACACAAAAACACACACGCTGACACTATTGATAGTGGCCAACCATGGTGGACTCTTTGTCAATGAGTTAATGATTTTAATCTCTCTCTCTCCTCTCTCTCTCTAAATGTTTAGATGTTGCTATTTGTTGTTGTCCTCTGATGGTGTTTCTTAGGGTTTGGGTTTGGTTTTTTGTGGTTGGGTATTTGGCCGTTAGCGTGGATATGAAGCTAATCAAGACGTCCACCACGGTGGTCGGTCACGTGGAGCTGCCACCCACCCCCACTGATCTCCACCACCCAAAAACGCTGCCGTCACTCAACTTAGCTGCCCTCTCTCTCTCTTCTCTCCTTTTTATTTTCTCTCTTTTTCTCTTCACCTTTTTACTCCTCCTTTCTCTGTTTGGATTCCTGACCCCTAAGGGTCAAGCCTTTTTCAACTGTAACTTTTAGTTAGTGTTGGAACTTTGTCATGTTGTGCTGAGGTTGTCCAAAGTCCTGCCCAAATCCAGGCTCTAACAGGAGTAATTACTGGCTACGATATAAGGAAAATTAGTGACATATCCACAGGTCCGGACTGTTGGAGCAACGACAAGAGCTTGATCCTACAGGTAGTAAATGCAAAGAATTCGAATCCTCTCCGTCTCGCATTGCCTTTCGTTTTGTCCGTCAAATTATTAAACCGCGGACGCGTGGATGGAGATGAAATCATTGAAACAAAATCAGTCCGTTTTCAAAAGGTGTGATTCCTCTTCATTTAACAACTATCATCTTCTCCGTCCAAATGAGATGGACAGGACAGATGAGAGGCTTATAAGGAAAGCATCTAAGTCCAAAAAGAACAAATGCCAATGCTTCTTCACATGTAAGGTGAATGGATTTTTTTTAGGGTTATTATTGTTTCTTTCATTGAGAGTATATCCTTTGGATAGGGAACTAATCTAATCAGGTGCCTTCTCAAGGGAGTTCTGATTTGATTCTTTTACTTTCAGAGGTCAAATGTCTATTAGAAAAATGGGGAAACAATGCTAACTACCGATCAATTTTTCAAATATGATTCTGATTCCAATTGTTCGATTTGTTTGAAAACAACTAGGAATTGATTTTATTCTGATTAATTGGTTGGACTCAAGAAGAGTAGAATTTCTGTTCTTATTCGAGTTGCCCTATAATTGCTGAAATTGAATAGAAATTGGTAGAGTGGAGGATATGCAAAAAAGGTTCTCTGAACCACCAGTGGAGGATATGCTAGCAGGATTGATCACTCTATCATATCAGATACATTGATGATTGATGTGCCCCATCTATGGATTTACTCATAGAGCCTTTTTCATAAATGTTAATGAATTCTAGAGCCAACTAAACTGTTTGTTTGGTGAAAAAAAGGCATCTGTAGAGGAATCCAATTAAACTCTATTAATGATGTGTAAAATAATTTAGAAGAAAAAATTCCTTTTACACTGTAATATGGTGTTAACGTCAATTTTGATTCTCTACTCGTAAGTGTAGAAGATCGTGATTTCCTTACACGTTTTTCATCACACATTAAGAAGAGAAACCCACCTCTAAATACTGACAATTGGACCAGAGACAGATCCCTCTTCTAGATATGTGAATAAGAGAGTACAGTCCTCTATGCAATAAACATACGGAAAAGAAGTAACTTTCGGTGAAAATTTTCCTCCATGGTGGAAGAAGAAAAATCTCTATCTGAAAATCGTAAATGATCCTCCTTATAATTTAAGGTTGAAAGTTCTGAAAGTGCTCTTTATTTTGATGTCGGTCGGTCTCCACTAATGGCGATAGAAGAACTCAAATTTTGATTAGCGAAAAAATATAGGTGGTTTATAGGTACTTGGACATTCTCTCCTTAATGGTTAGTGATGTGATCTCAAATGCTTATGTATGAAAGGACAAATAGAACCCAATTAGGGTTTCTACAACTGCAACATTTTAGAGATGATAAGAAGAGGGTTTTACATATGAACCACTCACTCTTTATCTCCCCACCATCTCTTTCCATGTGTAGAATCAAAATGAAAGGATGCCTTCCTACCCCCAACAAAGATAAAGTTTATTTCCTTTCAGAAACCAATTGGTGGGAGCATCTATGGATCCCAAATGATAAAGTACTTCTCCAGTGGTCCACAGAATTAATGAAAAGAACAATAATTGAATACACACTCATAAGAATTATTATTAACTTGTGAATTATTTAGTTGACACTAAGCATCCATTAAAACCCTATTCTCTAAAGCATTCCCTTAGCAGATAACCCTAGTCATGGACCTCATGGCAAGTCTAGAAACTCTGTTTTGATTGGAAAGAGTTTTTGATGGAGGATTTCCTTTAATTTCAAGTTCTTTTTTTTTTCTTTCTTTTTTCCACTTTTGTTTACATGTCTACTCATGATTGCTCCTACTTACCTACCAAGAGAATATTAGTGCTTCAATTGGTTAAAAGGAAAATAAAATGCAACTTTGATGTGCATAGCTACGGTCTTGGTAGTTTTGGAATATATATGCTCCAGCTTTGCCTGATTACAATACAAGTTTTATCTTAAATTTTTTATTTGTTTGTTTGTTTGATGGTTCAGTTTCTTTCGTACCATTTTTAGTCCCACATAGCTGCATGGTTCATGACTACTAAGAAGAGACAAGATATCCTTAGGTGTGTGTTTTTTATTGCTTTATAGGTCACATGGCACTTCATTGGTAGTAGTTCAAACCTTACTGACATGATAAGACATGATAATGGAAGTTGACAGAAGAGACTCATCGGTACTGACAAATAGCTGGGCGGTTGACAATGACCAATGCCTCTTAGTGAAAAGGTCAGTATTCGATTCTCTTTGGTCGTACATGTACTAGCCCTCCTCCACTCTCCCCATCCCCTATATATATAACACTGCCAGATCCAAAAGAAAAGAAAGTTGCACTAAGGGAATTGTCTTGTCACTTTTTTTCAGGTAAAGAGCCAAGAGGGTGTAAGTTTCATTAACATAAGAGATTTAAATGTCATTCAGCTAGCCAAGAGGGGAGGTATTCTGTCAATTACCTCTTTCTCTAAAGTTGCTCTATAGCATTTTCAATTCAATTAGTTGTGATAAGTCTAAAGTCTTATTATCATTGGTAGGTTTTGTATAAGAACTGCTTCCTATGTAAGGGGGTTTCACTTGAAAGTTATGATCATTACCAAGGAACACCTTTTTTTTCACCCAACACGAGAAAATGAAGAATTAGGATCCTCTACTCGTGTGCTCGCCTTATAATTCACAACATATTTTAGAATAGATCTACATCTAAAGACCCCCTCCTAAAGATGTAATGGAAAGGTGAGGAAAATACAAATACTTTACCTTTATATAGAAGATATTGACCCAAAAAGAAAAGGGTAAATATCACTTACCTCCCCTCTTAGCTGGACAAATAGCACTTACACCCCCTCTTAATTGGATAATATCACTTACCTCCCCTCTTACCTAGCAAACATATCAAACACCTCCCCTTTGTTAACTTTCTCGGTTAAATTAAACTTGTACCATTAAATATTTTTCTAACACCCCAAAATATCCTTGGTTAAAAAAATATTTTTTATTTTAAACCCTATATTACCTTAATCACCCTAGTAGTTAAAATATTAAATTACCCTCAATTAAAATAATTGTTAGAAATCAAAACATCATAGCAAAAACCTAAATTATCTTTAATTACTAAAAGCCCAACATACCTTTTTTTTTTTAAAAAAATTATCAAACAATTAAAAAAACCCAAAATAGTAGTATGCGTTTAATTTTATCAATATACCCTTTGTTTTTTAATTGCATTTTTAATTTTACTTGATTCTAATACATGTTTTTAAATTGTTTCATAATTTTATTATTTTTTTAAAAGGGTATGTTGGGCTTTTAATAATTAAAGATAATTTAAGTTTTAACTATAGTGTTTTGGTTTTTAATAATTATTTTAATTAAGAGTAATTTAGTAGTTTAACTTTTTAGCCAAGGGTATTTTGGGGTTTTAGAAAAATATTTAACGGTAAAAGTTAAATTTAACCGAAAAAGTTAGCAGAGGGGAAGTGTTTGATATATTTGCTAGGTAAGAGGGGAGGTAAGTGATATTATCCAACTAAGAGGGGGTGTAAATGCTATTTGTTCAGCTAAGAGGGGAGGTAAGTGATATTTACCCAAAAAGAAAAAGATGTTTTTTTACAAAAACAGGGCCAAGAGACCCACAAACAACCCAAAGAAACTGAACCGAGCAAGCCACCAAGTCCACCTAAAGGAGTTTCAACTTCCACTCGCCAGGACAGAAAAACACCAAAGGGAAAGGGGTTTTGTAAATTGGCATGTCTTACTATCAATAACATTTTTTACCATTTTTATATATTGTGCAACCAGTGATTGCAATTAGGACTGCAATAGGGTTGGGTTGCTGGGCTTCTTGATCTTGACCTTAACCTTGAATGTTAGCCTAACTCGCTATGACCATTATTTTTGGATGAATTTAACCCTAACCTTAGTGGGTTAAATCAGGGCAGACCAGAGCAAATATTCAATCATGACCTTGACCTTAACCACAAAACAGTAAAACAATTCATAAATTCAATATAGTCACCCTAAATTTACCAACAAAATACCAAACTCTTATTTGATCTGGACATCAATGACTTAGTCTCACTTTAACCTGGTCTAAATGACACCAGGTTATTCATCAATGGCAGCTCACCTCTATCTTTCTTTTTAATCACCTTAAAACATAATTCAACAACTAACTAATATGAGGTCTAACCATGAGAGATCTCAAACCAAAAGCCCCAAGTTTGATAATTACTGAAAGCTCCCATTTTGGCAATGTTTGGTATCTGAGAAAAAAGAAAAAACATAGTGACATAATCATTCTTTCATGTATCACCCTCTCTTTCCACATTCAAAGATCCAACATTTTCCTTTTCCTTTTGACACCATGTAAAATCCTCTGCCCCATACTAACAAGTATCAACCCCATTAATCTTGTTGAGTTGTGCTCTGTGAAATAAGGACTTTTAAGGTTAAGGTAAAAAGAAAAACTACAACTGTAAAATAGAATGCTTCCAGCAGCTTTTGTCAGGTTTGCAGATGCCAATTTAGTTTGGGCATGAGTTCTGTCATAATAAAAACTCTGGAGGAGAAGCCCAAGCAAGTTAAATAAATGCTCTTACTAGTTGAACCTGAAACGCAAACTTGGAAATCAAGCCACAAAATTCTTTTCCAAATAGCATAAAACTGAGATAGGGTACACACTTGATCAAGCCATCGTGCTTGGTTGACTAGCTTTGCTTTTCCGGTTCCATATTGGAGTGGTCTCAATAAGTGTATGTGGTACAAGCCGACGTTCCCTCTTTGAGAGTTTGCGGAAATTGCTGACCCTCAATCTGGCTATCTCAGCCTCCTCTTCAGGAGTCATCTCCCTCACTACCACTGTCAACCTACACTCCGGTCTGACTTTAATTCCAGATCTGCCTTTTGAATGGTATGACACTCTCTTTTTAAAGAATCCCTTCCCAACAAATGCCTCAGCTGCGAAAAGAAACACAAGAATCAGTACCCTAGTCCTATATCTATAGAAGAAGATTTGGATTAGTTAATAGTTACCAACAAGAAGACGGTCTGGGTCTAATCCATGATTATGGGTTGCATTTGCACGGGCTGAGTGGATAACCTACACCACAACAAAACAAAGTCAGAGAAGGAACACGTATGAAGGAAGAGCACTTAACAGTTAACCCCACCCCACCCCCCACCCCAAAAAATCAAGGGTAAAAGAAGAATGTGAAAGCCGTTGCTATACTTGATACACAGTCTGTGTAGCACGTTTGATTGTTACTTGCAACTGCAACAATGCATCTTCAACACGCATCCCACGAACCAATGCAGCTACCAAATTAACCTTCTTGGGACTCTAAACCAAACAACAGTGAATATCAGGAAGCAGCCAAACAAGCATTCCAATCAACATAGTATCTGATTTATTTTAATCTTCTATGCCATATGAAAACTATCAAAAGCAACAACTGCCACCCAAAAGAAAAAATGAAACAGCCTAGTCCAGTTGGTGAGTCATGGTATTCTAGAAGTACATCCTCACCCAGCGGCCTTGACTTTGAACGTCCTGGCTATAACCTTCTCCCCACCATAACCTAATTTCAAATAGCATCAAGAGCCTCCAGTGACAGCAAACCCAAAAATCAAAGGAGAAAAACAATCCTCCAAAAGTAAACCCATAAATAAAAAAATTATCACTATGCTCCCTATGTGGTGGTGAGAATCGTTCCTCGATTGAAGTTGGATCAGCACCCACTCCTTATTGACTTATCTCCTTGCATAGGAGTGTATAGGAAGCATCCATTTAGGATGGAGGCTATGTGGTTTAGACAAAACAAGCTTCAGATCACTGTTAAGTACTAAAGAATGGGTGGAATGGAAATCTGAAGCTTTTGATGGCTCTGAGCATGCTTTAGGATCAACTGGTTCAGTGAAATAGAGCCTGCTTTGGTCACTTGGAAGTTTCCAAAAGAAGGTTATATGCTAGATTAGGTGGCATCCAGAAGAGCCTTGCTTCTGGCACTTATAATCCCTTACCCAATTGGAGCAGGACTAGAGGGTGGAATTGGAGAAAATTCATATGAGAGAGAAGATCCAATGGACTCAGAAATCAAGGAAGGAGTGGATGACCCAGAGGGACCATAATATTAAACATTTTCACCTCTCCACCATTGCAACAAAGAGGAGGAATAGAATTGAAGGCCTTCGGGATGCAAATGGGAGCTGGTTGAACAATCGAGAAGATTTAAAGCACATGACTAGCTTTTTTAAAGCCTTGTTCACTGATTCTGAAACTTCTACTAGTATGCTGTATCTTCTCATAGTTTCATTGTTTGGATTCTAGTTGGTTGTCTTCTCTTACAGTTGGAGTTACAAAGAGGAGGTACACAAGGTTATCAAGCAGTTTTGGTCCTCGGAAGGCACCGGGTCTGGATGGGTTCCCTGCAGCCTTCTATCAGCACTCTTGGGACATCACAGGAAGCTTAATCATGAGAATGGTCCAGCAAGCTTTTTCAAGGCTGATGGATGAGAAGTTGAATGATACTCTTATCTCCTTAATTCCTAGAGTGGAAGAGCCAGACCGCATCACACAGTTTCAACCGATTTCTCTCTACAATGTCAACTTTAAGATCATCATGAAGGTGATCACTAACAGGCTCAAGGGGATCATGCCCAGTTTAGTATCGCCCAATCAGGTCAGTTTTGTGCTAGGCCCTCACATCCAGGAGAACATCATCATAGCACAGGAGGTATTACATTCAATGAGAAGGACAACGGGGAAAAAGGATTCATGGCAATCAAAATTGACTTGGAGAAGGTGTATGACAGAGTTAAATGGGAGTTCATCAGTGAAACTCTCCACTTAGTAGGTATTCCAGACCTTTTGATTAATGTGATGATGAGATTGTGTATTACAACTTCTACCTTGAGCATTCTTTGCAATGGGGAGGTGACTGAGAGCTTTCGCCCTTTGAGAGGTATTCAACAGGGCCCCCCCTCTCTCCCTATATTTATGTGCTCTGTATGAGTATTGCATCTAGGATGCAGGTTACCAGTAGGGATCAGAAACCTATTCGAGTTGGAAGGAGTGTACCAAGCATCCTTCATCTTATGTTTGCAAATGAAGTGTTTTTGTTTGCAGAAGCCTCGTTGGAACAAATGACCATGGCGTGGGACAACATGAATATTTTTGTGGTGCTTCTAACGGCCAATTGAGTACAGCAAAAACAAAAATCTTCTCTCAAAGACTCTTGATCGGCAAAAAAGGAGAGAGATTACCCAAGCTAGTGGCTTTGCAGAAACCATGAATAGGGAACTACCTTAGTGTCCCTTTTGGAGTGGGAGAGTTAACAATGGTTATACTACTACCAAGGTGAAGGATCAATTAGCTAGTTGGAAGGCGAACTCCCTCTCCTTTTAGCTGGTAGCGCCACTAATGCATCCAGCCCTCAGCCAGCCCAAAAGAGCCAAGAAAGGGGCCCAAGTCCATTCGGAAGTTGGGCTAAACAAAAGGGGGCCGACTTCTATCCAAGGGTAGAATGCAAGGTTGTCAAGGCAGCAAGGCAACCAAAGCGATTGCGGCTCCACCTAGGCGATTAGGTGACAAAGCAGCGCCAAGGTGGCAATAAGGTGACCGAAGCGGTTGAATAAAAAAATTTCAATACAACTACTTTTTAATATAACTACTTTCTAAAATAAGCTAAACAAACATTAAATAGTCACATTCAATAAATAAAAAATAAATAAATAAAAACATTAAAGAATCATAGATGAAAAATTATCCAAAAAAATAACACAAACATAAATTCATCTCATCAAGCATCATAACAATGACTATGTACTATCAGGGCCAACACGATAAATTAATAGATCTCATTATTCCTATTTCCAGTCATTGTCCATTTAATGATTCATTGATTCTCGATGTTGAGTATGGCACATGCCTCACATTCTTTTGCCGACAGGCACAGGGGTCCCATTCGGAGTTCCTTTGCAATTTGTGCCTCGAATAACTAAGCTATTAAATTTATATACGGCTTTATAGAATAAATTTTGATTAAAAAAAATATTATGTACAAAAGTCAAAAAAGCAGTTGCTTTAGTGTCTAGGTGGTAATATGGCGCACAAGACGACAAAGCGGTAGCGATTAGGCGAAAAAGTAGAAAAAAACAGCAAGCCAATTAAGCGGTTCAAAACAAGGCGGTTGAAAAACTGCCTAGGCGGACGCTATGACAACACTGGTAGAATGATCATTTTCCTACCCCTGGATCGAGTCATATTTGGTTGACCAAGTCCAATATTATTTTAGGAAAGTAATTCTGTTTTTATTTCCTGTTTTGGAGCCCTAATTGTTGAGTGAATGTTGGTCTTTGATTGTTAGTTGGAGTTGTTAGTATGTGAGGATAGGGTTCCCTAATTGTGGGGATCTTATCTTAAAAGGAGTTCTATTTAGTTATGTTCTATTCAAGTAGGTAACTGGAACCCAATTTAGTAGGGATTCCTTGGTTGAGTCTAGGAAGGTCAGTGGAGGCTATAAATACCCTAGTTATTTGATGTAATTTTTCAGTTTGGATTAATGAACTGATTTGAGTTTGAGAATTTGGCTTTGGGAAAGTCGTGGGATTTCCCCTGGAACCCTGCGGCTGGAATAGAGTCCTTTTGTTTCAATTCTGAGATTCCTTCATCATCATCTTCAAGCTCATTTGCAGAATTCCAGCAAGCTCACCAACATTCAAGTAAGTCAAGACCCCACCCCATCCCCCTTAGTTGCAGCCATTCCCCACCCCAAACCCTAACCACTGTAGCCCCTTTCCCCCTTTTCTTCTTCCCATGTTTTCAGTCCTAACCCCACTAGGATTCCCTCAACCCCAGCCCCAAAACCACCCATTGTACCCTCATTAGGATCGCCTAAGCCTATAGAACCTAGTCCTAATCTTAAAAACCTCAAAGCAGCCCTAATTCTGGTGTTCAGAATTTCTGCACCTCATCTTCTTCTTTGAGAGGAGCTGCAGAATTTTTAGAAGCTTCATTAGACCCTAAGTCAGACCTTCCAAACCCCATTAACCTTTCTAAAACCCTTTGTCCTAAATCTGAAACATAAAAGTATAAAACCAGAATTTCCTGCTACCCTTCTTCCTTGCGACAGCAAATCCTAACCCACTTAGGATAAGCTAATCCCCAACCCCAAACCTTCCTTACTTCCCTCTCTAACGTCGCAATAGCCTGTAGAAGTCAGTCCTAACCTCTTCTTCCCCAACCAGCCCTTCTTTTCTGAGTTTGGGAATTTCTGCACTTCATCTTCTTTGTTGATAAGTTGCAGAAATTTCGAAATTTGGAAAACACTGGAACTTCCCAATTTCCACCCCTTTCTTCTTAGATCAATTCTGGACTACAGAAAACCATCAAACAGCCTTGACAGCCACAGAACCAGCAAGTCTAGCCTCTTCAGAACCATAGCCGAAACCCTAAGTTTCAAAATTCAAATTGAAACTTGAAATCCACCAAACTTCTGTTCTGTTTACCCATTCCAGTAGGGTTTTAGACCCCTAAGCCCATCAACCAAAGGCTCCAGAGACCTCAGTTAAGTGTTGGATTTTAATTAGAAGACCCTGAAGATAACCCTAAACCTGGGTTTGCATCAGCCACTTAGACCAAATATGTCATCATGAACATCCCCGTTTACGCAAACTGCTATTCCCAGAGGTGACCCTTCTGAAGACGAGAAAGCATGTAGATCCTTTATTTGAGGAGACATGATAACCAAGAAGAAGATGCACCTGGTTAGTTGGAGCATCTTGTGCAAGGCCAAGGAGCATGGTGGTTTAGATTTCAGATGCTTAGACAAGGTGAATGAGGCTTCATGATATAACTGCTTGGGAATTATGTAACAAAAGCATCTTAAGCAGAATTACTTAAGAAGTAAATACGGGTCATCGAGGGGGCAAATGACTTTTCATGCATGCAGTTTGGATTATCCTCTATGGAAGGGCTTTATGCCATGTAGCCCTAGGGTGACTTCTAAATGCAAGGTTTCCATTGGAGATGGAAATTCATGACACTTCTGGCTTTATAATTAGATTGCTCCAGATTATAACCTCGCCTCAGAGGTGGTCCTCCCTACTTTGAGCAACATAGGTTGCAGAAGGTTAGTAACTATGTCAATCAAAGTGGGGATTGGTGGTGCGACTGTTTCAACTTATTCTTTCCACATGAAGCATTGTTTGAGTATTGTAGGGAGTAGCCCAACTTCACCAGTGGGTGGGTTTTGGTTACCTTCTAGGGATCACATGTTCTCTAGTGACAGCAAGCCCAAAAATCGAAGGAGAAAACACAATCCTCAAAAGGTAAACTCATAATAAATAAATAAATTATATCACTATGCTCCCTGATGTGGTGGTGAGGATCGTTACTTGCTTGAAGCTGAATCACCAATCTCCTTGTTGACTTATCTCCTTGCAAAGGACCGTATAGGATGGAGGCTATGTGGTTTAGACATAACGAGTTTCAGATCACTGTAAGGACCAAAGAATGGGTGGAATGGAAATCTGAAGCTTCTGACGGCTCTGAGAATGCTTCAAGATCAACCGGTTCAGTGGAATAGAGCTTGCTTTGGTCACTTTGTAGTGTACAAAAGAGGGTTGTATACTAGATTGGGTAGCACCTAGAAGAGGCTTGCCACTTATAATGCCTTTCTTGCCAAATTGGATCAAGAATTGAGGATGAATTAGAGAAGTTTTTATGAAGGAGGAGATCCTATGCGCTCAGAAATCAAGGAAGGAGAGGATGACCCAGGAACCATAATACTAAATGTTTTCACCTCTACACTATAGCAAGGAGAAGGAATAGAATTGAGAATAGAATTGGGAATAGAATTGAAGTCTTTCAGATGCAAACGGGAGCTGGTTGACCAACAGGGAAGCTTTAAAGGAGCACATAACTAGCTTTTTCTAAAGCCATGTTCACAGATTCTGAACCTTCTACTGGTATGCTTGTATCTTCTCATAGTTTCCCTGTTCTGGATTCTAGTAGGCTGTCTCCTGTTACAGATGGAGTTAGAGAAGAGGAGGTACACATGGTTATCAAGTAGTTTAGTCCTTGAAAGGCCCCAGGTTCAGATGGGTTCCCTGCAACCTTTTGTCAGCACTCTTGGGGCATCAGAGGAAGCTTACTTATAAGAAAGGTCCAGGAAGCTTTTTCAGGGGAGATGGATAAGAAGTTGAATGATACTCTTATCTACTTAATTCGTGAAGTGAAGAAGCCAGTCCACATGTCACAGTTTTAACCCTCTGCAATGTCAGTTTTAAGATCATCATGAAGGTGATCACTAACAGGCTCAAAGAGATCATGCCCAGTTTAGCATCGCCCAATCAGGTCAGTTTTGTGCCAGGCCGCCATATCTAAGAGATCATAATCATAGCACAAGAGGTATTCCATTCAATGAGAAGGAAAACAGGGAAGAAAGGGCTCATGACAATTAAAATTGACTTGGAGAAGGCTTAAAAAGAGTGAAATGGGGAGTTGATCAGTGAAACTCTCCATTTAATAGGTACCTTACACTCTTTGATTAATGTGATCATGTTGTGTATTACAACTTCTAGCTTGAGCATCCTTTGGAATGGGGAGGTCACTGAGAGCTTTCATCTTTCGAGAGTTGTTTGACAAGGAGATCCCCTCTCTCCCTATATCTTTATGCTCTGTATGGAGAGGTTATCCCATTGCATCCAAGACACAATTACCAACAGGGACTGGGAAACCTATTTGAGTTGGAAGGAGTGGAGTGGCTATTCTCTAATCTTTTGCAGATGACGTGGTTTTGTTTGCAGAATCCTCGTTGGAACAGATGAGCACAATGTTAGACTAGATGAATAATTTTTTGTGGTGCTTCTGGAGGCAAAGGGAGTACAGAGCAAACTAAAATCTTCTTTTCCAAGAATGTTGATTGGCAAAAAGGAGAGTGATTACCTAGGCTAGTGGCTTTGCGAAAACCATGGAAATAGGGCACTTCCTTAGTGTCCCTATTTGGAGTGCGAGAGTTAAGAAGAGTACCTATGGTTATATTGTTACCAAGGTGAAAGATCAGATAGCTAGTTGGAAGGCAAACTCCCTCTCTTTAGCTGGTAGAGCCACATTGGCCAAATATGTCATCATGAGTATCCCCCTTTACTCTACACAAACTGCTTTTTGAAGTGGAGGAAGCATGTAGATACTTTATTTGGGGAGACACCATAACCAAGAAGAAGATGCATTTGGTTAGAGATTTTTTTGCAAGCCAAGGAGCATGGGGGTTTGGGTTTCAGAGGCTTAGCCAAGTTGAATAAGGCTTTCATGATGGAAATTGCTTTGGGGGATTCTGTACTAAAAGCATATTTTGGCCGAGTTAGAAGTAAATATAGACCATCGAGAAGGCAAACAACTTCTCATGCTTGCAATTCAGTTTCTCCACTGTAGAAGGCTTTATTTTATGTAGCCCCAAGGGTGATTTTTAATTGCAGGGTGTAAACTGGAGATGGGAATTCGACTCTCTTCTGGCTTGATAATTCCTCCAAACTAATGAGCTTGCCTCAGTGGCAGTCCTCCCTATTGCAAGCAACATGAGGTTGCAGAAGGTTAGTAACTATGTCACTCAAGTAGGGAAAGGTGGTGGCACCATTTCAGCTTATTCTTTCCCCATGAAGCTTGTTTGAGAATTGCAAGGTGTAGCCCACCTTCACTGCTTGGTGGCAGAAATGTTTTGTTTTGGTTACCTTAATAAGGATGGCACGTTCTCCATTCGGCCTATGAGGAGCAATCGAATGATTTGACTAATCAACTGGATGAGGTGGGTGATACAATATTGTGGAAATCCATATGGAAACTCAAAGTTTCTCGTCGCATTTGCCACTTCCTATGGTTGGAATGTCATGACAGGTTGTTGACAAACTCCCGGAAGAAGTTGCATCTCATGAAGCACAAGTTTTGCAGCTTTTGTCTCACTAGACATGAAGATCAAAGCCATGTGAGGGAGTGCAACCATACCAAAGGCATTTGATACAAAGTGGTGCCTCCTCATTGTCGAGCTTGGTTTAATGCTAGAAAATTTACGGAGTGGGTGCAAGCAAATCTTTGATCATCAATTGGTAGGAGTGAACCATTGGCCAGTGATCTTTGCATGTTCTATATATTTGTTGTGACAGTGGAGGAATAAGGATCCACATGGGGGAGGATTAGAGCAAGCTTGGGGATGGTGGGGTATTAGTCAGAAAGTATGTGGCTTTGGTGATAAAAGTTGGTCGACATATTCTGTGGTGACAGCTTGGCCTGTGAGAAGTTTGGGGAAGCCAGCCTAGATAGCACCTTCAAAAGGGAGCATTAAGCTCAAAGTGGATGCTGCAGTCAATGAACAAAACAACTTCACTCAGCTGGAGGAGTATATAGGGACCATTTAGGTTCCTTTAAAGGAGGACTTGCGAAAAGGATAAACATGTGCTGGATCCTGGAAGCAAAACTACTTGGCATCAAGGAAGGTATTTTATTGGCCATAGAGAAGGGTCTTGGTCCTCTATATGTGGAGCCAGACTTGCTAGAGGAGGTATCACAACTCTCCACTGGTTGTGCACTTCATGATAGGCCAACCAGGATAGTAGACGACATTAGATTGTTCTTGAATTCTAATGGGCATATCCAAATAAATCACATCCATAGAGACAAGAACGCCGCCACTGATTGGATGTTGACGTTGCCTCTGATGATGTGAAGTTCTTTGACTTTCTTTATAGATCCCCCACTTGAGTTAGAGGAGACCCTTCAGGCAGATTATCCAGGCTCTGCCACTGCTTAGTTGTTCTTTCTTCGGCTCCCTAACCACGTTTATGTACCCCTCAAAAAATTATATCATTGGTACAGTCAAGGCGGCAACGCTCATGAAGGTCAAACTTATCAGGGGAAAGGGATCTCCTTGATGTAGCCTCAATTGAACGAGGCCAGTTCTTTCAAGATCTTCAATGAATCAACCCAAAATCATCGAACTAGGCTGTAGAGAGGAATATTGGGTATTTCTAACAGTTGGATTTAAATAAAACTAGTAAGGGATTGGTTAGCATGTCCTAAAGAGGATATGGTGTGAAAATTGGCTAAATCCGATCGCTGATTTGAGAGTCCTAAATTTGGTAGTTAATAGGACTTCTATGATTAATGGGTCTGAAGGATTTGAATGGAGCTGTAACTTGGGGAGACCTAATACAGGATAGAGGTTCCTCCAAGTTTGAGTCAATTCCAAGAGTCAGATTGGCATAGATTTGACTTGTAATTTTGGTGTCCAAGCGAATCCAAAAATTCCGGAAATATAAAATAAAAATACAAGATGGAAGGGGGATGGGAGATTGCTAGCTTACCAAATCTTTTGAAAAAACAAAGCCTTGTGGAGAGCTGTGATGATGGTGAACAAAACTAAAGGCAGGCTAAATCCACAGCTGTATGCAAATCACAGCCTGACTTGACTAGAGATCCTTTTGCTCGAGTACCTGGAGATACCTTACCAATGCTGGAGCATGTTCTTCTCAGATAACAACCACACAGGCTGCAATAGTTGATTTTGTTAATAATCTGAAATTTTGAACTCAAGTCTAATCTAATAGGTTGGGGGGGCTATTTATAGCATTACATAAGAAGTCCTCGTCAAATTAGGACTTAGAAACTAACTTAAACTAGGAAAATTGAAATTGACTGACTTATACTGTAAAAACTGAAATAAAAAATAAGAAAAAAACTATTCTGCCCTTATAACTTATATTGGGCAGAATTTACATAACCAGACCAATTAAACTAATAAACTTATTTTCATACTTGGACTAGATGCTGAACTTTTGTAGAGTGTAGAGTATGCACATGATTGCATGAACATAACAAACGAAGGCCAACACCTATATCTATCAACCCTAAGATTGTTGCAACAGGAAATATGCGAACTAGGTGCTGAATTTCATCTCTTTTTTTTCTTTTTTCTTGAATCTCTAATGAATGAAAATTCCATATAGGAATCAATAGAAAGAAACTATCCAACTCAACCAAATTATAGTGTAGGAAAACAGAAAATTATAATAGAGAACCAGTTAATAAACTTTCCTTCCAATTCTTCTTCTTCATCTTGATTATGTAAATGAAATCTTATTCATCTTCTCTCGGGGAATACCTCTTGAGAAAAGAGGGTTCTAACATCAGGAATACTGGAAAGATGAACAAGGTCGCTTGAGGTGAGAATTCACGTTATACATAAGACCTAAGGCCCATGACCAGCACAGGTCCAAATGCCCACAAAGCTTAAAGAAGCAGCAGTAAAGCCGTAAGCCTCATGTGTTCTTTTTTTTTTGGCACCAAGCTAAGCCTCATGTCAAGAAATCTGGAATAAACCTTGATTCCCAAAGTCCTCCTTGGTGTCCTTGTGTATTCCTCAACAAAACACTCAAAAACTCGGATGGAGGCTGATTTCAAGATTATTTTTCCTAGTCTCAGCTAGAGGGTCGTAGATGATGTATTTGTTGTTATGTGATGACATTGAGTGCTTCACTCAGCAATGGTAAACCAAATCAAGAAGGCATTCAAGTTCTTCTACAGGAAATGCCAAGAAATTTCTCTGGTGAAACAGAAGAGCCGAAGAAGGAGCCTTCTGTTGATTCAATTCTTCAGCACTCAACGTGAGGGCATTCTGGGGTTTCTAAAATTCTGGTAGTGTTTTTTCATTAAAGAAAACTTAACAGTTCGGGTACGGTTGCAATGTTTTGAAGGTAAGAGGGGAGATAAAATAGTATTTTCCAGCTAAGAACGAAGGTAACTGGTATTAGTCTAGGTAAAGGGGGAGGTTAAATGCAATTTTCTCCCCCCCCCCCAACCAAAAAGAGAGAGAGAGAGAGAGGAAAGGAGTGAAGAAGAATATAGATATTAAGGGATAGAAAGCCAGAATCAAAAGAAGAATGAAGAAAAGCTGGGTGAGACAGAACAGATTAAAAAGAAGGAAGAGGAGGGGAGAGAAAAAAACTCCAGTAACTGGTTCAAGACTCATCACTGCCGTTGATTCCCCATATTGGCACCCTCCATCGCAGTCAAAGTCCTGGTCCACCTTTCCCTGCTGTCATAACACACAGCATCTGTTGCTGTTTTCTTCTCTGATTACCCCTACCTGTCCACTGCTTCATTGCTCTCACGACAAATTATCCTCTTTTAAGACTTTCCTCACTCCTTCCTCTCCTCCAACGCACTCCTGCCTCAAACAACCCCCCCCCCCCCCCAAAAAAAAAAAAAAAGAAGGGGAAAAACATTGCCCCTAACCTTAGCCCCTTAGGGTCCTTCAGTTATTTTATTTACCATAGTGCCTCTGTACCCACTCTCTATTCCATTTGAACTCAAGTTTTTCCAAGTGTACCCTCTGATTAACACTCGTAGAATTTGTTCCCTTCTCTAACTTAAATTAATTTTATTTACAATTCTGCCACTATATATAAACCTACTACATCATGAAGATCAATGAATGCAATTTACTCCTTCCAATTAGTGATGGGTTCCATAAACAGCAGACAGAAGTTTCTGGTTTGATAACCAACTTTTAACAACTTCTCCTGTGACAGGATTTCAACCATGATAAAAGTCAAAAGGAGGATCAACTGTGGAAGAAACTATGAACAATGAAAGTAATGATCAAAACCGAAATAGAGTTTATCTTTTCAGTAGAAGCAAACTGAAATTGATGGTTTGATCAAGGTTGCAATTGAAGAATTGTTCACTGGTCCAATTTCAACTGTGAAACCCCACAATAAGATTCCCCATTGAAGAGGCAATCTTTGGTAAAAACAATCAGAAGATCCTGATGGATGATCATGAGATAGACTACATTATTGCCCCCATTAAAGTCCATATCTGTGGACATCAATCAAATGGTACTGATCTTCTTATATTAGAAAACTCATGAAAGAGAATCGACAGCAAGAGAATTGATGCAGATAAACAAGATGAAAGGGATTCAGTTTGAGTTTTTGGATCTCCTAGGCTTTTAGGAATTTATATTATTTGAGAAAAAAATGTCTCCAAGGTTCCCAGTTCTAGTTTCTTAGCTAGAGGGTTAATCTTATTCTAAGAAGCCTTTTGTTTCTCTTCATAAATTATATGATTCCCCCATCATTAAAGACAGACTAGAAAAGATGAATTAAGTACTATGATTTGAGAGCCTACGTGGATATGCCTGTGTACTCTTCTTCCCCCTTCCCACTACGCCTCTTCTTATGCGTCGTTCTCCTCCCTTGCAACTCTAATTTCTTCTAGGTTTTTCCGTTCTCTTTGTCTGCTACTGCTTCGCCTAAAAGTTTGAATTGTTAGTAAAAAGCATCAACACTCCTCCGCACTTGCATGCCAAGATCACATGGTCCTTGCACATGGCCAAGATTCTATGGCACCCAAAGAGAAGAAATATTGGGGAATAAAGAATTTGGATGCATCTCCCACAGGTCAAACACATGACCTCCCTACTACGACATCATGATCACTACGCTTCAACTAAAAGCTTGAAGTGTTAGGGAAGGACAACATAAATGTATATATCAACATATCTAACTGGCACCCCACCAACTAAATGCCCTTGAAAGAGAACCACAGGACATAAAACTTTGAAATAATAAAGATAAACCGATATGGTACGTGCAGAAAGTGAAGGGCTAATATCTATGTACGTGATTGTCCTTTGCATACATAGATAAGAACAATGATGCAATTAGAGATGTCAACGAACCTGTTTAATGCCCTTCAAAACTGCTTGAACTTTTGAAGGCTTGGAAACAACAGCCTGGGTTTCAGTGTTCCCACTGTTTGGTGCTGAGATGGGTATCAATGGCGAAGAAACGGGTGTTGTATCAGATGATGAATCTGCAAGTAACTTCCTCGTACTTGAGATGCCCTGCAACAACAGTGACAGACATAAACCAATCTTAACACCTAAGCAATAGATGAATGCAGAAAAGAAACCAACCCTGAAACCTAAGAACAATTGATTTAGGAATGTACTCCATATGTTCATTTGATTGGGAACATGACATAGGGAGTATTCGATAGACCTGAGGATCATTACCTCGACATGCCCTATAACCTGCAATGTCTAACCAATTCTATTGGCTTTGCTATTCAACTGACATGCCAGGAGAAAATATTTGAGTGATTGAAAATTCATCATTCTAACCTAAATATACAAGGTATATAAAACAGATGAAAAACCAGGTGAAACAATAGATGAATGCACCCCCCCCCCCGGTCTGCTATTGGGGCTCTGCCTCAAACAAGAAGACAACTGCTTGATAGTTTGTAAGTTTTAGTACACAGGTTCGCAGCAGGGAGAGGTTTCCCTGAGAAAGACGAACCTCATGTAAATGCTTCGAACACCAACAAAAGAAGTAATTATTCGTAAAAGATCAGTAACAGAGAAGCTAAAAAACATTAGGTTGGTAATATTGACCAATTCAAATCTTGATACAGAACAAACATATTGCCATTACCAACTGCTGTAAATATTGATGAAGAGGTCTTGGAATATTTGTGTATTGTAACATTCTTGGTTGATATGGAAATTCACCTGCAAAAGAAGTCCATTTACAACTAACAAATTTCAATACCTAATGACTGGCATGCATGAAAGGAATCACTTTCTCATAAATACCCATCATTGACTTTTTTTACAAAAAGAACGTAAGTTCATTTACCTGATAAATAGGAGGAAATTTTACGGGCACCAGATAAACTTAAGGATGTACTCTCTTGCGCCTTTCTTCTGCCAACATGACGAATTATAGACTGCAAATGCCTCTGCCACCCCATCATGACGAAAGAAGCTTAATGAAATCTGCTCTCTCAACTAGCCTGTCAAGGGCAAATAGTTGACATATAGAATGAAGGAAACAGTCAGGTAGCAACAAAAATATAAAACAAGAAAAATATGTTGGGAACACCACCTTGCACTAGAAAAGAAAGAGAGGGGGGGAATTATGAACCAAAATAGAGGAAAGAAAATTGAAAACATAAAAGCAGTGGGAATACAAACAACTAAATATTATGCATCACCCTCAGTGTGCCTACTTGTTGACTGAGAGACCATCATGTGAAACATCAATAGCAAAAGTTGGTGCTTCCTCGTTTGTGAAAAATACACAAACACACATGTACCAGGAAACCAAAGGAGACTAGTTGACTTCCTGATGTATATCAACTATTGCTGAACCAGCTTAAACATGTTTAGAATCCAAAGCAAGATGCAGTTGCTTCCCTTATCTCAAATCTGCTCATAGATTTGATTTGGTGGGCCTGCTTGCATCTGAGATTCAAATTGAGAATTCCAGGCTGCATCAAGGGAAAGGCATGATTGAATAATAAAACCTGGCAACTATCGGCAGAGTTTCAAATTGAGAATTCCAGGCTGCATCAAGGGAAAGGCATGATTGAATAATAAAACCTGGCAACTATCGGCAGAGTTTCTAACTCGCATCCTGATTAGGCTGACACCTTTCTCCTTTATTTTCATTTCTTTTATGCTTTGATAACCCATAAACAGCAGTAATTGGTGCCTTCTCTGAATTTGCCTCATATAGGAGGCTTTTTCTTATGCTCTGCATGGAAAATGAATGTAATTTCATTTGTCCTCACATCACCAAAAGTACCTCAAATGGGTCATGAGTACTGTCTAAAGCAAAATTCCTACTGGAAACCTCAGATTGATGTGTTCATGATGTATCCAGGTAACATAGGTTTCTGCATACTGGTATATCAGCCGAGTGGATTTATCAAAATGCTCTTTCCCTATAAACGGTAGAAACTTAAATATGTCCTTCGCTTATGCTAAACTCTAAAATTTTTAACACTGCTGAAGAAAAACCGGAAAGCCAGTTCATGGAGATCACATAATTTTTTTTTATTGGAGGTCCAACTAAACTGCTGTCAACGTTCAGATTAGTATGTTCAAAAAAACCAAGTCCAAAGTAAAATATTGAGATAAGAAAAACTGGAAAGCCTGTTGATGGAGATGCACATAAGAAAGGTTTCTGCATACTGGCATTATCAGCAAAGTGGATTTGGGGACAAACGTGAATTCATCATCCCAATTACAGTTGGGCTACATCAAGGATCAACTTTAAGTCCACATCTATTTGCACTTATGATGGATGATTTAACCAAGACATTCAAGACGAGGTTCCTTGGTGTATGCTTCTTGCTGATGATATTGTTTTGATAGATAAGACATAAGGGTTAATACCAAGTTATAATCATGAGGAACAACTTTGGAATCAAAAGGCTTTGAACTAAGCAGAACAAAGAAAAAACATTTAGTTTATAACCTTGGTCGTGCTTGGACGGACGATGAGTTGGTGAAGCTTGATGAGAAGGAGATTCCATAAAGTAGTACCTTAGTCCATCATAAATAAATAAAGGAGGAGATACAAAGAATGACATTTCTCAAAGAATTACAATAGGTGGATGAAGTAGAGAGCTGCTTCTGGGGTCTTATGTGATCGACGCTATTAAAGCTCAAATAAAAATTCTATAGACTGTCATACAACCAGCTATGATGTATGGTCTAGGGTGTTAGGTTGTTAAGAACATAGTTTGAGGTATCATGAGATCTTGCTAAGATCTCGACCCAAGATCTCCTTTTTTTGAGACCTCGAGACGAGACCTTATGCAAATCAAGATGATCACAAAAAATACAAGATCTTGGCTAGGATCTCAATTGAATCAAGACCTCGAATGTATTTCATAAGATCTCGGTTCTACCCAATTTTTAAAAAAACCACACTTCAATCGTGACGAGTCAAGATATCTCGATCTCAACATGTCTTAACACTCCTTCTGCCTTTGCTAGTTTTGGTGTTTTGACCAAATTTTTTACCAAAAATTGGTTGTATCTACCTAGGCTACATTAACAAACTATTTAGCTCTAGAACAAAGATATACTGATTTTGAAGCCAAACTTAAAGCAAAGTGAGTTTTTCCCAAGCTTCATTTTTTTCAAAAACTACGTTCTACACTGATGAAGATGTTGTTGATGCTAGTGGAGCAAAAGTTGGAGGAGTTGCTTAGTCATCGATTTAACTCTAGTACTCTTGTTGTATAACTTAAAAGTACACCAATGTTATATGTGAAAATGCGAACAATGAAACACGTTTAATGTATTATTTGACTTTAGACCTTTATATTTTCATTCATATCAAGTAACGGTTGTTATTTAATGTTTTACAAGTTTGCATGTTCACTCCTTCAATGTACCAGTTTCAAAGTTAGAATCGTAAGAACTCATATATACAATTGTTTCCTCACAAATCTAAGGCCACTAATGTGTCTAGAAGCCTAAAATAGGATCAATACCAAATTCTAGCCCAAATTGAGCCCCAATACCCATCCAGATGGGCCCTCGAGTTAGGGCAAGTTGACCAAGGATTTTTACCAAATCTTGGCCGAAATCACACAAGATGTCAATTTTTATAGGAACTAAAATCCCTATTGCAATCAAGATCTCAAACCATGCTAAAGAAGCATCATATAGATAAACTAAGTGTAGCAAAAAGGAGGACGCTATAGATGAATGACAAGACTAGGATAAATAAGGTTAGGAATGATCATATTAAAGCTGGTCTGCAAGTAGCTCTAATAAATGATAAGCTACGACAAGTCGATTGAGGTGCCACGACTGCGTTCAAAGGAGGCCTTAGATGATCGTGTGTGGAGAAGTGATTTAGTTCAGATTGAAGGTACTAGACGAGCAAAGGGGCAAACCTAAGATAAACTTACGAGGAGTGGTGAGAAGGGATATGCATAGCTTAGGCCTTGTATCTTGTATGGCCTTAAAGAGTTGATCGGAAGGTAAGGATCCATGCAGCTAACCCCATTTAGTTGGGATAAAGCTTCTTCTGGTTAAATATCACATTGTCAAGCCCCATATAACTCTTTGGCCAAATCAACCCTGAAAAGTTATAAGTTCCCTCTACAACAAATGTTCAACTCAGTTTGAATATTTTACCAGAATAACTGCAAAAAAAAATTTCCTTGCCCTCTTCAAATTCCAAGCAGTGCTTTTAATGTGATTGTGGAAGTGTTTGAGAATGTGTCATACGATTGATAGTGGTTTTCAATCTGCATTCTTTAAATCACACATGGATGAGATTATAGGAAATATTTGGATTCCAGCTACACATATTCTGACCTTTAGGGTCTATTAAATACAATACCCAGAGGGAAAATAATCAAATTTCTGAAAATATTTCACTCCCATATTTCCTCCAATGTAGCCCTAGATTGAAGGGGATCACCTATGGATCCATCACAGGTTTGAATAGGTTAAAATTAGGCTTTCCCTGGTATAATTGGGAAATGGCTGGATTTGGAGATGATAGCAGCAGATGGTTGAGTAATGATTTGGAGGTTCCTACTTGGTTAAGAACCTGAGGCAATGACTTTGTCATTAGTGATGGTGCAATTTGCAATCCTACTGAGAGGTAAACAGGAGAGCCAGGGGGATTAAATATGGATACAATGGCAGACGGCGGTCTGGACACAAGAGCATGCAAAATTACAAATCTGTCCCATGAAATAAAAAAATTTTAAAAAAATCCCACATTATACTACTGCACAATGAGGCAGAGATCTCTTGGCCTGGAGAAATACAAAATTACAGAATATGAAATTTTACAAGTCGGGAAAATTTATGTGGATGGATGACAAAAGAATCACCAAATGGGTAAAATTAAAGGAAACCATACAAAACAGACATTAATATTGAATTCTAAGAATGCTGCATTATGTCATTAGGAACATGACAGCCCTATCCAAGACTTACAGATGCCTGATTCAGATTTCCCAGCTATGAGATCACTACACCTAGATTGTCTTAAATTCTATATATAGAGGAACCACTTTTGAGAGTATTCCATGAAGAACACAAGATGCTTAATTAGAACTAAGAACTCCCAAACATGTTACCAAGACTCTAACCTGGCGAGATCAAGCGCCCCCCCCCCCCCCTTATACAATCCTAAAAGTATGACAGTCTACTGTCAGCAAACGGATCAGAACATCACAATCCTGCCGCAGTGTTGAAGAGTTTGGTTTGTGACCAATTGAAAAACATAGATTTAAACTACGCATGAATTTCATAGAACTAACCATGATATTCTCCTTGAAATTAACAAACGACACTCCATAAAGTAAAAGATTTGCAAACCAATCTCTATCTCAACTGGAAATTTCACCCAAATGAACATAATTGTGAAGGTTTCTCGTGAAATGAGGGGTGAGAGTGGGAAAATGATCATATATTGCTTGAGAACAGGACGCCCAAACATGGCAAGCTTTTCTAGGTAACTAGGGAAGAGGGGAGATACTTACAGAGAAGGGACTCGGCGCTGGTAACGATTAGAACGGAGACGGGGAAGATGAACAGGGAGGGTCTTAATACCCTTTCATGCAGACATGCCGACCGCCGCTGCAGTAACTGAGGATGTAGACGGAGAAGGTGGAGGAGGGTTTTCGGGTTTTAACTTCTAATTATTTTTATTTTTATTTTTTCTAACTTCTAATTATTTTTATTTATTTATGTTGTAAAAATCATGTGAAACAGAGCGATTTTATCGAATGATTTTTAGCTAATTTATCTGCTTTCGAATAAAAAAAATACACGAAAAACTGTTTTCCAGTAAATTATCTAGGGGTGTAAATGGATAGGATAGTGGTAATACCATATATTCGGACGGCTTCGAATAATATCCTATTGGTTATCGGACAGATTTAGTTGGATTCGGATTTTAGTCGGATAGTTATTTTCTCTAAGTAGATTCTTCTAAATTTGTATGAATACAAACTGAACACGAGTTTTCAATTACCTATTGACATCTTTAGCAATTTATTTGTGACGAATAAGTTTGAAAGTTAAGAATTTAGCAACTTTGTTAGTTATTTTAGTAAAAAAATCTGGAAAAAATCATATATCCACATCATGGAGAAGTAATAATTTTATCACACGAATAATAATTGATAAGAAATGGGTAAAACATATCCACATCCTATTAGTAATCAGACGGATTCAAATATCCCTAAACAATGCAGATGTGAATTCCGAAGCGAATATTGATTATTCATTTACACCCCTAAAATTATCAAAGGGGTTCCATAAATTTCTTTTAACATAAAAGGGATGTCTCATGTGTCGTATTGTTCAAGAGTTAATGTAACGATACACAACGCTTTATTTGTTTTATGCTAAATTAACTTTTTTTAAAAGAGACACCAATTAACTTTTTTTTAAAAGAGACACCTCGCTATTTTGGGCTTTTTATTTATTAATTAGAGCAAATTGCACTGGCACCCTAAAATGGAGGCCTTAAAGCACTGACACCCCATTTTAATATTTTATGTTTAAAAAACAGAAATCTCAAAATTGGATTTTCATTGAATATATTTATCAAATTTATCACTAAAAACAGTTAAATTACTGTTTATTTTAAAAAATATCCCTATAATAAACAGTATTTGAAAGGTTTTCAACTGGCACAAAAAAAAAAAAACACACATATATGAACAATTTGTGTAATTAATATACCAAACCTATCTTTCATAATTTAACCTATTATATCTGCTAGTAGCCAAACCACTGTTATTTATAATTCACACCCTATTATTATAATCAATTATTCATAAGTAAGTCATAAATATAAATATAAATTATGCCAAAGAAAACCTATGTTTGAGCCAAAACAATATCAATACAAATTAAAATAGATTTTCTTTTTTTTTAATAAAAAAGGTCTATGTATTAGAAGAAGAAGAACAGTTAAAGTTGTCAAAAGTATATAAAGTTAACCAAGCGGAGGAGAGTTCCCATTTAGTCCTACATGATAAGGAAATGGGACATTTTGGTCTTTTTTCCCTTGAAGTAGAGTTCTCACCTATTCTTATATGTAAACCCTCAAAAGGATGCTATTCGTGTGGTAGAGGATGTGAGAAGGTTGCTTTCTCTTGAACCAACTTGGTCGGTTCAATATGTCTCTAGGTGGGCTAATTTTATAGCCGATTCCCTAGCTAGGAAGGCCTGGTCCATGGCAAGTAGGACTGTCTGGTCTAATTCTATTCCTTGGCTTCTTGAAGCTTATAATCAGGATGTCTTGGGTTTTTCTTGCCCTTATACTAACTAAAAGTATGTTTACCCAAAAAAAAAAAAGTTAAGGAGGATAGAAAAACAGCTAAAATTGTGCTCTGTTCTTTTTCTTCTCATTGTGAAATTCCATTTCAGCATGATCATGGACATTGCCTTCAGATGAACCACGTAGATCTCATTTTGTGTGTGCTTCAATGTCGCTTTTCTAACACCTATGACATCTAAGAGTTTATAAACTTTGTATTTTATTGATAAAGCATGAAGCAACTATGCTATCAGTTGTCATATCAAAGTTGTAATTTGGAGGATTGGAAACATATGAGTGTTTTTTTCGAAGTTCAATATTTTTACATTTATTTATTGTGATGCAATCCATCAGGTCCAAATCCTCTATCCATTAGAGAAGGTCTATGGTCCCTTCACACGTCTTCACCTTATAATAGTGGTGGGGGTTCACATGGTATTCCATTTTTAATTTATTTTGTCAGTACTAAGAGATGGGTAGAGAGTCTACACTCAAATTCACCAACAGTTGAATCATTGATAATGATTGATCAGGTTGATAAATTATCCTCTCAAACGATGATGGGTATGTAAAGGATAAGTCTCTAAATTCAAATTCAAATTCAGATCCACCATAATTAACTCTATCCTCGATTAATCTTAGAAGCTAGAATTTACTGCACATCCATTCTTAAAGTTAGACCCGTAAATGGATAGCCGAAATCCGCCTCGAATTCGCATTCGTATTGGTTTAAGGGTGTTCATTTCCGAAATTTTTTCTTATAGGAAAATATTTGTATCCGTCCATTAAGCAGATTCGGATAATTGCTAATCAGATCGGATAATATTCGGATAGAGTAAAGTATTCAACATTTTTTTTTCTAAAAATGGATGATAATCGAATTCGGAAACCGGTATTCGATAATCAGAAATAAAAAATTATCCCGTTAAAGTAAAGTATTAAACATTTTTCACAAAAAATGGTTGATAATCGGATTCGGATACAGGTAATCAGTAACCGGAAATTGTAAATAAATAATATATATATATATATATATATATATATATTATATATATATATATATATATATATATATGACAATCATCAATCAATAATCGGATATTTTATCGGATCGGATTATTATCGAATATCGGATAAAATTCCGGATTCGAATTCGGATGTCTTCTCGGATTGAATTATTATCGAATATCGGATAAAATTCCGGATTCGAATTCGGATGTCTTCTCGGATCGAATTATTATCGAATATCGGATAAAATTCCGGATTCGAATTCGGATGCCTTCTCTAAATTTGTTTTGCTAATCGGATTTGGATTCGAATATCGGTGTATCCAAACCGAATCCGATCCGTTTTCAAGTCTACTTAAAGTCAACATTTATTGGTCTCTCTATTTGTATTTGTTGAAGCAAATCATACTCAACCTCGTTCTCCTGGATATGTTGTCTCTTTTGAGTTCTTGCCATTTCTTACGGCTTAAAGTTTATGCAAGGACCAGGTCTCCAATATTGTAGTGCCCTTTATTTGACTTGTGTTCTACTAGTGGCAGAGTTGGTGTTCCACCAGCAGAATTTATACAAATCTGGAATCATATGTTTTGAAAATAAAGAGACTTAAAAGTGGATGAACTTCAATATGACTTGCCTGAAAGTCTTTCAATGTGACTTGCCTGAAAGTCTTGTAGTTTACCTTAAAAATAAAAATGGTCTTAGTAGTTTCTTGTCCTCTACGGCATTAAGATTTTTGATAGTCATATTGAATACAAATTACAGAAAATTCATGAGTTTGAATCTTTCATTTACGTTTTATCCAAAAAAAAAAAAAAATTTATTCACATGAAAGAGTAAATTTTTCAATCAATATAATTAGATAAAAGTTCAACAAACAACCAGTAATTTAGGTCACTAAAATGAGATATCTAGAATTTCACCCGGATTATAATGGGTAACTTGAAAAAAAATCTCTAATTTTCTAACAATAAATTAGCTAAAATAAAACTTGATGAGTTTAATATTATTTTTTAAAATATTACTTTAAAATTAGACGTGTTTCGAGAAGTCAAGCATATGTTTGAAAATTTTTCTCTCCATATAGTTAAAGGATTGAGACTCCAAATTTAATTTTCAACATAAATAATAATTCTGTTGAATAAAATTGGCATCCCGCTTTCAATAGATTTAGAGTTCAAGGCCAACGCAAGCTGTTCAAGTGATGAAACCTACACTTCTTAGTGAATAGGTCGTGGGTTTGATTCTTGCTGAGGTATATTAATATCCCATCCCGCTTAATAAAATCCCTTTGTACAAAGGAATCTAAGAAACTCTTTGATACCTTACTTAGGCAAGAAATCTTAAAATGGCAACCCCATTCAAACGAATCTGATCTTGGAGGATAATTCATCTGTTAAATATCTCAGTGATGAGTCTTTACAAAGGGAGATTGAAAAGGGGAATGAATCAAATGCCAGAATCACTGATATACAATTTTTTTCTCAAAATTGAAGGCAGACATCATTGATTTGTAGAGGTTCTCAAGCTCAAATCTGAATACAATACCAAGAACACCCTAACAAAAGAATTTGAAATCTCTGTACAGTTTAAAGTTAAGGTGACTTGGGCTACCTATCCAAGATAAAATCAAATCTTGGATTACTCTCTTCTGCTTCTTCTTCATCTTCATTTCCTTCTTCAAGAAATCTCAAAAGCTCAGTCGCTTTACTCTTGGCTTTGGCACTCCCTGTCTCTGCAACATCCATAATCCCATGAACAACTCCCGAACACATCTCTTTAACTTCTGAAACAGTCCTCTCTCCTCCATTCTGCACCAAATTCAGCAACGCCGAAACGGCATTCTCTCTCACCCTAACACTCGATACCGTCGATGGGTAAAAAGAATCCACCAAAACCCTAACACCAGACACCTTCCTGAAGGCATCTCCACTCTCACCACACCCAGCGACCTGCGCAATCACCGCTGTTGCATCCTCCACAAGCCCAGTTCGCCCATCCTTCACTACGAGCGAGAAGAGTGCAGGTATTGCACCCAATTCGATTATGGTTGGACGGTTGAGAGGACAAAGTGTGATGCCAAAGAGGGCTTTGAGGGCATCTTTGACGGATCTTGCAGAAGCGGAAGGGTCACGAACGATGTTAATCAGGGATTCGACGATGTCGAGTTTGGATCCGATGATGGGTCTGTTGTCTTCGTCGAGAAGGAGGCTGTAGATGGTTGCAGCGGTGTTTTGGATGGTGGCGGCGGTTGCCCAGGGGAGGCGGAGGAGGTGGGAGAGAGCATCGAGGAGGCCGTGATTCAACATCAGGAACTCGCGATTGGCGATTGAGATGTTGAGAAGCGTAGCCACGGCGTTTTCTTGAGCGAATTTTGACGAGGAATATAGGGTTTCGATGAGGTGAGGAACCGCACCTGCTTCGGCTATGAAGGAACGGCTATCTGGATCGTGCTTGGACATGAGGCGGAGTTCACAAAGAGCTGAGATTCTGGTTTCCTCTGAAGCCGAAGTTAGTCTCTTCACCAGAGATTGAGCCGTTCTCTGCTTCACTTCCATTAACGCTCCTCCACAGATTCTTTTTTTTGGTAAGTCCTTCACAGATTCAATTCTTATGTAAAACCAGAGGTTTGAAGCTGAGAAAATTGAGATTCAATGTTCAAACTTCGAAAACAACCTGAAAACAGCAAAACCATCTATCTACGGAATCTCTCTGCAATCCCTAATTGGAGCTTTTGAGGAGGAGAAGGAGGAGACGCCGAGATTCTTGAATTCAAACTGCAGAAAAGATGACGAGGGTTGCGATTTGCGTATAGGCTAAAACAAATCCGATCAAACTCTTTGAACAATAATTGGAAGTGTGAAACAAGAAAGAGTAAAGAAAGTAGAAGACAAGAGAGATGATTTAGAAAACGGGCTTTGCCAAGAGATTTGACAAATGGGAAGATCTACTCATCTACCAGCAATTAAAAAAAGTGCGACGGCGACAACTAACGCTGACGACGGCAACAACCAATGCTGACGGCGCAGTGTTACCAGTTATTACCTTTTTTTCGATTTTATCAAAACTGCTTTCAGACTTGCCCCAGTTGTTAAATTGTTGTTCATTGAATGATGGTGTGCCTGAAAACGAAACTTCAGCGCTGAGTCCCTAACGCGTCGCACCTGGCCCGCTATGCGCCTGATGCCATGGCCCATGGGTTTGAACTTTAAAGTATCTCAGTTACGAATGTACGATATGACACTAGTCAATACAATCGATATAATATATATTAGCTAATTATAAAAAATTATTTATTATTTAAAATAATTATTTTTTAAAAATTTTATTAACCAAATGAAATATCATATCATATAAAAGAGTTCCAGGAGATCTGGTCAGAACAAGCGATTGGTCGATAATGAAGAAGGGTGGGGACGACCACCAGACTCGTGACAAAGATAGTTTCTTTGCACCTAAAGCAAGGAAATCAGCAAGGTAATTTTGCTGTCTATTAATATATACAACTTTAAACAGATCAAAATAGGTACTAAGGACTGAAATTTCATGAAAAAGACCTATGCATAACCAATCAAAACTGTAATTTCCTTCAGCAAGTGCAAAAACCACAGGCTTGAAATCAGTGTGAATACGAACTCGTTGAATTCCAAGGTTCACAGCAAGCAGAATTGCATCCCTAATAACTTCTAATTCAAGCGGGCAGCAGAAGTACTGTAGCAGGCAACAGATTTTGCCATTATAAAAGAACCAGATGGAGTCTAAATAATGCAGCCTCGACCTCCTTGAGAAGCGTGGGCATCCCAAGCAGCATCGGTGAAAATGAGGTGAGAGTGAACATCCTCCACAGTTGTAGAAGAAACCTGACTAGAGGGGGAGGGGGAGGGTGAAGAAGAAAACACCAGAGCATTCCCGCAATTAAACTTGAAAATTGGATTAGAGTTTTATTAAAATAGGGGATTTCCCCTTGAAATATGAAGATGTTCCTGCTTTTCCAGATGAACCAGCATAAGGAAGACCATAATGTGTCCACCCATTTCATATTAGAAGAACTTCGAAATCGAGTATGAATAAAAGTCATCCATTCTTGAATTGAATTACCAGAAAATTCCAACACGTCTATTCTAAAATAATAATAATATAAATTGGGAAGGCGTTAGATTTTTTTCGATACAAATTCGCTTTTTATATATAGGGAAATTGGGGATAGGGATATTACATATGACGCCAGTAATGGTTGAACCCATGATCTCTCCACTGAGAAGTCAGGTTCCTAACCATCCTACTACCCCTCCATTGGCGGGAAGGCATTAGATGAATGGACGTGTGAACGATCAGAATTTCTACAAATCGGATCTATTAATTAAATCGAATCTATTTATGGGTTAGTTAAGATAATCTTTTATCACCGATTAAATTTGCGGTTATAGTAATGTCTCTTTCTTCTTCCTCTCTTCCTTCTTCTGTTCCATCTCAATCGGCTTCAGTGAAAACTTTTTCATTTGCATTCATTAGTTTGAACCCTTTGATTGCAGTAGTTCTTTTGTTATTCTCTTGAAGAAGTGAAAAAAAAATTTAATCTTCTCTGAGATCTCATAAACTCTTTTGTTGTTTCTAATTCTATTTTGAAGGATACAAAGAAGAAATTTCCACATATTTCTATTAAGTGAATCTCCCACAAAACCTAGCATTTTTCCTCTAAGTCTCTCCAGAAAATCAGTTGGGTTGAAGCTCTAGAAGAGCTATATCATAGAACGAACAGAAGAAGAAGAAAGAGATGTTACCGCCAAAGAGAATCGACAACTAGTGATATTAGGTTAAATAATTGACCCATAAATAATAGGAGGAAAAATATGAATTTTATTGGACGATTCAAATTTAATTTAACAAATCGATCAGTAAATATTAAGAGTCATTCAAGCTAACCTATTCACACGTCCCTTTAGCTACACTTTAGCCATACAAATTGATACGTCTTACTCTTTCTTTATTAATTCTTAAAAGGCACATTTTTAGTTTTAATATGAAAAAAAATAAAAACACTTGTTGAATTATACCAGAATGTATGGACTATTATGTAGGGGGTGTCAATTTATAGCCCGAACCGTTAAAACAGAACTGCACCAGCCCGTTATAGCCCGAACCGAACCTTAATGGGCCGTAATTGGGCTAAGGGTTGTAGAGCCCGCACCAACCCGAAACCAAACCACAACCCGTTATAACCCGTTTTACAACCCATTTGTAATTTTACTTAAATAGTATTTGAATCATTATATTACCATTAGATAGTTGGTATAGACAATTAAAAAAATTAGACATGAATTCAAAGATCAAATAGTCATTTTACTACCTAAGATGGGTGGACTTTTTTTTAATTTAAATTGACCAATAGTAACTTTGTTTTTCATATAATTTTTGCTTTTGGTGTAGGATGCTCAATTGTTTATTCTTGTTCTTTTTCTTACACACCATAAACCGTTAGTCAACCCAAATCTAAACTGTTAATCCAAACTGTTAATTAGTCCGAACCCAAACCGCACCAAACCGAAACCGGCCCGAAACTGTTATTTTTCTAATGGGCCGTGTTTGGGCTAGATGTTTTTCAGCCCAAAACCGTCCCAAACCACATCGTTGACACCCTACTATTATGATACAATACTCAATATGAAACGGTACATCTCTTTAAGATTACTAGACGGATATGACACTTGACATCAATACTTTAAAACCTTGCCCAAGGCTCTAAAGAATTTTAACCCAAAAAAGTAAAAACCGAAAATGTTTATTCAATGTCTTTGTTTTATTATGCACCTCAATATCATACAAACTTCTTTTTTTTGGGTAAAAATTGTACAAAATATTTATGTATATGTTATACTGAAGATGCAAGTTTGACTTTAATGTCTCAAATTCATCTTAAGCTTAAATAGCATATAGTCAAGGTTGAGTTTTTGCCCCTAAGGTTAGGCTAGGCTGACCCTACCACATTGTAGGTTATTTTTGATAAAATGAATAACAATATGGAGTTACACGTGGTTTTATTGTTTTGTGGTTAAGATTTGGTTCAACGTCATGTCCTGTCTCACCTAACCTGATCGTCTTGGCTCGGCCTTGTAGGATTATGGTCCGAGGTCAGGGTTTTAAAGAGCCCAGCCCAATTTGGTCATGTTGCAGCCCAGTAGTGACTCTTTTCTGTCTCCAAATTTGCATCTGGTTCTGAAATGAGAAGATTTTAGTGATGTGGTGCTGATCAAATGCACTATCAATCAAACTAGATGCATTCTAAGGAAGTACTAAACAGGGCAGTTACCACTGCCATGCTCTCTTATGCCATGTCAAGTTTTTTATTTCCTAAAGAGATCTACAATAAATTAAACAAGCAAATTAGAAAATCTGGTGGAAAGGAAGTGGGATTAACTAAAATCAGATGGTTTGAGTTTCAGGAACTTGCATATCTTCAAGAGGGGGCCCTTCTAGTAAAGCAATGTTGGAGGTTAATATCTAACCCAAATTCTTTGTGAGGCAAGATCATGCATGAGAGATATCTGCACAACTAGTCCTTATTGCAAATCCAATTAACTAGAGGTGCTTCATGGGGATGGAGGAGCATCCTTGCAGGTAGAGATGTTCTTCTAACTGCAGTAACAGAAGTGATAGAGAATGGTGTCACCACGAGGATTTACCCTGAAAACTTGGCTACCATTAACAAAGGATTCTTGAATCTTGTCTGTCACGAAGAAGAACGGTAAATTCAAATCAGCCCACTATTCTCTACTGAACTTATCTGATGCAAGGTGACAGAGGAACAAAGCTTCCACATACTCCCCATTTTGGAAAATCCGAACTCTTAACCAAAATCAACATGGAGAGCTCTTCATAATGCATTACCAAATGGTGTCTGAGTCTTTCTGCCATGCCCTATTTACTTGTGTGCATGCTCAGGAGCATTGAGAGGCTCCCCATTGAGGGTCAATGTTAGTTCTTTTGCAGATGACTGACTCTGTGTTGGATTGGATTGACTTTATACATTCTTTACTTAATAGCTATGATGGATTGGATCTTGTGGACTCAAATGTCTAGTGCACTTTGTTGGATCATTTGGAAGAACTGGAAGAACAGGAATTCGGCACTGCTCTGCCCTCACTCTGCCAAAAACCATGAATACATTTTCAGGTTAATGGTTGAAATTCAGCAAATACAACATACTGCTGACACAGATTCACCAGCAGAAATCCCTCCATTTCAATTATCATCTGCTAATCCCAGCTCTCATTCCCTTCCCTCTTCTCACTACAGGATCACCACTAATGCCGCTCGGGATCTCGTCACAGACAGACCTTGCGAATGCGCAGGACTGTCAAACCAAACATTTTTGGCTGTCGGATCAAAATCTTGACCAAAATTTCGCATGACAAATGCACAAGACTGAAGCAATTTCCATGTAATAGGTCTTGCAATCTCTATTCAGACTTTTCAGCTACAGTGCCTCTCAAATTTTCTATTTCTAAAGTCTAGTAGCTGTACCCAACCTCCAACCCCCTTCTCTTTTTTGCTTTCTTTCTTGTAGACCACTCACTCTTTCACTGCCTTCTAGAGAGTTTCCTTAGAGAACATAAAACAAATTTCCTTTTGATAAAACTGAAAAAAATCAGACTAAATGCATACGAAATCTGTATTTGTATCTCTGATTTTTCAAATATTGATTATGTACAGTACTTTCTCCCAAGAATTGTACTTAAAATTCCACACATTGTCTTACAATGCCTTGTACAAGATATAGCTACCTATGCAGGATGAATTCTTTTTTTTTTTATGAAAATAATATTTGTGCTGGGGAAAATCATAGCAATTCTAAATGATCTAACAGCGAAGATACTCTTACCAAGACATAAAGGAAACAATAGAGCCAATAAAACCATGCAGGGCAAACAAGCCTGGATTCTATGGTCTCATGAAGGATAAAAGCTGTTCCTGGAGAAGCCTGGTGAGAGCATTCAAGTACTATTTATAAGGTGAATTTGTAAATTTATGTAACACTGATTTCTTAATAAACCATACAGCCTAGCTGTTTTTGGACCATACTTGGTAATCTCCCCATGCAAACAGATTTCCAGTACTATAAGGTGAATTTGTAAGAAATGCCTAAAAAAAATGTACTTGTGATTTTCTTCTCTCTAAAATATTCAGCAGTTCTTCACTTCTCTCTTCTCATTTTGTTCTTGAACTTTTTTCTGAGTCACACCAGATCTTGCCACATGACCAAAAGAAAGGGCAGACAGTGCGGTGAGGACCTCTACAGCCACTAAGAAAATGCATGCTTACTTTACAATGCTTAAGACTGTTAGTCTTCATGTTGTACTGAAAGACTAACATTCGATAACAGTTATGCATCGCTTCTTGTGAATCTGTGGTGCACATTCTTTCAAGTGTAGTCATGCTCAACAATGCTGGAAAGCTTTCCCATTTGGTTTGGATGCAAACCAATTCACAGATAGTAATATATATATGATGGATTCACTCAGGCATGAGTTGGGTAATATGGAGAGAGAGCAAGAAATGAATTTATTTTTTAAGGGAAATACTCATTTCTTCACAGATAATTGACACAATTTTCTAATTTATTAGGTGTCCATGGATTCATTACAACAAAGCAAAGAGGAACCACATTCGGCTGAGCAGGATTCAATGCATAGACTTAATACACCAATTCAGCAACATGAGCTAAACCAACAAGCAAATGGAGCATCAAGGGATAAATAATGTGTTTCAGATTTCACTGATAGATTCTTGGGATGAATCTACTAATAGGGGAGGTCGCATAGGGAAAATATGGGCATGAGATTAGCAGCCCAAGCAAAAGCATATTGCTAAGTTAGAAAACATCTGGGCTGATTTTTTTAAAAAGTGGATCATTAGTAAAAAAAAAAAAAACTTCAAATTTCAAAAGTGGATCATTAATAATTCTTCCCACTTAAGGAGGGAGACCAGAGCTTCACCCCCCCCAATTAAGAGTCCGGATCCTCACCCCGTCGGGGGAGCACAGACTGCTCCCCGACCGCTTCCCAACCACACAAATATGTGGGGCCCACAGGTGAAAAACACTTTTTGAAAGAAAAAAATTAAAAAAAATTTCAAATTTTCACATGTGGGCACCACGTGTTTGTGTGGTTGGGAAGCCGTCGGGAAGCAGTCTGTGCTCCCCCGACGGGGTGAGGATCTGGACTCCCCACTTAAGGCGGGCATAGGTGAAAAATTCAAACAAATAAAAAATAATGCAGAGATTCATGGTTTATATATCAATATGATGTTAAGTCCATAGGCCCAAAAAAAAATGAAGTATTACCATGTAAGAAGAAGATAAGAAAATCTCTCAACCAAATTGCCAAAATAGCGTTACAAAAAATCTCACCCAAAATCAGTCGGCCGGGTTGTACCATTCCATAGGTCAACGCCCCCATTAAAGACAAGATCAATGATGTGCTTCGCACAAACCTTTGTTTCTATCACAGATTTCAAACATGGGTCATTCCATCAAATTATGCAGATTCATATTCAAATTGGGCACAAAAATTCAAATTACACATAACATCATTAGTGTGTTTCAATATGCAATTCTCACTTTGCACATTAGAATGGCAGCAAGTTAGATGATGCACTGGTAATTTTGATTATTATAAGGATTAAAATTTAGGGATCCTTCTAATAATATATTTTAAAAGAAAAAAAGAAAAAACACCTCAAGTTAGAAGTTTAACAAATATTAGCTTGAAAATGTTAATTAATTTGTCAATGGTAGGTTAGTAAAGCGGTTAAAGGTCCAATCTCTCACGAGGAGGTCTTGGATTCACACCCAATTTGCGGCATTAATATTCTCATTCACATCCCGATACATAAGAAGTTATTAATCAAAAAAAAAAATGTTAATTAATTTAAATTTCATAATATGTATTTCATATGTTGGTTTGTTGAGAGAGTCTAATCTTGAATCAGTCCAAAAATCCATCCCTGGAAGTTTTGTTGATGTATAAAAATGATGAACATATTATCTACATCATCATTTAATAAAAAAATCTGTCCAATCAAATATGTTTAAAGTAATCAATTCACAATAACATCAAATTAGGGTAACTTCCAATATCTTAAAAAATAGGAAGAAAAAAAAGTCAACGATAATACGGAGATAATAGGAAAGAGTATAAATCTTCTATAACAATGTTAAATCGACAATCACTCCCAAGAGTATTTCTTAGATTTGTACAATAGCATACTTCGTAAAGCTTAGTCATTGTTAGATATTTTCATAATTTTTTAAAGTGCCTTAGGGCCTGTTTGGTTACATGAATCCAGAGATTTCAAATCTCTGAATTGAAATCTCTGGATTCATGAATCTGAGAATTATACCCGTTTGGTTGTAAAAATCTCTAGATTCATGAAATCTAGAGATTCACCTTTTTACACTAAAAATATGAATCTGTAGATTTATAGGTAAGGGGTGAAATCCAGAGATTTCAAAAAAGCTATACATTCGCACATTCACAAAAATCACGTCGATCAAATACTTTTTTAGGATGAATCCACATATTTCATTCCACAACCAAACATCTAATTTTATAAATTATAACTCCATAGATTTGAAATCTCCAGACTCATGTAACCAAACAGGCCCTTAAATCTCCTGTGAATTTACAGTGTTAACATTAGTGAAATATATTCTAAATTTCATATTTTTAACTTCTCCATGAATTTATTTTTATTCCTCCATTTGTTATTTTATATTATACGAAAGAATAGTCCGACTAAGGGGAATTAAATCGTCTGCGGCCTAACTTCCAGCGGCCATCCAGCGGCTGAAATCTCAGCCACTGACACTTAATTGGTGGTTTAGGTTGCTTAAATGTGAAAATCATCATTGGACCGATTTGGTTCGGTCCATTGTTTCTTAAAAAAATTTCAAAATAAAATATAAAACCTAAATCAGCGTTTCTATTCATTCGACGGAACAGAAGTAAAAAACCGAACTTTCTGAATCGTCGTCCTTGTATGTTTATGGATGCAATTAGCCATGGAACATGATAATTTAACAAGGTGAATCTTAAATTTTAAATACTCAAGCTAGAAGAAAAATCGTCATATTCAAGATAGAAGAAAAATCACCAAATTCAGTTGAGCATCAAAAGAAATCATATGGGGAAATTTTACCACTCAATAACTTTAGCAAAGATAAGGTCAAAGAAAAAATTCAATCGAGAAGTACCTTCGAGCAAACAATTCAATCGGTTCTTGCCGTCTTGTTTGCCTAGAGCTAGACAAAGTCAATAAGTTTAGCAAAGGTAAGCTCGAACAAAAAATTCAATCGTGCTGTCTTGGTCGCAATCTCCTTCGTTGAGTCTTTGTCGACAGCTGTGGGTTTAAATAGAACAATGGAGTATAGAAAAAGACGCAGAGAACTTAGATCTCAGGTTAGATTGAAGAAGAAATCGATTTATATTCGATGGAAGACGATGTAGAGAAGAAATCGATTTGATTGCAATCCTTCGCCGGAGACAATGTAGAGAAGTATCTTCGTGCCGTCTTGGTCTCAGTCGTTCAATGGAAAAGATGACCGGAGAAGATGATTCAGAAAGTTCGGTTCCGTTTAGTCGAATGAATAGAAACGCTGATTTAGGTTTTATATTTTATTTTATTTTGAAAAATTAAAAAAACAATGGACCGAACCAAACTGATCCAATGATGGTTTTCTCATTTAACTGACATAAACCACCAATTAGGTGTTAGCGGCTGAGATTTCAGCCGCTGACACATGGCGGTTATCCAGCATGGCGGTCATCCAGCACGGTCGCTGGATGGCCGTTGGAAGTTAGGCCGCAGACGATTTTTACCCCGACTAAGGGCATCTTCATCATTTTCTCTAATCAACTAAGGGTTCTAATGGAAATGGAGATGACTGCCAATTTTGGCATAGTTTTTCACATTTATGCTTTTTGTCAATTATGTTAAGATGTCCTGAAATTTTTCCTTAAAAATATTGTGATTAAAGTCCAACAAAATAGTCAAGAAAATTTTTATCACTCCCATTGACTATTTACTAAAACTCCCATATACAAACTTTCACATCTAATAATTCTCCCAACCCCAAAAAAAAAAATCAAATTTTCACCTCTCCTTTTCGGCTTCTCCGCTAATTTGTAAATACCTAATTACCCTTAAACTTTTTTAACCAGGTGGGTTTCTCTCTTAAATTCAGTTGGTTCACATTATTTGGTTCAAAGACGGAAACAAGAATTCAGGTTATCCATTACATCATTAGCGTGTTCTAGCATACAATTCCCACTCTTTACACTAGAAAGATAGTTTTGATGGTTCAAGTAATAATTTTGAATCAAATAATATTAATCAGACTCAAAAATAAAAAAGAGAAAAACCAACTAAATTAAAAGAATGAAGAGGTAACTTGGGTAACTAAAAACATTAAGGGCGAAGAAAAGATAAAAATTTAAATTTTTTGAGAGAATCGAATGTGAATTCACGGATTTACATAGTCTGTAATTCCTTTCCCTGCAATTCCCTGTAATTCTCTCATAGGATTGTGCCATGTGGTATTTAAGTAATCCAAATGTTATCCAACAAACTAGAGTTGAAATAAAATTCAAATTTATGGGTGAGTTTAAATAAAATACAAATTTAGTTTAAATTGGATAACCATTGGATTACTTAAATGCCAGATGGCACAATCCTATGAGAGAATTACAGGGAATTGTAAGGAAAGGAATTACAGACGATGTGAATCCGTGAATTCACTCAATAAATAACAATAGGTGACAAATCCAAAACCTGAATCAAACAAATAAAACTGAACACATCATTCCACACCTATGAGATCTCCAAATTGACAGGTGAAAGGTGGTTAAAGCAATGGATTAATGAAGGTGGTGCAAAACTAGATGATCACGTAGAGAAAACTTCTTTTAAAATTGATGCATTCATCATATATTTTTGTATTCTAATAAAAATATGGTCAGCTGCCCAACTAATGGAGGACGTGGTATCAATAGAAAACTTGGTTGACAAACAAACGGTTACATCAAAGAAATACTTCAACTGCCAAGTGCCAACTAACATACATCTTTGATCGAAACAGGAAAGAAGGGCACTTCTTGTTGTGTTCTTTAAAATCTCTCGACTTCTTCCAATTTCACTTCAGATGAATGCAGAGTTGAAGTTGAGATATCCAGACTTTCAGAATTGTTTTGATGAATCTTAAGTTCAACAGAGAGAGCTTCAGATTCAAAGGCCTCGAGAAACTAGTAAGAATGATAATTTCATTTTGTTTTTTTTTTGTGTGTGAATTATTTGCTTAAGGATCCTTAAATTCATTGAAATGAAATGTTTTTGTTCTGCAAATTTACCCTTTATTAACTGCTATAGTGGATTCATTATTGTATTAGATATGCTTGGTACTGCAAAAGTTCTGGCATGGAGAGATTCAATCCTCAGCTTTAGACTTTATGCAAGCATGGTTTCTGAATTTCTAATGATCATTAACCAGAAGAATTAAATTTAGAAAAATGTAGAATGATCTCTCTTGATCTATCTTGCGCTTGCTTCAAGCAGCTTTTCTTTTTACATTTTTATTTCTTTCTTCTTCTTCTTCATCTTCTTCTTCATCTTCTTCCTTCCTTCCCTTCTTTCTTTCTTTATGGAACAATCTCATTGTGCTTGTGAAGATTAAATCAATTTCTCAGTTATCAAAAATCGGTGATGTGAATGTTTGGGTCAGTTGACAAAAACTAATGTCTCATGGTATGATATCAAAAGTTTAAATTTCTTTCAAGCCCAAACAAAGCATTGTCATATACAAGGGTGGGGCTAGGATTTAACCTCGGGAGGGACCAAGTGTTGATATTTTACATAAACCACAATGAATTTTCACCTATTATTTTAGTTGTTAAAAATTTGTCCCTAATATAGCTCCGCCCATAGTCGTATATTTAAATATTTATAAAACTACACCCCCATCCCCCCAATATATAGTCGAGGTTAATGGTTTGGTCCATTTGGTTCGAGGTAAAGAGCCACTAATGGGTTGGACCAAACCAGTCTAGAATTGATAGATTTTAGAGTTTTCTATTGGTGGCTACTTTAAGTGGGGGTGAAACTTTGGTGACTCATTTTGACAAAACCCCAATATTACTCATTACCCACAAGGGCCAAAACTATCTATTATGTTAATTTGAAACTGAAATGACCGTTTTCCCCATAATGGATGTTATGACTAAATTAACCTTTCATACCCAACCATTAGGTGAGTGAAAAATTCTCCCTTCACCCATCCTCTACCTACACCCTACCTGCCGAAAAACACCTGCCATCGCTGCCCCCTACCAAAAATCACCCATCACCATCCCCTACTATAAATATGAGATTGAATTGAATTGAATTGAATCACCCTATCTCAAAACGATAGGAATTGTTGTATTTATAAGTATTTAAAGGATTTTGAAATTACAACAACTCAAACTCTATTTACATGTAAAACAGATTACATACAACTCAAATTCCTTAATTTAGGAGATTGTGATTTGGTTGTAACAACCTTATCACAATTAAGACTTATTCAAATAGTGTTTGAATTTTGAATATTCAAATTTTGAATATTCAAATTTTGAAGATTTGAATTTTGAATATCCTTGACACTCCCCCTAAAGCGAAGCAGTCTAGAATAGACGGTGAGCTTGTCCCGCAGAGTTTTAAAACGCAGTGATGATAACCTCTTAGTAAGTATATCTACAACCTGGTCTGCACTAGGAACAAACCGAATATTGAGTTTCTTGGCCGCCACTTGTTCACGAACACAATGGTAGTCTATTTCGAGGTATTTAGTTCTAGCATGGAACAATGGATTGGCCGCTAAATATGTAGCACCAACATTATCACAATATAAATAAGATGAAGAAGAAGTGAGACCCAGATCGGTCAGTAATTCTTGTAGCCATAGGAGTTCTGTTGCTGTGTTGGCAAGGCCTTTGTATTCAGACTCAGTTGAAGAGCGGGCCACAATATGTTGCTTCTTAGAACTACACGAGATTAAATTGGGATCAAGAAAGATAAAAGGTTGAGCGTCGATCGACGGGGCTATTAGGCTAAGAATGATTTTTCATCCTTCCCCTAATTGTTTCTCATTTGAATTCTTTCTATATTATTTACTCATCTTATTTGAATTCTTTCCATATTATTTCATCCTCTCATTTGAATTCTTTTCATTCATCATTCCTTCAATTCAAATTCTTTCCATACCATCTCATCCCTCCATTTCATCAATATCCTAATTTGGTTTTGGCTTGATGGGTTTCTCTATTAAACCATTTCCATACATTGTATTTCTCTATTAAACCATTTCCATACATTGTATTTCCATACAAACATTTCCATGTATTATATTGCTATACAAACATATATTTCTATATAAACATTTCTTTGTATTGTATTTCCATCTTTTATATCTTTCCTTTATTGTTCATAATTACCTACCAGCATGGGATGTATGCTGTCTATATATTTAAGATTCTCTCATATGAAATCATTCAACCATTTTCTACTATTGAGGTTGTGTCTTAATATGGTATCAGCTGGTCTAAACACGATTCTACATCTTTATTCGCCACGTCTTCTTCTTCCTCATCTTCTACCTCCTCTTCAATGGCTACCAATACTAAGTTTGTTGATTTGGATTCCCCTTCTTCATTTTTCCTTCATCACTCGGACAATCCGGGTGCCATTTTGGTGGCACCCAACCCAATCAGCATCTATATAAGCATGGAGTTCAATTGAGAAAGAAGGTTGTATTTGAATCCATGTGTCATTGTGTCCTTGAGATAGTGCAGAATGTGCTTGACTGCTGACCAATGAGTTGTAGTGGGAGTGTGCATATGTTGGCAAACTTTGTTGACCGAGTATGCTATATCAAGTCTAGTCAAAGTTAGATATTGTAATGCACCAACAACACTTCTATATTTTGTGGGGTTTTCATAAGCAATGTCATTTATAGAGTTGGAGGACGAGAGGGCACACGGGGTTGGCATGGGCTTGGCCGAATCCATGCTCACTCTTTCAAGTAAGTCCAAGGTGTACTTGTATTGAGATAAGTAGAGGCTGTTTGAATCCTAAGATGCCTCAATGCTGAGGAAATAATTCAAGTGACCGAGATCCTTAATGGAAAACTTAGTGCCAAGAGTGTTAATTAGATCTTAGATTAGTGTTGGATGAGACATGTGATGATGATATCATCCACGAAGACTAGGAGAGATATATGAGCTGATTTTTGCTTTGGTGAACAAAGAGGGCTGAATAGGATGGAGCTGAAACAAATCCTAGTGATATGAGGAAGGACCCAAGCGATGAGACCAAGCACGTGGTGCTTGTTTTAAGCCATAGAGTGCCTTATGGAGGTGACAAACATGATTCAAATATGCAGAATCAACGAACCCTAGAGGTTGGCTCACGTACACTTGTTCTTTTAGGGCACCATTTAAAAATACATTCGAGACATCAAGGTGGCATAGGATCCAACCGCTAGAGACAACAACAAAGAGAATTGTACGTATAGTTGTGGGTTTGACTATAGCACTCAAGGTCTCAAAGTAATCAACACTTTCTCTTTGATGAACCCCTTTGGCAACTAACCTTGCTTTACATTGTGAAATGGACCCATCAAATTATGCTTGATGCGAAACGCCCACTTATTACCAACTAGGTTCATAGATGGTTGACAGGGAACCAATCGCCATGTGCGATTATGGATTAAGCGTCAAACTCTTCACCCATTGTTAAACGCCACTTAGGACCCTTATTTGCATTGGTAAAGCAAGTAGGATAACGGTACAGAAGCTCTTGCCATGAGTGTTAATCAAGTTTCAACTATGTGTCGATGCTAGTGTTCAACACGCCCATTTTGTTCAGAGGTATAAAGGCAAGAGTATTGATGTATAATGCCTTGTTTCTCAAAAAAAACTTATCAAATGATGCATATTCTTGCAAGAAAATATTTTTCACAAAACCATAAAATTATAAGAAAATAGATAAAGCTTTGGACCTGCATTGCAAGGGAAATATCTAAGTGAACCTACTAAATCATCAATGAATGAAATATAATAATTGTAGCCTTCTATAGAAGATGAAGGGGAGGGTCCCCAAATGTCTGAGTGCACCAATTCAAAGGAAAGGGTAACTTGTGTGATTTTCCCATTTGACACTAAACACAAAATGGAAAATCTGAACTATGTGGCAACTAATAATGATGAAGAGAAAAATCTAAATTCTTTGTTGACAGATGTCCAAGCTTGTCATGCCAAGTTGATTTAGGAACTTTCTCTCCAACATTGGCTCTTATTTCGGGAATAAATAATTCATTTGGTGAAGGCAAGCGATAGAGTTCATGTTTAATCAACCCTTTGAGCAGCAATATTCACGTTTGTAGATCCTTCACGTAGCAACAATTGGGATGAATTCAAGAATCACATTATTATCATTGGTAAATCTATTGACAAATAATAAATTTTTCGTAATATTGGGCACATGTATAACATCACAAAGTGTAAAATTACGACTTGAAGTAGATAGAGTGGTAGTTCCAGTGTGATAGATATTCAAACCCGCTCCATTACCAACTCTGACTTGTTCGTTCCCTTTATAACGGTTGCTAATCTTCAAATTGCCAATATTAGAGGTGATGTGGTGTGTAGCGCCAGAGTCTGGATACTGTACAGGATCAAATGAAGTAGTTGGAGTAGTCAAATATACCTTCAGACTGGGATTTGGAGCTATACAATTAATATTATGATTGAACCTGTTGTAACAATTTGCTGTAGTGTGGCATGGTGGATTGCAAATTTGACAGACAATAGGGGTGGGAAGAAGAGGGCAGTTATGTTGATTATTATGATAACCACGGCCACAATGAAATGAATTTCCTCCATAATGGCCACGACCTTTAAATTGAGGGCTGCCTCTACTTGTGTGTTGGAATAAGAAGTAGGAGAGGGAATACTTGTGGTTTGGTGGTTATATGTGCCTCAATTGTAGGCAAATCAAAAGGCCTTTTTTTGTGATCTTTGAGAACTTCCTGATTGAGAAGTAAACCAACAAAATCATCTAATTGAAGAGGTTCCAAACAGGAGGTGATAGAGGTTGCAAAATTTCCATAATCAATACCTAATCCACGAAGGATACTGAGAATGATGTCTAATTCAAAGACGGATCCGTTTGCTACTGTTGCAAGGTTGTCTGCAATGCTTTTAACACGTTGAATATAATCCGCCATTGATTGAGTACCTTTTTTAATTTGATAGAGTTGGTATTTAAGTTGCATGATACGAGCTTGAGAATGGGACGCATAAATGCGTTCAAAAGGTGCGTAAGCAGCCTTAGAGGAGGAGAGGCTAATAATGTGGGCGAAGGCACCTTTAAATAACGATGAAATGATCCAAGTAAGTATGATTTGATCTTGTTTACACCATAGTATATATTCTGGATTTGGCTTGGCTGCCGTACTTGAAGTTGATGAATCGGGAGGGAGAATTTCGGGTGAAGGAGTGATGGATCCATCGATACACCCATAGAGATTGTGAGCAAGCAATACTGGAATAAACGGAGATTTCCATATGAGGTAATTATTTTTATCAAGTTTAATAAGTAAAAGAAAAGCAATGTTTGACAATGCTACGTTGGGGTTGGGGAGGAAGACGAGGAAGAAGACATTTTCGAATTTTGAAGAGGAAAGTGGTCACTAGCTCTGATACCAAGTCAGAGAATGAGATTGCATTGAATTGAATGAGTACAGTAGGTAACAAGTAATATTGTATTTTGAAAAAAAAATGAGTCACCAATAATTTTTTCCACTTAAGGGTAGCCTAGAGTTTCACCCCCCACTTAAGGTGGCCATCGGTTAAAAACTCTAGATTTTACAATCCGCAGTCTATACCCTGTCTAATTAACCACGAGTTGAACTAACCAAATGAAATCTCAAAATTGGCACCCCTACATGAAGCCTTCTCTTTTCTTTTTTTTAACCCTTCGTCAAGAATCTCTGGGTGGGCCTTTTTGGTCATTAAGCCTTCATTTCCATTTCAATTTTTCAGAAACTATGGATCAATCTCATGATATTTCCATGTTGCAATTGTGCTCCAACATGAAGATTAGATCAATTTCTCAATGATCGAACATCAGTGCTATGAATGGTTGGCTTAGTTGATAAAGGCATTACATCATTGTATGATGTCAAGAGTTCGAATCTCTTTGGGGTCTAGATGAAGCCCCAGCATATATTAAAATAATTATATAACTGCCCCACTTTTGGCAAAAATAGAAAATAAAATTAAGCACCACAGTATGTAGTTGAGGTGCGCATAAACTGGCGTGTATGAACCAAGATCTATACATGAATAGCCGAAATCAACCTCCGAATTTGCATTTGTACTCATATAAAGGCATTCAAATTCAAAATTTTTCTTACTAAAAAATATCCATATCCGTCTGATAAACCGGATTTAAATTCAAATAAGTGCTCATTGAATCGAATAATATCCGGTTAAAATTTCTTCTTCTTTTTCTTTTTTTTGGTGGGGGGGGAGAATAATAAGGGTAAGGGTAAAAAATACATTATGAAGAATTGTCGACCTCGCCTCTCTTGATGATCGAAGAGCAAGGCATTCAAGTAGTCTTACAGGATCATAAGAAATAAAATGATCAATGGTAGACAGGCTTGCCAAGTAGTCAGCACCTCGCTATCTAGTTAAAATTTCATACGGTAGAGTGGAATATTTTTTTTTTATGTTTAAATTTTAAATGGTATTTAACCAAGCGACATTTTGACCCTCACCAAAAAAAAAAAAAAAAAAAGTTGAACTGTTTAATCCTAATTAATAGGTTGAATTCACCCCAACCTCATCAATTATCCATAGCCTGTTGGCCAAACTATTGAAAACCATTAGATTAAACATTTTTTTTCTTTGTTAACATGTCAATGAGTGGTAAGCAATCTGATTCACATATGACATGGAGAAATTCTTCCTCGAGGGCAGCAAGGAGACCTGCTTGTAAGGCTAACGCTTCTGCCATTAAGCTTGAAGAGGCTCGAGTTGGAGTCGATAAAGCCAAGAGTGGATCCCCTGTTTCATTTCTAATAATGACTCCAACACCTCCCACACCTGTGCTTGACACCCAAGACGCATCAGAGCTTAGTTTGACTGCTCCTGCTGGAGGACATCGCCATGAGAGTTGCTGCTGAATTCTCCTTGGTTGCCCCATATGTTGATTTGTAGAAGGCGGTTTCCCGTTTATCTCCCAAAATTCATGGAAAGCCTTTGCTGCAGTTACAATTGTTTCTGCCGGTGTCCAGTTTTCGCCCATCAATACGTGTGCATTTCTTGCTTTCCATATATACCAACACAAGAAAGTACAAACGCTGATTATCCACTGATTGTGTTTTTGCTGTTTTTGTAGCTCCATCCACCTCTGAATCCAGGTCATCAGAGTTGGCGTATTAACCTCTTGAAAGGTTACACCCACTGTTGCCCCTAACCAGACTGCTCGTGAGAATGGACAAGCAAAGAGTATATGGTTTAAATCTTCTTCTGCACCTCCACATCTGCTGCATATTATATCGACCTTCATATTTCTTCCATTTAACTCCTCCGCTGAAGGAAGAGCTGAAGCACATCCTTTCCATAAGAAAGATCGAATTTTTGGCAAAGTATTTGCTTGCCAAATATATTTCCAGACTTCCTTTGGGACCTACTATATACGTGTAACTGATGAAGATGACGCCTGGGCTCTTTGCAATCTATCCCTCTCATTTACTAGTAAATGATAAGCAGATTTTACAGTAAAGTTCCCACTTCGAGTACCTTGCCAATCTAGAGAGTCCTCTCTACTAAACAAGGGGATAGGAATTTTTAAAATACTCTCAACATCCTTTGGATGGAAACAATGCTGAAGGAGGTCTACCTTCCATGAGCAGTTTTCATGATCTATTAGTTAGGGCTGCAACTGGGCTGGGCTGGGCCGGGCTTTTGCAATCCCAAGCCCAGCCCTATATGGTATAATTTGAGCCCATTCCCGCCCTGGCCCTAGTTCAGGGCCAATAATTATTATCCCTGACCCTAAGCCCTACAGGGCCAAGCCAAGCCCATTCCCGCCCTAATTGGCCCTAATTGGGCCAGGTCAGGATGGGTTGGCCCTGACTGGCCCTAATTGGCCCTGTCCCTGACCCTAATTGGCCATGTCCCTGACCCTGATTGGCCCTGTCCCTGGCCTGGCCCTAATTGGCCCTGTCCCTGGCCCTAATTGGCCCTATCCCTGTCCCTAGCCCTAATTGGCCCTGTCCTTGGCCCTGATTGGCCCTGTCCTTGGCCCTAATTGGCCCTGTCCTTGGCCCTAATTGGCCCTGACCTGATTGGCCTTGCCCCTGATTGGCCCAGGCCCTAATTGGCCTTGTCCCTAGCTTTAATTGGCCATATCTTTGGTCGTAAATATCAAATGTAAGACAGGTAGTAATTAAAATACATATTAAAGTAATTAAATACTTAAATTCCAAACTCAATTCTGGAAAATAAAATATTAAAGATGTCAACAAATAATCCAAAACTTAGATTCAATATGTATTTAACTATTTATACCCATTTAGATTTTAGAGAAATAGAGAAATCCAAATTTCTAGGGTTTTTTAATTTGCTCTCTCTCTCTCTCTCTCTCTCTCTCTCTCTCTCTCTCTTATTCTGTATTTTCCTTTGGTTTTTCTCCAACAGCAAAGAGTTAAAATTATTCATGAAATAGAATAAGTAGAGAGAAGAATTGTAATTAAATTTAGGCATATTTGAAAGTCAAGTCAATTATAGAGAATGTCACACAAACTCTTTTTGTAAACTTAGAAACATCATAGATTCATAATTCAAAAGGAATCTGATCAATGAAAATTTTATCTTCAAAGTCAAGAATTTAAGCCGTAGGTAGGTATGTTTTCATTCACAACTGTTTAATAAATTGATATCTTTATTCAATAAAAAAAATCATATTCAAAACCTTGTTAACAAGTAAATCGGCAATAATTTAGTATTCAACCAAAAAAAAAAGTATTTTTTTCATAGTTAAAGAAAATGATGTTTTAGGTACAAACATTTCTTTTGAAATATCACAGTAGATTTGTTAGATATTCATGATGAGAAGTTAGGGTATAGATTTGTTAGATATTAATTCTTTATGTAATAGTTTTTATTATTTATAATATATTATCTCGCCTTAGTCAAAAAACAAAATCCATATTTTATTGAACTAAAAATGACTTTGTTGGAAAAATAAAAATTACCTTAAAAATAATATAAAAAGTGAATTTATAGTCTAATATGATCAAAGTGACTAAATATCAAAATCAAGACTCATATCAATGTTAGTATGAAGATCAGGGTAAAAATCTAGTACTGTAGTACATGATCATCGTCAAATTAATATTAAGATTAGAGCCAAAATTAAGGTCAGGATCAGGGCCAAAATCAAATAGATGCTTATTACATTGGTAATGAGGTTATAGTTTATTTTTATTAATTTTCTACAAAACATGATCATGTTTTTAAAATTTGACACGTGTCAAGTATCCACCTATATGTATTATAATTAATTCCTCTCAATGTGGGTGGAGGGTCCAGAGTCTTTAGACTCAAATCAGGGCCAGGATCAGGGTCAGGGCTAATATCATGGCCAAGATCAGGGCCAAAATCAGGGCTAGGATCGGGGCCAAAATCGGGGCTAGGATCGGGGCCAGGCTCGGGGGGCCAAAATCGGGGCACTAGGGTCGGGGTCAAGATCGGGGCCAAAATCGGGGCTAAGATCGGGGGCCAAAATCGGGGGTCAAGATCGGGGCCAAAATCGGGGCTAAGATCGGGGCCAAAATCGGGGCTTGGGTAGGGGCTAAAAATCGGGGACTGGGTCGGGGCAAAATCGGGATGCGGGGATGGGCTGGGCGGGCCGAGAGTAATCCCGGGCCCGCCCTTGGCCCTAGTTCGGGGCCGAGAATATTTTGGCCCTAACCCGCCCTTAGGGCCAAAATCTTTAGCCCGGGGGGGGGGGGGGGGGGGGGGGGGGGAAGCGGGGGGGGGGGGGGGGGGGGGGGGGGGGCCGGGGGGGGGCCCCCCCCCCCCCCCCCCCCCCCCCCGGGGCCTTTTTGCTTTGGCTTCCAAAAAGATCCAGTTGGGAAGTAAATCTGTTTCATAAATTTTCCCCAAGCAGTATCTATACCCTTCCACAATCTCCATGCTGCTTTTGCTAGCAGCGCTTTGTTTTGTATCTCAGGATCACGGAGTCCTAGACCTCCACATTCTTTTGATCGACATAATCTGTCCCATGACACCCACTTAGTCTTTTTGGGACCCCAGAAAAAATTTACAGCAAGGGACCTTGTCTTCTTATGGATTTCCTTTGGTATCTTAAAATGAGAAGCACAGTAGTTACTCATTGGTAAGATGACAGACTTCAACATGATCTCCCTTCCAGCTGTTGATAATAAGGATTGCTTCCAGCCATCAAGTCGATTGCCAACATTTTCATTAACCTCTCTAAAAGAAGCAATCTTTGATGTTCCCAGTTCAGGGGGGAGCCCCATGTATTTTTTGAAACCTTTTTCTTGCTTCATCTTCAGAATTCTGGCTATCAATCTCCTCAGTTTGAAGGGTGTATTTGGGCTAAAAATTATTGAAGATTTTCCATGATTTATAGCTTGACCACTAATACTGCAGAAGCGGTGTATCAGCTCCTTCAGATCATGCACTTCTTCAATCTTTAGCTTTGAGAACATTAGACAATCGTCCGCGAACAATAGATGTGTGATAGGCCTCGCCCTTGTTCGCACTCTAATTCCCGAGATCTGCCTATTTGCCTGTGCTCGGTGAATCATTGAGCTGAGAACCTCCATACATAGGATGAAAATGGTTGGAGAGAGTGGATCCCCCTGTCTGATCCCCCTAGAAGGAGATACTTGTGTTTTTTTTGCACCATTGACCAAAACTTGATAGTTAACTGATCGTACACATAGCATTACTCGATGTACCCACACAGTAGAGAAACCATATGCCAGTAGGACGTGCTCCACAAATTCCCAATTTAATCTGTCATAAGCCTTTTGCATATCCACCTTGATGCCTAAGAACTTTCCTTTCCCCTTTCTCATTTGTTTAATGTAATGAAAAAGTTCATGGGCAGTGAATATATTATCAGAGATACTTCGGCCAGGGATAAACGCAGACTGAGGTGGTGAGATTAATGTCTCCAATATAGGCTGTACGCGCAGTGCCATAATCTTTGAGATGACCCTCATTGCAACATTACTAAGGCTGATCGGTCTGTACTCTTGAATGGTCTCAGGGTTGCTGCACTTTGGTATGAGGCAAATATATGTATCATTTACTCCCTCTGGTAGGAGACCATGCTCAAAAAAATCAGAAATGAAACCTGCAAGATCACAGTTAGTTAAATCCCAAAATTTTTGATAAAAGAGGGGGGGGAGTCCATCGGGACTAGGGGATTTAAGTGGCCCCATAGACATGACTGCTGTTTTCACTTCCTCCATTGTTGGGATTGAGCAGAGCATTTGATTTGTTGCAGCATCAACTCTTGCCTGAATCTGTTGCAACTCATTTGTCATCATTTCTAAGTCCACTGGTTCAGCTTGAAAGGCTTGATCGTAATGCTGATTTACCTCATGAAACAGCTCTGACTCAGATTGAGTCCATGTACCTGAAGGAAGTCGAAGCTTTAAAATTTTATTAAAGTGACGCCTATGAATGGTGCTGGCATGGAAGTAGCTGGTGTTTTTGTCTCCACTGTTGAGCCATAAGGTTCTTGATTTCTGATGCCACATTTCCTCTTGCCTTTGCAATTGTTCTTGTAACTCATTTTTTGTCTTATCAATTTCCTCAATCACTGCATCAGTTAAAGCTTGGTCCTCCAATCTTGCCAATCTAGCATAAAGGGCTTTGATTTGGTGTTGGACCTTCCCAAATGTATCATGGTTCCATCTTGAGAAGACAGGTTTACAGTTTTCCACTTTTGCCATAAATTGTTCTCCCCTATTTCCTTTGATATTTACATTCCACGCTTTAGTTGCTATTTGCGGGCATTGTTCATGGCGCATCCACATGGCTTCGAATCTCCAAGGACGAGAGCCTTTTGATTTTCCTCCTTCAGTATCAATTATTATTGGATTATGATCAGAGCCAATCCCTCCTCTGATAAGCACAATAGATTCCTCAAATGCAGTCATCCAAGCTTCATTAGCAAAAGCCCTGTCTAACTTTATACGAATAGCAGCATCCCCTTTCCTTTGATTATACCAAGTATATCTTGATCCATGTGCTTGAATGTCCATAAGATTACAGCTTGAAATTAGATTTCTGAAATCCTCAACATCCCTACTAACCACACAACTCCCGCCTTCTTTCTCCTTCCAGGATAAGAAAGAATTAAAATCCCCAAACATTGTCCACTCCTCAGTTCGCCCTGCACCAATTTGTTTTAACATCTCCCAAACCTCCTGTCTGTTTGTTTTGACTGGATCACCATAGACCGCAGTGAGAAAAAAAGTTGTCCTATCAGGCTTTGTAACCAAGGCATCAATGAATCTATTTGAACTGTGTAAAATCTGCACTTGAAATATTGAGTTCCAGAATAAAGCTAATCCCCCAGCTAGGCCCTCCGAAGGAACAGAGTGGAATTTTTCCAGTTTCAGCATGTTACTGGTTTGTTGAAGTTTTCTTGACTTTTTGCATTTGGTTTCGATCAGAAAGACAAAATCAACATCCTGCTTGTGGGTGAGGTTTTTTAGGCTTCGGAACGTATGGGTCCCTCCTAACCCTTGTACGTTCCAGCTCAAAAACTTCATGATGTTTGGTGGGGCTGATAACCCCCAACCTCCAAGGGGGAAGCCGTTAAAAAAGGCTCCTCTGTATCAATAGTTTCCACCTCAATGTCTTGGGATGACTCTTGTCTTCTCTTCTTTTGCTTTGGTTTCAAAGCTGGGTGTGTTCTGGGTTTACGATGGACAGTTTTTAGGTTTGGTAGAGTGGAAGAGAAGATAATTTGTGATTCTGTTTGGGCGGGAGGTTGAAGATGATGGTTTGGGTCTTGAAGAGTTATGGGTAAACTTGTTTGGTCAGGTGCACCCGGTTCAAACCTAGTGTGTGGTGGTTGGTCCAGAAGTGTTGTGGGTTGTATGGGGTTGGATACTTGAAGATTTTGATTCTGTAGATGGCAAGGCTGAATTTGTGGCAAAGAATTTGACGTGGCTGGAAATACAGCCGTTGAGGGGTAAGAAAGAGGGTTGTTAGGGGAAAAAGTAGTATTGGGGTTTAAATGGAGATTTCCCAAGAGTGTGAGCAGAACATTCGGGATTGTGGGCATTGCCAGAAAATTAGTTATAGTTTGTCTGGTGGCAGCATCAAGGTGGGAGGGTAATAGTCCATCCTAGAGGATATCTGGGAATTGCAACAGTTTTTTCAGTCATGCTCTTTTGAGTTTTTACCAAGGTCCCTCAACCATGTGGCTGATACCTTGGCTAGGAAAGCCTTATTATCCCAGTCACTGATAAGGTGGCCTATTTCCTCCACTTGGCTTGTGGATCTTTGTAAGAACAGTGCCTTGTGTGTTTCACTGGCTAATGAATGAAAGTGTTATACCAAAAAAAAAAAAAAAAAAAAAAAAAAACATTTTTTTTCTTCTAAAAATGGTTAATAATCATTTCACAAATCGGTAACCCAATATCAAAAAACGAAAATAAAAAAATAAAAGAGTTTTTTACGTGTGGGTCCCTTTTAATGGACTATAAACTAATGTTTGGTCCTCTTAATGCAATATATTACGTGTGAGTTCCAATTAGACTAACACCGTTGAGTATATTCAAATTTCAAATATAAAAAGACCAAAATACCCCTCAAATTATTTAACGCATTGTCTTAATATATGATTTTAAAAAGAGATAATTGGTCATTAAGTGTTAATTATATGGTTAAAAAAATAAATATATATAAAAAAAGGAGAAAAATATAATAACACAATGTATTAAATAATATGAAGGACAATTTTGTACCTCCACATTTGAAATTTAAATATATTTAACAGTAGCTAACAGTGTTAGTTTGGTTAGGACCCATACATAATATATTGTATTAAGAAGACTTAACATTAGTTTGTTGTCCACTAAGAGGACCCACACGTAAAAAACTCAAAATAAAAAAGAGCAATCACAATCAATTAGGATAGTTTGTTGAATTAGGTAATTACGAATTGGATAATTATAGAATATTGATAAAGTTCCAGATTCAAATTTGGATGCCTTTTGTAAATTTCCACCAAATATCGAGTAAGATGCCGATGGGGGTTTTGCTTATTGGGTTCAGGTATAGATGGTGGTGTATCCGAGCTCGTTTCGAGGTCTTGACGAACCTCAGGGGTTATTTCAGTAATTTGGTGAGTTCTGAGCTGATACCGTTGAACCGTAAAGCGTGTGAGAGCAAAGGAGGAAAGATAATCGCGGGAAATCAAAACCAGATTCGGATTAGTTTCTGGAGAAGGTTTCCATATAAGGGTTTGAATCAATATATTTACGTTCCTGCTGAGCAATTTTTCGTTGTCAGATTCCTCAATTGATTTCTCTTTCGTCACAAACCCTTAACGAAATCGAAGAAGCAACAGAGTAAGTCTCGAAATCTCCCATTTTCCATTATGATCTTTTAACAACGATGAATGAGGTGAAACAGGAAGGATTTTGTTTTCTGTTTTGTTGCAATATGGAGGGAATGGGAGGAGGAGGAAGAGAGTCGTGGGTTCTTTTTTAGACTCACAAATTCTGTGTGAGAGACAATTAATGGGTTCGTCTGGAAAGAAGATAAGTTCTTATTTTGATGTTTTGTGTTGCAGAGTAAACAAACTAATGAATGGGAAAGGAGAGTTGATGACGAATCAGTCAAGCCGAATTCATGTAATTTATTTTCTGAGTCGAATGGGACGAATCGAGCATCCTCATCTGATTCAAGTTCATCATATTAGTCTAAATGGCGTTTATTTACGAGGTTTTCATCTACAACTTTCTCTTCTCTTCATTCTGATTTCTGCTTCTGCTTTTACTGAATTCTTTGTCTCTGTCTGTAAAGATGTGAAGAAATGGCTCTCGGATTTACGAGGAGAAGATATGCCAAATTCATTTGCATGGTCTTGCAAGAGGTTAGTTTCAGAAAATCTTGTAAATAAACGATCCAAATTTCGAGAATCAATGTATAAGAGCATTACTGTTGCAGGAAGTACAAAGATGGTTATGTTTGGCAAGATTTGGTGGATGATGATCTTATCACTCCAATCGCTTATAATGAATTCGTTCTCAAAGGATCAGAAATATCGTCTGTTCAATTGGGTAAGAATCTTTCCTAACTTTGGGTTTGATTTGTGATAACCAAAAAAAGAAACAATTGTTGGATTTTCACATACAGATCGTAGTTCATACGGAGAAAAGAGAAGATCATCAGACCCTATTGAAGATAAATCCCAGAAACCATTTAGCGGAAAGGTAACAGAAATCACAGAAACGAAGGTCGAGGTGTCATCTAAAGCCTTTGAAATTGAAATCAATGAGGAAACTTCAGAAGTGCTCGATTCAGAAACACCTAAAACGACGGACGATTCAATGAAATCGGAAGCGATTAACCCAAAAAAGGAAGAAAAAAAACGTGAAAAGAAGAACAAGAAAACTAGTAAGAGTAATTCAAGCGGAGCCTCCAATGTGTTCAGGAATATACTCACCTGTGGTGCGATCAATACGAACGATTCTGCATTGACGACGATCACTCCAATCCAAAGACGTTCGACGAATCCTCCGGAAACGATGGATGGATCTGGCGATTGTAATCCAAAATCGCATGAAAAGAATTCTAGGTAAATAAATCAAATCAAATTTAATTTAATTTTCTGGAAAGATTCTGACTCATTTTTCTCTAATCGGATTATCAGGAAAAGCTCTAACGGAATGAAGAACTCCAACACCACTAATGACGAGAAGAAAGCTTCTAAGCCAACCGAACCCAAATGCTCGTAAGTACAATAAGGGGAATTAGTTTCAAAATGTGTTTTTGACAAGAATCTATTACTAGAATAAAAAATTGCGAGGGAAATACAAAAGTTTCTCATATTTTTTAAAAGGAATTTCAGTCCCACCCTTTGAGTTAGCCCTGATGTTAATGCCACTCCTTGAGTTTTACATATACCATCAACAAGAGTGAGTCAAATTCGACCTCTTCGCTAAGAGATGTTGATCTTACCAATCGAGCAACTCAGTTTGGTGGCAATTTTTCATACTGGAGATGGGTTGTATTACATAATATAAGAAGAGGCTTTGCCCCGTAGTCCTGAAAGGATTTGAACTATCACCTTCTACTTGGAGGTGGTGGTTTTTTACCAACTGAATCACACTTGAGTTATCTATTTCTAATATTACTGCTACATCTTAAGTTTAAAAACACTACACATGAATCATATCTCTCAAATTTTGTGAAGATGTATGATTAGAAGAGGAGGAAATCATAAATTGAAGAGGAAGATGAAAAACGAGTTGAGTGTAGGGTTTTTCGCTCAAAGTTATTATTGCCCTTTTGAAAACTTGAACTTGCTTATGTCAGCACTTAACTGTAGTTTTTTTGCCGCATAAGGGTTACCCAGGGGGTGGTGCAAAAATTTTCCCTAATTTTTTTGTGTAGTGGATTGATGGAAATGTACTAAAAACATATAAATCCAATTTGCAGGCAATGTGGAAAACAATTCAAGCCAGAGAAATTGCACTCCCATATGAAGTCTTGCAAAGGAATGAAAAACTTGAGCAAGTTCGCTGATTGTGGTAGTACAGAAATAAAAACAGCCCCTGAGAAGGCATCATTACGGAGATCAACAGACACTTCAACTTATTTCTTGACTGGTAATCACTCCTCATTCTAATGCAAAACCAACACTCTAAGGCTCTTTTTTGTATCAATTATCATTATCTATTATGCTTATTTAAAAGAAATAAGTACAACAATTCATTATTGGTCAAGAATGAAATTTTGTTTGGTAACTTTTGTTGAGAAAAATTATGGAATGAAAAATAAGTTTGGTATGTCAAAATGAAAATTGTTAAAAAGAAAGAAAGAAGTCTTTTAATCAAAATATTAACAATTAATTAATTATAAAAAAAAATGCATCAAATAAAAGGCATTACAGCTAGAGCGGCATTTAATTCATCTAGAAGATCATATTTAAGTCAAAACTGGAGATTCACAAACTCGAATTGTAGATTTCCTCGACGTTCTCATCTGAACAGGAATCGGTGCCATTAATGCCGCAATGCAAACAACAAATGCTAGTGATAGACAATCGTTGTTCACCGGATTTTTGCTATAACGACTACATCGTGATTTTTCCCACATGCATAGAAGAAAATCCAACAATTGCAAAAGAAAAGGAAGGGCTTAAGCTAAATACATTTATTTAAATTCAAACAAATTTCATAAAATGTGGTTAAACACTCATTATTTAAATATAAGTCAATAAAATGTTTTAGATGTTTCTATTAAATATGGAATAAATGAGATGACTGAATGTGAGATGATCCGTGTATTAAATTTGAATATTTGAGTTAGAATATGATTGTCTACCGACATGAAATTTCCTACTTGTTTCTTTCCAAGAAGGGCACTTAAAAAACCTCTAGTCCTAGGTTTCATCTTGTGCAACAATACCATCCCACCTTATCCACATGGACATATTGAGCCTCCACCATTTATCAAACTATACGATAAGTGGGGTCAAACAAAATATTAACATTACGTACGACATTAACCAACTCATGTTTAATTCAAATTCATAATTGAATCAAAAGAATCTTGGAGGATTTGAACCACCATCCCCTTGAAACATGTTTATGTTCCAAGTGCTCTACCAATTAAGCTAAAGATCCATAAAATAGAGTACGTGATTAGGAAACAACACCTTCATTTTCATGGAGGGTTAGTGTGATGTCTTTTTTATTTGGTTTTTCTGTTCCAGTTAAACTTGGACTTGTAATTTGGCTACTTACAGCCCCTTTACATACCCTCATAGTGGGAAGACTAGAATTAGCTTGACTGTGGAGTCAGTTTTCAAAAGTGAAAAAGAGCATTTCTATCCTCTTGTACTTATTAGCCAGCTCAGGTGAGGCTTTTATTCATAGCCCAATTCAAATTTGCTAGTTTCTAGATGGATTTGGAAACCTTTGAGCTCCCCACATAAAGCCCCAAATAGGCAACTGGAAAGTGCAGTAACAGCAACCAGTTTGGGTGTCTACAATAAGCCATTAAAACAAAGGTGTAAATCAGTGCATAAGGTTTGGTTTTCATTTACAACTCTCTGAGGAAATTAATGGTAGATCAACAAACACTCCAATCAGGCAATTCACCACCCACCAAACAAGCATCTGTGTTTACCCAACAAAAAAAATCTATGAATAATTAAATCTGAGACACAGGAAGCAAGTGGGTTGTTAAAGAAGACATCAGATGAATGGAAGACGGCCAAGAGAGATGAGATTGATATTCATGGGAGAGGGAGAAAGAGAGGAGATAAGGCTTGGGTTATCAAACCCAATAAGCTCTGCTCAACAGCATCAAAAACTCTTGAAAAAAAATTCATATTCTATGTTCAAAACATCTCTACTTAATGTGAGATGTATTCCTTAATACTTTACTCTAAACAACATAAACCAAAAGCAAGTCTGCAACGCAAAGATTCTGCAGGTTTTTTCCCCCCAATTTGCATTATTAAAAAATGATTTAAATGTTTGGAGAACTATCATAACAATCAGACAAGAACCATAAACAGAGATTGAGTTATCAATGCAATAAACCAAAGAGAAAGCCCATTTTTTCAGGATTCTATAGCACTGTACCACTACTTGGACATCTCTAATCAAAGGAAACTCCAGAAGCAACTCGCCTGCACAAATGCTTTTCATTACATTAATTTCCTTACAAACATCTAACTCCAATATAAAATATGAAGAACTTAAGAAAGTTTTAGAGTGAAAACTGGAAATTAGAAACTGATTGATGTCAGTGATAGAAAACTTTGAAGCAAATCTAAGTCATGGAAGTTTATAATAATAAGATTGTATTTATAATTGATTTCTTTCTATGGGTAATAGATTTAATTGATTGATTGTAAATCAAGATACTCACTGTATATAATTTGCCCAATTCAAGCTGATGGATTAAAGAAGCAAAGCATAACTTGCACTCACACAGATTTTGACGAACAATTTTAATAAGATAATCCAATGCAATTAATAAGGAATGGTAGCTTTAGTGTCTCAGCTAACCCCTGATTAGTAGTCATTACAACTCACAAGTGTCTGGTTTTCGTATCCATGAAAGACAAGCAATATCCCATAAACAGTAGGGGAGGGGTAAACTGTAAATGAAGTATTCGATTAAACCAATAATAATAGGACTAGAATCTGAAGAATCTACGAGAAAAAAAGAACAAGAAGAATCTGCTATAGAGATACTCGATTACCTTGAAGAGTCAAGAATCTGCTGCAGTTTAAACGTCTGCGAGAAGTGAGAAAAGAGCGATTGAGAGAGGGTTTGAGAAGCGCCTTTCAGAGAAGCAAAACCTTGAGAATCTGCTGCAGGTTAAGTGAGAATAGAGGGATTGAGAAGCAAATTTGTTGCAGGGTAGGCGAGAAGTGGGAAAGGAGGGATTTTGAGAGGGTTTGCACCGTTCAGAGAAGCCTCTTCGTTCGTCTTTAGGGTTGAGAGAGTGTTTGAGAGTGGGTTTCATAAAATAATGTGCAATTACTGTTATACACCCAGCTTAACTTTAAAATTTCAAATAATCCTGTGCATAAATGGAGAGAATGAATTTCTACCCATAATCCATAAATGACAAAAAGTCCATTATGAATTTTAGAAATATTTTTATTATTTTAAATAATAATAAATATCAAATAATTTAAAATAAATAAAAAAATTTATAATAGAGAATGAGAATTTAAGTAAGGTCTAGATCTATTACTTCTTTCTTTCTTCTCCTTTTCAAATTTTTTTTTTCAGCACCCGGCCCCACTTAATTTTGGGGAAAATTTTGTCTCAAAGCCCTTATTTATTAAAATTCCTTGAAGCAAGTATTTCCTATTTTCCTTGGACTAGTTAGCCACACACGGTATCTATTTGTAATTCAAATATTCACATTCCTTCTCAAAATAAAAATAAAAATTTAATATTTTCATTGTATACTTTTTAAACTAAATTTGGATAACTTCTATCTTTTTAATTGAAACAATGAACAAATTTTTATTTTTTTTATTTTTGATCATGAGACTTCTTATCTTGCGGACGACAAGCATCGTCCTGAGATGTAATCAAGGTGCGCGCAAGCTGGCCCGGATGAACCTCAGATACCAAAAAAAAAAGTATAAAATCTATTAAATGTACGCTAATTATTAGTAATTTGTATTTTTTTTTTCGTTTTTTTTTCTTTCCTTTTGATTTTGTGTGGGTTTTCATTGTTTTTTAGTTTTATAATAGTAGAGGAATTGGGGATGTAATCACATTCTTCAACTTGAAATGTAATAAAATGTTTTATGTGATACTTTTCTTATAAATTAACAATTTTAGTCTGATTTCTTTTATATGAGAAAAAATATACAAAGTGTTTTATTTATTAATAATTAATTAGAGGGAGACCTTTCTTTTTTGAGTAATTAATATTTGTTTTGAGAAATTGGGAAGGAGGACATCGTCCAAAATACCAAGTACTTTTTCTTCCTTTTTCTAGAAATGGGAAGACGAGAAAAATTGGGAGAATTAATTATAATTACGTGATGGTTTAGAATTACGATTTTCTATGTAGTTTAAAATTATAATTTTGGATATAATTAATTCTATCTTTTTAATAAGCGCTTGAGTCTATTCTTGGAAGAAAAGTGTAACAATCTTCTATTAGTTTTTTTTTTTTTTTTTTGCAAGAGAGGAAATAGGCCAAACGGTCTTGTTTGTCAAAGACACGATCATCCTGGTTAGGGAATGAGCAACTAAATTAGCGTCCCTAGAAATAGATTTAATCACAAAATCCACCCAAAGAGAGCAAATATATTGAATGTCCTCAATGAGTGGGCCCACTTCAAGAAATGAGTGGATTTCCTGATTAATCATGCCAGCAAGAGACATATTGTCTGTCTCAACAAGCACCTCGCTAAAACCACCTTCCATCACAGCTAACAAACCTTCTAAGACAGCAATAGCTTCACCCACCAAAACTGATTGAGACTGACAGAGCCAAAAGGGGGGCACCACTAGAATCACGAACAATGCAACCACAACCCCCACGAGATTCTTTGGCAAGCCAAGAGAAATCACAGTTCAATTTCAGCTGGCCAGCAGGAGGGGAAGTCCAATACTGACATCTCAATCTAGTTGCAGAAGGCAATGGAGAATTCTTGATTTGGGCATTAATAAACTCTGCATGAGCCTTCAGAGCTTTATCCACGACTATACCTGGGTCCCAATTATTTCCCCTAAAAATCAATTCATTGCGTGCAAGCCAGATGGACCAACAGATCATAAATGCCAACCCCAACAAATCCTCCTCTACCGAGCGATTAGGTAGAGTAAGTAATCTCCACCCGTCCAGGAGAGCTCATAAATTTATTAGTTATTGTCTCTAATAACTGCATCCAAATTACATCAAAACCAAATAGCTCTTGCATATGGGCAATCAAAAAGCATGTGATCAGTTGTTTCACAATCACACCCCCACATCTTTTACACCCGGGGTCCACCCTGATTTGTCGCCTCAAAAGATTATCTGCAGTATGGATACCTTGATTTGCTGCTTTCCAAATAAAAGCTTTAACCTTGGTAGGCATTTGCTTTTCCATATGGTCATCCATCCCTGGGACTGAATTTGTGTCCAATAATGTTGTCTGGATGATGATGCTTCAAGACTCACTTGGTTATCTCTCTGATTGGACAAAAGATGATAACAGCTTTTAACTGATAAGTGACTATTCTTTGACTCACCCCATATTAGTTTATCCCTAGAAAAGAACCTCCTTAATTTGATATTCAAAATAGCCTGCACTTTTCTTGGAGAAAATAATTGATTAAGTAGGCCATGATTCCAAGTAGGTTCTTCATTATTTATCATATCTGAGACCTTAGATACCTCAATTCCAATAGGCTTTTGAGACTAAATTTTAAAGCCAGGTAAACCAAGAATCCATCTAGATTTCCATACATCAATATTAGAGCCATCTCCGATCGACCAAATAAGCCCCAATGCAAGACACTCCCTTCCTTTTAGAAGACTTTGCCACGCCCACGATGGCTTGTTTCCTTTCCTAGCTTTTAGAAAATCAGTTGTAGGGAAGTATATAGCCTTAATGAACTTTTCCCATAGAGACCCTTGATCTGCGAATACCCTCCATGCTACTTTGGACAATAAGGCTCTGTTATGGATAAATGGATCACGAAAGGCTAGGCCCCCTTTCTCCTTTGATCTACACAACCTAGTTCAAGAAATCCAATGTATCTTCCTTTTTTTCTTCTTCCGACCCCCAGTAGAAGTCTGTCATTGCTTTTCTAGTATCATTCAACATCGAGGCTGGTAATGAGAAATGTGATGCAGTATAGGAGGGTAATGAGCTAGCAACTGACTTTATTAGAACTTCTTTTCCAGCTGAAAACAGCAACCTTTGCTTCCACCCTTGTACTCTTCTTGCAACTTTACTTCCTATATCCAAGAATAGTTCTTTTTTTGAAATACCAAAGTCTGTAGGCAGTCCCAAATATTTAGATGGTCCACCATCATACTTGACTTTTAAGACTCAAGAAAACCACCTTTTAAATCTGTTTGGTATACTGGGACTAAAAGTGACCTTGGATTTGTTTAAGTTGACTTCCTGCCCACTAGCTTGGCAATATTGCAAAAGACACTCTTGTAGATGAGTGATAATATCCAGTTTCACCTCCGAGAACAGTAAGCAATCATCAGCAAACAATAGATGTGAGATTGTTGGGGCATGATTACAAACACTGATCCCTATGATAAGATTGACTTCTTCACTTTTAGAAATGATAGAGGTGAGAACCTGTGAAGAAAGTATGAAGAGAAATGGAGACAACAGATCATCCTGTCGGATTCCTCTAGAGGAATAAAGGATCCTTTCTCTACCTCATTTACTAACAGAGAATAAGAAACTGTAAATATGCCTTCCATCACCATGTCCACCCATTTGTTACAGAAACTCAATCTCCTCAAAGTCGCATAAATAAAAGGCCACTCTATCCTATCATATGCTTTTTTCATATCTATCTTGAGGGCTAAGAATTGTTTTTCTACCTTTTTTCCTATGACAAATATAATGATATACTTCATGAGCAATATAAACATTATCAGAAATTAGCCTATCAGGTATAAAAGCTGACTGCATAGGAGAAATGATACCTAATAATGAGGTTTTCAACCTCTCTGCCATAATTTTTTATATGATCTTCATCACCACTCCACATAGACTTATGGGGCGACATGGCTCGGTTAATTTTGGATTTGGCACTTTGGGAATTAAACAATTGAACGTTCGATTAAGATCTTTAGCCAACTGACCGGAAACGAAGAATTCCTTCACCAATTTACATACTTCCTCCTTAGTGATTTCCCAATATGTCTGATAAAAGAAAGGGGGGAAGCCATCTGGACCCGGAGATTTCAAAGGACCCATATCCTTCAGTGCATCCAAAATTTCCTCATCAGAAGGACATCTACACAACTTCTCATTAGTAGCATCGTCCACCACAAGTTGAACTTTGTTCATAGCCATCTGCAGAATCCTAGTATCCACACTTTGTGAGGTAACAACTTCAGCAAAATGAGCCAACAAAAGCTCATTCACTTCCTCAGCAGATTTAGTCCATGATCCATCCTCATTTTTCAGTTTTAGGATTCTGTTGTAATGCCTATATTGAATTGTAGTAGCATGTAAATATTTTGAATTTTGATCCCCACTTTGGATCCATGTAAGTCTAGATTTTTTATGCCATAAGATTTCCTCTTTAAGCAATTTTTCCTCTAAAAGTTTCTGAATCCTCTCCTCCTCCTCTTGGTTAAAGCTTGCATGTGTTCCTGTTTGCACCCACTCCAATTGGTTTTCAGCTTATAAATATTTGTTTGAACTCGTCCAAAGACATCCATGTTCCAGGCTTTAAGAGCTAATTCACAGTTCTTTAGATTTTTTGTAATTGGATGACCCTCTGATTGATCAATTGGCAGCGTCCAAGCTTCTCTGATCACCTCTACACATCCCTGATGACGACTCCACATCGCTTCAAATTTGAAGGGACGGCTACCTTTTACATGAGCACCATAGAAATCCAACAAAAGTGGATTCTGGTCAGAACACACACCAGGTTTAACCATCACTATAGCATTCTCAAACATGAACTTCCACCCAATGTTAGCAAGAGCTCTATCAAGTTTTATGCGAATATTCCCCAAACCTTTGCATCTGTTGTTCCATGTAAAAGCAGGACCCTTCGACTCAACATCCATTAGCCCACAAACTTGAACAAGATTTCTAAAGCCAATAGCATCACTGGCCAAATTTAGATTGCCTCCACACTTCTCATGCCAACCCAAATATGAGTTAAAGTCTCCAACACACAGCCACGCATCCTTTCGATTCCTTCCAATGTCATGCAGCATATCCCAAACTTTCTGTCTTTTGGACCTCAGTGGATCACCATAAACACAAGACAAAGAATTTATAATCATCCCACTCAACCTCCAAATCAATGAGTCTATCATTGAACATAAGAATCTGAATCTTCACTGAGGCTTGCCACAAAACAGATAAACCACCAATTGATCCAATAGCATCCACTGAAAAACAGTCAGAGAAACCAAGTCTTCTTTTCAGATTTACCATCCGTGCCGACTTTGATTTTGTTTCAGAGAGAAATAACAACTCAGGTTTCTCAGCTTTGGAGAGAGATTGCAGAGCACGTATTGCCTTGGGACTACCCAGCCCACGGCAATTCCAACTGAGAGCTTTCATGATAATTAGTGGGATTGATTACAGGAAAATACAAATCACAACAAAAATATACGCATGACGGCGGACCGGAAAACACGTACAGTGGCGGACGAAATACACGCACAAACGGCGGACAAGAACAAACTTAATGGAGGAAAGTGAAACCCTACATTCAGCTTCAGATCAATGCTTTATTCCGGCGGTGACAAAACCCCTAAATCTTGGACGGTTGTAGTCTTTCCAGCGAAGAGAGAAGAGATATAGACAAAGACATTAAAGGATTGAGAACTTACTTATTGAGATCAAGAACCTTCCGAGATAAGACTGCAGATACTTCAACATCCTCTCCGATGTTCTTAACAGAGACTTGATTTAAATAAAAACTCGAGTAAATCTGAGAGAGAGATGACAATAGCATAGATTGGCAAGGGAGGTGACGATCTCGGAGCTCGGCGGAAAAGAACGACGGCCAAAAAGCACTCTCCGGTGGATTCTTAGGCATCATCGCCATCGCTCCGGTATCTACATCACTCCTATTAGTTTGTGCTTTTATAACAATATTATGAAAGTACAACAATACTAAAAATTTTCAACTTCAGCTTAAATACTTATGTTTTTTCAACATCTAAATGAACCACCGTTCATATGGTGCATATTCTCGATAATTCTTTTGCCTAATGATATAGAGAATCATCGAAGATACCAAGTACATAATTTTTTTTCCCTTGAAATTGAGGTGTCTATGAGTCTAGACAAATTATGTGCCCCTCAATTAATATAGGGTAAAAGCTAAGATTCAAACTCTTATATCTTCCTTATAAGCTTTTGATCTTTACCACTTTAACCACCTCTTAAGAGTTGAAATACAATTAGTTATACATACAAACAAAATTATACTAAAATTCAAAAACCAATTCTGGCCAAAATTCTATACTTTGCCGAGACTGACTGAAATTACTGAAACTGTCCCATGAAATTCCAATCACAAAAAATAAGGAATACAACTTTCTAAAAAATAAATAAATAAATCCTCCCATTTAACAATACATAACTGTAACTCCCAACAGAAGTACAAGACAAACAAAAATGAAAACCTCCATACGGAAAAGAACTGGGACTGGAAGGTAACTGATCTAGAAATAAGCTTTTCGTTTACGAGCAGTATACTTGGTATCAGGGGGAACAACATCCCCTTTACTCCTCTTCTGCGCCTTCTTGTTCAGAACCCATTTTCTACCCTTTACTTTCTTTGTTAGTTTCTGTCTTTTTCTCGGACGCTGCCTTTCGGAAACACAGACCTGAGTAGCACAAAGAAGCTTACTGTCATTCCAAACATGCCTAGAAATTGAAAGCATGATGCCACAACCTTAGAAGCCCATTCAATCTCTTCCTTTGAAGGGAAGTCGTTTATGAGAAAAGAAGTTAATAATAAGCACACACCAAAAGGACAACATTACTTAAGAAATTCATATTTACAGTTCACCAAAATACAACGAAGTCAAACCAGCAACAACCTCGCCATTCTTTTATATACCTAACTGTCCTGATTTTGTTTGGCTTTTATTTCTAATATAAATTGGATTATTGATCAAAAAATATATCCCCTGTTTTACATTTGATCCGATGATTCCAGTTACCCATCAATCAAAACTAGCTTGAGTTGAAAGGACAAACAGATAAAGCATGTCACTCTTGTAAGAAAGCAAGCAAATCCCCATAAAATTTTGTCAACTCACGGGAAAAAACATTATTCAAAAGCATCAGAAAATACAAAAAGTGGACAGAGAACTTCACAATGAAAACTTACTGTTTGATTTTCTTCATCTTCACTTTCAGAGCAACTCTCTCCAGATTCAACTTTCCCACTGGGAAGAGCCGTGCTTACAGAGGGTGGACCACAACAAAGCACAAGGTATTCCTTTCTGCTCTTAGAACTGTTTTGAGAATAATTGTCCAAGGTTAGTTAGACATATACATTGGATAGAGGAAGTTCGGTCACACAAAACAAAATTGAGTACAAAACTCAGAAGATTCAGCAAAGGACCCCAGCATTTTTATTTTTTTAGGGGGGGGGGGGGGATGGTTTCTGCTGACAAACATCATTCAAAATAGGAAGTATTTCACAGAATATTTTTGGTGGGGGGACATTTCTAAGGGAAAAGAAAATCAGGAGATGATACACCAAACTCTCCAATCTACTGATACAAAGATGCAGGAACAAAGTGGAGTGTGTTCCAACATTGCACTAGCCCCACCTAGCAAATAGTCAATAATCCAAACCACTTTGTGCGAGATTCATATGTATTGGAATGCCATTTATGGGCCATCCTTGTGTAACTACAGAAAAAGTCTCCCCAAGATATTTTTTATAACTAAATGCCCTTAAGATTATAGAAGCATTATCAACATGAAGTTTATCTTCATAGAACACCAAGAAAGACTATTATCATCTACTCCTGAAACTCTAAACTACTCGACATTAAGAAGCCAAAAGATCAATTCATTACCTGTGGGGATAGTCAACCACCATACCACCCGCAAACCCAGCACGCATTGCAAAACCCAGCATCAACTCTCGTTGGGCGACATTCTCAGGGTATACTTGTAATACTGCTCTTGCTCCCCTTGAAAGGCATCTATACAATGATCCAAAGAAAGCCCTGCAGAGATGTCAAACCAAGTTCAATAACACATTAATGCAACACATTTTTATTTTATTTTTTAAAATAAATAAATTGTGTATTAATTCAGACATACTTCAATCTTAATTTTGGATCATGAGACTTCTTATCTGCATTGCATAGCCACTGCTTGTAAGAAAACCAAGAAGGATATCAAGCTCGTGAGTAAGAAATAAAGAAATAAAGTCTCCTTGTATAACCTACTATAAGCAACAAGTATTCTGCATCTTATATCTAAAGCTGAAGACCAGCAAACTCATTATAAATCAAACAAAAGTTTGGAACCTCATCAGGGGCGAGGCATGAGTGCTCAACATTTCACTTCAGACCAGTATTAAGTCATGCTTAGTGCCAAACAGTTTAATGTTTTCTGTCTAAGATTGATACGTAGAATGAACAATAATGCCTCTTTATGAAGCCCATTAGACGTGCAAATTGAAGGAAACAGGGTGGAGGAGTAACCTGAACAGCAGAGATACTAATTGCACCATCAATAACACCAGGTCGAAGTCCTAAACCCTGCAACACAATCAATCAAAAGTTATGCTGTTGTATCCAACTAACAATTAATCAGTCGAGGCTTCAGATTGCAACTGTTCCATATGATCATTATAAATGAAGTTAGAAAATGGGAACAAACAATGCAGGCAGATATACCATATCTACCACATTAAGTATCAATAGGCCCTATTAACAAACCAGGTTTTTTAAGCAATAGACTAGAGCTTCAATTTACGAACCTCACACCCTATTAAAAGTTATACAGGTCTTAGTTATTTAAGTTGTAATGGAAAAATATTATATCCCCATACCATATAGAGGATTAGTATTTCATTCTAGTAATTTAGTTTGCTAGTGCCACCAATCAAGTATCCTAGTGCCGCCATTTAAATCTCTTGGTGCCATAAAGATTTCTACTTTGGGTCTACATTAGAACCTTTTTCCTCTGCTCATATTACACATTAGGTGTCTAATAAGCCTATAAATTAGTTTCAAAAGCTCGAAGCAGGCCCATTGATGTAGGAGAAACCCTAGAAACTAGGGGACCTACAAAGTGGGCTACTAGACTCTTAGAATTAAACACTTATTCTTGACAGATAGTAAAGAAAGGAATTGCAGCACTTGAAATCTGATTAATCATGCATATAAGACAGTTAAAGTAGAGAAATAAACACAATAAGTCTTACTGGTAAGCACAACTAAACAAAAAACAATAGGGAAACAAAGAGATGGGGATCTTGGCACCATAACACTAAATTGAATGCAAGGGTATTAAGAAACTTAAAGAAAAATAGAGCTGTCCTAGTCAATATTAGATTTCTAACAAGGAATTCAACAACTAACAATGTAAAAGGAGTCTTGGGAAGTTTTTGTTTTAAACAAAACTACTGTCAAAGAATAAATGAGAAATTTTTTGGGGGAGAAAATGTTACCTGCTAATCCTGGCTGCAAAACAGGGGTTAGAAAGCATGTAGGAACAGAAATAAGAGAAAGGAAAAATATTTTGAAGTAGTGGGGAATCCTAGGAAAGGAGAAAATAATATTTTGAAGTAATGGTGTATCCTAGGAAAGAGAGTTGGTGATAAGAGAGAGGGAGAGAAAGAAAAGAAACAAAGAGAAGGGAAAGGAGAACAAAAGAAGGAAGAAAAGAAAATAGGTTTTTTTTTTTTTTTCCCCTGCTAGAAAAACAGAACCATGGGGTTTGGGGAAGAAGAAGAAGATTTCTAGGAAAGAAACTAGGTCTTTTTTTTTTAGAAAAAAAGAGATCTTTGTAGAGGAGAGCAAGGGCATGTTTTCTAGTGGGAAACAAGGGTGGAAGGAGGAGAGAGAGCTTACATGGAGAGAGGGAAAAGAACCAGGACCGCCGGAGAGAGAGAGAGAGAGAGAGAGCAGCGTGAGCTTTTTCTAATTCTTTTCTTTTCACTCATTAATTGCCAAAAACGAATTTGATACAAGGTTTAAATAAAAAAAATTGATTCCTCACAACCCTACATGTTTAATTCCCAAAATAACCCCAACTTAAGTTGTAAATATAACCCAAACTCAAACAACAACAACAAGCCTTGTCCCAACTAAATGGGGTCGGCTACATGGATTCTTGCCCTCCAATCAGTTTTGTTCGAGGCCATGCTAGATACAAGGCCTAAGCTATACATATCCTTTCTCACCACTTCTCCTAAGGTTATCTTAGATCTACCCCTAGCTCTTCTAGTTCCTTCAATATGGATTATATCACTTCTCCGAACAGGAGCATTTATAGGTCTCCGTTGAACGTGGCCGTGCCACCTCAAACGACTTTCTCTAAACTTATCACTTCTGGGAGCAACTCCCAGACCAACTATAATATGATCGTTTCTTATCTTATCCATCCTAGTTTTGCCACTCATCCATCTTAGCATCCTCATTTCTGCTACACTGAGTTTATCTATATGATTCTTTTTAACAGCCCAACACTCTGCACCGTACATCATAGCTGGTCGAACAACGGTCCTATAAAATTTTCCTTTAAGCTTTAATGGAATACGCCGATCACATAAGACCCCAGACGCACCTCTCCACTTCATCCACTCTATTTTAATTCTTTGGGAAACCTCATCCTCTAAATCACTTCTTTTACTTATGATTGAACCTAGGTACCTAAACAATCACTCTGAGGAATCTGTTTATCGTCAAGTATCATCACCTCATCATCTGCCCGATCATGACTAAAGTTACAAACTAGATATTCTGTCTTCGATCTACTAAGTTTAAAGCCTTTTGATTCCAAAGCTACTCTCCATGATTCTAATTTGGTATTAGTCCCCACTTGGGTCTCATCAATCAACACAATATCATCCGCAAAAAGCATACACTAGGGGACCTCATCTTGAATGTCTTTGGTTAATTCATTCATTACCGGTGCAAATAGATATGAGCTTAAAGTTGACCCTTGATGTAGCCCAAACTCAAAATAACTCAAAATTGGGCCAAAATAGACTCTAGGCCCAGCCCATAAAGACTCAACCATGAAATTAAAATATTTTAATAGTAAACTACTACCCAACCCACTAAGACTAAGAAAAATAACATGACAAACTGCATATGAGCAGTGTTTCTCATCGAACCATAGGATCCTAGCAATCTAATAACCTCCGAACTCATCATCCATCCACATAGATGCTGTCGTGGGATGATCTCTACGCCGGCGTCGCCGGTAAACTCGGAACTGCTCACTGATGTCCTCATCACCCATGTTCTAGATTTTGAGCAAAAAAGTTCATTGCTGAGTAAAAGTCACATGATGGAGCCTGTGTGGGTTATCCCAAGATAACAGCTTGCAAGTTCTTTGACGTAGCACAGCGTAGCACTATGGAATTCACAAGACTAAACTATAAGAAAAGTTAGTAGGGAATGATGTAGGATTGGATACCAAGCTTATTAAAGTATAAGGAATAGTGGAAAACGGTTTGTTCTGGGAATGTGAACACATCAACAGCAGCCTTACAATCTAATAACTCTATTTCCACGGAAAGAAAGGGGAGAGGACTCTAAATTTGTGTAGGAATACTGCCCTTCATATAAAGACAAAATTGTCTCACTTTAGAACCTACAAATAGTTTCCCCTTAAACACATAAACAGGAACTCATAAAATCGACCCTGTAGCACTTAAGCTCAATTACCTGCATCACATTCAACTTACTTGATCGATACTCAAAACCACCCGCTGTCTTATACTCAAATACCATAAGAATCCAATCATCCTTCAGTTCTTTGTATGTACAGGTTCCATTTCTTCACTTCCATCTAGGTGATTCTCTAGTGACCTCCAACTAATGAGTGTGATACAAAGTTCATGATACAGAACACTTTCAGCTCAGCCTATAATACTCCATAAAGTTAGAAGTTTAAAAGGCCTGCCACATAGAGAGACCTAAGATAACACCTTTCAACTCCTTGGGCTTAGATTGCTAAATTGAGGTCAACCAATATTATTGGATTAAAGCTGTGTTGCTCAGTTGCCCCTGGCTCAGAAATACTCATCCTCAAGTTTTGAAGGAAGGTAGAAAGCAAAGAAATCTGAGTGGACTTTGCTTGGCTATTTTCTTCTCTAAATGCTATTCTTGTCAACTGGTATGGTAGTTAAGCTCTTATGTCAACATGTTGATCAGGCTAACTTTGGCAGTCTACAACCAATAAAGGCCTAAGCTGGACAGCTGGACTTGAGTCTATTATGGGCTGGACATTTTACTACAAAAAGCCTTATCCTGAGTCCAACTACATGAATCCTTGCCTTTCAATAGGTTCTATTTAAGTTCATACAAGACACAAGGCCTAACCTATGCATGTCCTCCACTTCTCCTAAGGTCATTTTAGGTCTGCCTGGCTCTTTACAGTTCATTCAATCTGAATCAAACTACTCATCCCTACTGGAGCATTCAGGGGCATCCGCTGAGCATAACCATGCCACCTCAAATGGGACTGGACCTTTTACACAATATTGTTGCAAGTGTCTGTGCTATAAATTCGAAATTCAGAAGTTATGTTAGTAGTTGTTTGAGCACTGAGTTAAAAGGTTGAGTAGGCAGCCAGTAAATGAGTTTAAACACTACAAGAATTGATTTTCAAGTTTTTACTATTTTTTCGGTTAAGTTCATATTGAGATAACTTAAAATAGGAAAAAAATTTAGTAGGCTGAATCCTAGAGTGAAAACTTTTAGTCTTCATCAAAAACAGTTGTGTACTCGAAATTTTATTTATTTGATTTTAAGGCCACTGCCTAGACAATATCTTATTTTCTAGTTCAATTCATCCATGCAACTCTCATCCACAAACAGAATTACTGAATTTTAGTCATCAACCTTTTCTTTCACCATTTATCTTGGATCCATTGTTGATTCTTTAGTGGTTGTAAAATCTGACATTGAAATCAGAACCCTTGTATGTATTTTGATTTCTACATTCGCTTTAATGTTTTTAGTATAAGTTGCCATACATACAGGCTTTGATTAACTATTCTTACATCAAAAAAATAATACTAATAATAATAACAATAGTGAAAAACAAGAAAACTAACTCTTACTGGTTTAGGAGTGCTGGAATGCTTATGGCCTAATGCATTCAACGTGCCAAATTTTAGTTGGAAATGACTAACTAAAATAAAATAATGGATGTGGGGGTGGGGGGGGAGACGCGTTCCAAGTAAGGCAAATATGAAAAAGAAAATGTACCTGACCCATGTCAGCAAGCAAAAGATCTCCTTCCACTTCTCGATCCAATGCCACATCTGGAATTGGAAAACAGTTCAAAGAGGCAATATCAAGAATCTTGCACAAATATTGAATTAATTGAAGGAAAAGGAAAAAGAAAAAAAAGAAGAGGCAGTTAACATTATAATACCAAGCATTGCCTCTGAAATATCTAAGCCAATCCACTGATGACCACTCTCAGACAATGTCTCCCCACTAAGTCCTGATCCACAACCTAAAAAGTAACGAAGACAAAATACATTTAAAAATAGTAAAGCTACTTCCATGATTCCATCTACTCTTCTGTCAACAGTAATGGACAGGGGGGAGAAACTTCAAAGTGACAAAAAAAATTAATTTTCACAAGCCTAACACTTGAACAAGGTTTTAGTACTCAATCATAGCTTTATTATTAACATACTACATACTGTGAACAAGGTTTTAGTACTCAATCATAGCTTTAATATTAACATACTACATACTGTACAGTGTGTTGGGAAACAACAAGGTCTATTTGCTTCAAAGTGATTTTTCAACATTTAAAAGGCCCATGTAATATGTCGAACAACTTCTGAAAATCATTCCAAAAAACAATAGACCAAGTGTTTCAAAAGACAATAAAAGATTAATAGATTGGAAGGTAAATAATTACCAATGTCAAGTAGAAGTCTGAGGTACTCCATCATCAGGTAAGGCAAGCAGCTCCAGTGCTCTCTCCGAAAGTTTTGCCTTTTAAGAAATTATTATAACAAAAAGGGAGTTTAAAATCATCAATTTATCTCAGACAAATCTAAGAACTGTGAGCCTAAGAAAAATAAAGGAACATAATGAGAAAAAATCACCTGAATTTCCATTATGCGTGAAGAAGAGGTATACTTGAGAGCCTCAGAATCATTGTAGAATATCTCCGGAGGAGCCCCCTTGTAACTCAGGCCTCGACGATATGTCTCCCAATTTTCTACTAGAGCAGAATCACAGTTTCAGATATAGTAACATTAACTATACAATTACAA